>NC_135761.1:45553264-45682511 GCF_052425735.1 Oculina patagonica
TTACCTTGGTACAGTCGTCAAACTAGCTCTACTTTGTTGCAAAGGAACATGTTAAACTGTTTTTAAAGTTTTGTTTTGTTATATGGTTTTGTTTAATGTCATTGGAAACTGTTGCAGTGGAAAATTAAAATCAGTTGGACCAATTTTGAGACTTACTGTTTGTTAATGTTGACCAGTATTTTGACACTTTTCGCGAAATTAAGTTCCCTTAATCTTATCTTTTTGGCCAAATCGCGAAATTTAAGTCCCGTGGAATATGGCCGTTCCATTTTCGCGAAATCAAGTGCCCGCGAAAATAAGTAACAATAAGGTATAAGCTTGTTTAGCTTCTCGGCTAACAGCTTTCAATCCAGCAAAAACTCCAGGTAGTCCGGGAGTATCGAAGACTCAATTCATTCATGTTGAACCAAGCCAACACTGAGCAAATGTTGTTTTCTAAGCTTGTTTTGTGAGTGTTTTCTCAGTGAAGGCAAGAATTATCGAACTTGCCTAAACCTTAAAGCTAGTGGTTCTTTATTTCGGTTTTATGTTGTTTTCTTTCTCATTTGTCGCCCCTTACAGCAAGGCACCCAAAAGTGTGACCACTTTTAATTTATTCACATTCTTTTGTGCAGATTTAATCCAATCAGCAGTCAACTGCAAGCTATCCAATCAAAGAGCAATCAAAATCGGGCAAACTAAGGGTGCGTTTCTTTGGGAAAATCCAAAATTGGATCATTGATCTCAGATCACACGGATACTTTGCTCCCAAAGAAACGAATAATCCGAAAACGGATTTTTTGCCATGACAACCCCTTAAACACTTTTCGCACAGAACATAAAATATCAGCACAAATTTATTTTTCGTCGAATGTATCCTAGCTAAAATAGTTTAAGCATACAAAATATTTTACAAAATGTGGCGAGAAAGCATCTGAGAGCGAAGAATGATTGCGAAATGATCAGTGCACATTTCACTCGTGACAATTTCAAAAGGATACAACTTCCGTAGGCACACAGTGGCTGTTCTAGAAAACCTGTATCCCGTTTTAAATGAAACTACATACCTATCTGAAGCTACCGTTTCCTTTTATCGTGAAAATTTTTTGTATTTTGATCGAAATAACTGCCTAAAACTTTCCGTATGTCTGTATTTTCACAGCAAAGACCGCTGGGCCAAGGTACTTTTTTCGAATCCTTTCCCAAAGAAACGCATGGATCATGAATCCTAAAAATCCGGATTCAGATATGATCTGATGTATCCACTCGAAGTGTGGATTCTTCAGATCATTGATCCAAGATTAATCCATTTTTGGATATAGGTAAAGAAACGCAAAATCCGTTTTTGGATCAAGAATCCGGATTTGGATTTTTCCCAAAGAAACGCACCCTAAGACACAGTCAAAATGAATTGTCAACTGTCGAGCGCTAGCGACCAGCAAACTTCAAGCATCATTTTCAATGTTGTTGTTGCAAGCAGGAAACACCATAGTGCACAAGTATGAAGCTACAAAAATAAATAAACTTTTGAAAGAGACCATTCTTTTCCTTACAATGTATGTTTCTTTGCTATTTCTTATGTTTTATGTTTAAACTTCGCGCGGCGGGAATTTTGTGTTTACGCAACTGGATTACATAGTCAACCGGAAATACAAAACTGACCAGATGTTAATTTTTCTACTCATGCGCAGTGCGTTTTGCCGCGGTGTTGACAGGGAGCTGGGCCATCTCGCCGGGGGGGAGCTGGGCAAGACCAGAAGCGCTTGTATTAAAAAGTGCACCAAAACGGGAGCGAAGAGAGGCGGCTGTATTCGCAGGCTAAGTTTGCAATTCATCGATTCAAATTAAAAAGAAATTGTCTAGCACCTAATTCCCATAAATGTAGATGCAGACTTCGTCGAAAAAAATAACGGCGCGCTACACTGTTCTCCTGTTTACGTGCCACTTTGCGAGTTATTTGCGGCATTAAAGCGGATAGTTTATAGCATAGTAATTCAATTGTCCGGTATAATGCAAAAATAAACAATCATACAGTAGTAAACTACAACGTACCTTGCTATTTTCAAAAAGATAATCCCTCTTTTTTGGGCACCACAGCCTCGACAGACTTCACTTCAGTTCCGCGCTCTCCGTGTAACACGTGACTAACAGTGCCCAAGATCCTAATCAGCGCCTGTCAGCGGTGTCACTGAAAAGTGCATGTGCGTAGTGTGATCCGCCATATTGGATTTATTTCGTATGCTTTGCAAAGAAGAAAACACATAATTCGTGGCTCCAAATTTAGATAACTCGAGGCTACAAAATGGATCCTTTAGCGAAAGGAGCCCCTATCAACTGTACAGCAGGCGCTGTTCCTGTGAAAAATGAAAAAGGTGAATTCATTTGCGTAGCTACCGACGCGTTATGGCTCATGTGTGAAGTTCAAATCCTAGAAGTTCGTCTTCAAAGACAAGTTTCTCGGTTGGTTACATGTATGTTCAATTTTTATTGTTTACAGGAGAGTTTACCATGAAGAAAGTGAAAGTCAGCAGATATGTAGCCGGGAAACGGTAGGATCGTGCTTTTATTCTAACGGTTGACAATTTATACAACAAGTTATATAATTTAAAGTTGCAGACTTCTTCCTTGTCGTCACGTCAGTTTAAATCTACTTCGTATGCTTAAAATTTTGTGGTGTTGCATGATTGTGCATTACAGTCCCGAATACGCTAAGTATTCTAGCGATGAAGATGATGAAGACGATGCAGTACTGGGAGAAGCATTTGTCAAAGAACGAGAGATTGATGAGCAAGAAATAGACAAGGTACAGTAATTCATAATTATTGTTTCTATACATGTTTGTGATAAAATTTTAACTTGTGCTAGTACATGTATTTTTGGCTGAGAAAGCTTATGAATTAATATAAGATAGCAAACCACACTGAGCTTTTAAACCCAGCCAGTGTTGTGTTGTGTATTTTTAGCGGAATTCTACCATAATGCAAATGCTTTGCAAATGCGAGAATCTGATTGGTTGAGGTACTATTCTGCTAAAACAATTGGATTATTCGCTCTTAATTTCTATGAGGTTATCAAAGCTGTGCTCTTAGAAACCTAGCAGGGTGGCCTAAGGCTCTTTAGTAAGACATTTTGGGTGCCCAGCTCTTAAAAGCTTTCATGATAGCGAAGTTATACAAGTTGCCCAAGGACAAAAGCAAGTCGCCTGTGGCACCCAGGCTTTGCTAGAGCACAGCTCTGGGTTATAGTAAATTTTGCCTGCAGCCTCATTGCCAATCACCTACAGGAAATGTTGAGCTCACAATCTAATTGTTTAACACTTTGTTTGTCAAAAGGTATTTCAGAAGGCAGAAAAGACGGACAGAAGACTACGGCGACTTCAGGAGAGAGTAAAAGATGAAGATAATGAAATGTAATTTGAACTATCATTGCCAGTTTTCAGGCAACATAATTCCCATTCCATTGCAAGACCCCACAACCATTTCTCTGCTTTGATTGTCATTATTTTATACTAGCATACTAACTCCTATTAGCATAACCCAGTGGCCATCTATTGGCAAAACACATAATCTCTACAGTTTTTCCCCAAATCTTGTTGATATAAACCATGAATACAATTCTTGAAATAGTCTGTGTTTGATAGATCAGGCACTAATTTATGCTAAAACAATTACACCGCTTGCTTTCAGTTTCTATAAACTTTAATAGTTGGCTGCCGCTCAGGGCTTTGCCCCTTACTAACTACAAGCCAATAGAAACCTCAAGCTTGGCATCGTATTGTTAAATATAAATAAAATTGTAATTAGGTTAACAACACATAGTGCCATGTAGATGCAACGTGATACAATGTAGCACTTGTCTTACAAATGTGCGAGGCGTGAGAGGTAAGGAGTGTGGCAAGGCAGCGAGGCAATGTAGAGAGGTATGCAAGGCATAAATCCCTACTTCAAATAAAAAAAGGCTAACTGCAAGCTATCTAAACTAACTGTAGGCTAACCAGAGTGCATTTAGAGTTCATGTCTCGCTGCCTCACACGTTGTGACGACCCTTAGTTTCAAACTCTTGAATAAGGTATAATAACCATACAACTCCTTTAAAATTGTGGCAATGTACACAGTATTTAAAAGGATCATGACAGTGAACTTTTTTCCTTCTTTGATGTGTCAGGGAGGAAGGACATAGACGTCGCCCACATGAACCAGAAGTGGTTGCTATGGGAGACGAGGAAGCATCAGGAGAAGAAGTATGAAGTGTTTTTGTGTTGATTTTCAACTAAAGAATGGAGCAATAATACAGACCTTTTCGTGGTTTTTGCTCCTATTTTGCTGCATATGTGCACATGTAGGTAAACACACGGGAATTGCAATACTTGAAACAGGAATCCTTACTTAAATTTCCACATGTACAAATGTACACTTACATGTAACCCATTTACCACCGCACATTTTGACACAAAAGTGCCCCTAACACTGGCCATTTTGAAAATGGTGATTTCTTAGGAAGAAATGGTGCATAAATTTTTCAAACGAAGCTAGCGCATACTACAAACATCGTATCTAACTAAAAAATAAATCACTGCAAAGATAATTTCACAGCCAACAAGTACATAAAGACAGTTATATTTATTTCATTCAAAACATTTACAAAAGCAGTGAAAACGCTGCACAACTCTTACCGCATTATGTAAAGATCGTCCAAGAGCATCCCTGTCAAATTTCTTGTTGTTTAAGCAGGTTTACGGTTTACAGTTGCCTTGACATGTCTTACACATCTTCACCGGTTATTGATCGAACACTTTTGAAGATATTTGACTTTAACTCTTGAAATTCATGGTAAAATTTGCTCTTGAATATCGACTTCACTTTCGGTTGTTGCTGAAAGTGGCGAAAAAAATTGCGCGGGAAGTTTTCTTCTTCATTTTACAATGCTTTCTTCATCCGTCAGCTCGTGAAAAAAGACCGCCATTTTGTTTTTTGTTTTTTGTTTTTCAAAACATGTGCTCTCATTTGCATAAATTAGTTTTCCAAATATGGAAAGTAGTGCCCAGTTTTTCCCAAAACAAAAGAGATCGTTTCCAGGCGTTTTGTTTGGCCGGTTTACCGGCCACTGGGGTTACACAAACTTTTAATTTTGGCCGGTTTACCGGCCAGTGGTGGTGAAAGGGTTAAAATTCTGGAAGAGAGGTTTGGTTTGTGGATCTAGTTTAAAATACTTAGCTCATATACAATACATGTTATGAGTAAGATATTTGAGAGGGTCAATAACTGAATTCAACAAACTAGGGGGCATTATGAACAATAAATAACTATCATCTAAGTATTGTCCAACCAGGTTTCGTTTCTGTGGCTCCTTTTAATTACAGTCTTGTACAACATACATGTATACATGTACATGTAATTCTCTTATTCCCTGGGAGATTATTAGCCCTCTTTCTTTTTCATGCTTGGTTTATCAAAAATATACATACATGTACATTGTCATATCTTATTTATTTTACATGTGTAATTGTTTGTTGAATGTAGGATGACAGAGAACAACGAAGATTACCAAGAATGGAAGAAAGCAGGTTGGTTCTGCATTTACAGTTTTTTCTGTTACATCTAGGATGAGTCTCTACATGTACATGTACATGTGCATGTACATAATGTCATTGTATTTCAACATACAGTGTACTGTATAATCTTTGATAAAGATGGTTGATCATGCATAAAAAGATGTATCGGTAATTGGTACAGTAGATACTTATTGCAGTACCTCCATATATACGTGTAGTTAAAAAAATTATTCAAAGTCCAATTTCCCCTTCTAGAATTTTAATGTCTGCTATATTTCTATGTAATGTTCCAACTTCTTTATATGTATTAATCTCTTTGATATGCTGAGTAATACACAAACAATGTACATGAACATTATAAGAATAAGAATAAGAATAATAATCATCCTAATAACGGAGGCTTTCGTTATACAATTTAGAATAAAAATCAGCGAAAATAAATGACGTTTCGATGAATCGCGGTTCATCATTATCAAATTCTAAAAAGGTCAGATTCTGATGAGTTCAATATATATTAAGAGTGCGTGTGAAAATCTCGTTGCATAAAATTAAAGACTATACAATGTGAATTGTATAGAGTGTTAATTACGAACTAAATAGTTTTGCTTTAATGGAGTCAGATTGAGTGTTCAGTTTAGGTTTTAACTCCTGGATAAAAAGCATTTCGAAGATCAAGCATTCGAATTTCCCGCGACATTTCTTCAAGATTGTAAATTGCTTGTTAAGATCTTTGTTACTCTGGTTGTGGGCGTCACGCAGGTGGTTTCCAATAGCTGAGTGCTTATGTTCATCAATGCATTGGAAAAGGTGTCGGCGAGTGTAGCCTACATAATCTGCATCACACGAATCACATTTAAATTTGTAAACAACACATTGTTGATTTATAAGCGGCGGTTTGGCCTCTGCTACATTGATGTCGTCGGCAATTTTCTTGCTTGTGAAAACTGGGCGTAGATCGCTGTTTATTTTCTTGCCAAGATCGGACAGCTGTCTTCGTACAACGTCTGCTGATCTTTGGTCTTTGAATGGCAGAATAATCCGAACGGGTGCATTTGCTTGAACATCGCGAACTTGCTGTTGACTTCGCGACTCGGTGAATCGAGTCGGTGAGCCGACGACATCAATGTAGCAGAGGCCAAACCGCCGCTTATAAATCAACAATGTGTTGTTTACAAATTTAAATGTGATTCGTGTGATGCGGAATATGTAGGCTACACTCGCCGACACCTTTTTTATTCTTTACAAATTTAAATGTGATTCGTGTGATGCGGAATATGTAGGCTACACTCGCCGACACCTTTTCCAACGCATTGATGAACATAAGCACTCAGCTATTGGAAACCACCTGCGTGACGCCCACAACCAGAGTAACAAAGATCTTAACAAGCAATTTACAATCTTGAAGAAATGTCGCGGGAAATTCGAATGCTTGATCTTCGAAATGCTTTTTATCCAGGAGTTAAAACCTAAACTGAACACTCAATCTGACTCCATTAAAGCAAAACTATTTAGTTCGTAATTAACACTCTATACAATTCACATTGTATAGTCTTTAATTTTATGCAACGAGATTTTCACACGCACTCTTAATATATATTGAACTCATCAGAATCTGACTTTTTTAGAATTTGATAATGATGAACCGCGATTCATCGAAACGTCATTTATTTTCGCTGATTTTTATTCTAAATTGAATAATAATAATAATAATGGTTTTATTGGTAACATTTCTACAGAGTAGCTCTTCGTTTACCAAACAAACCCTAACCTAACCTAACCTAACAAATAAAATGATATTTACAATTAAAACTCCATAATCGTTAAGTTACTGTATACTACTATGCTACTATACTATATACATTTCTACATTTAAAAAATACTATACTATATACATATAATAAAAAAATAAAAAAATACAAATAAAAATAAATAGAAAAGCTACAGGAGATTAATCTGTTGGAATAATAAATTTAAGAATAACAAATTTAAAGTAACATTATTGAACATGATTTTACCACTAAGTGAAACATTTTCATTTATGTCTTGTAGTGATGAAGAAGATTTAGATGAAGAGGTTTGTACTATGCAATTGACTTTCGTCATCAGTTGACATTTCTCACTAAAATAAATGGCCTTTATTGCTGTACATGTACGCACTTGGTAACTGACTTAAACATAATTAATTCTGTTTTGTTATTTAGGCAATAGAAAGAAGAAGATCAATACTCAGAGAAAGAGCAAGACAAAAAGAAGCAGAAAAGGTATCATTGTGTTATTTTTTTGCTAACAATGTGGAGCCTGTTAAAGTACTATTTGACAACCACTTCTAGAGGCTAAGTTAATACAGATGAATCCTTGTTTTTCGAACTTCCAAGGGAAAGGAAAATTGGTTAAAAAAGTATGGAAGTTCAAGGCAGGGCCCAGTTGTTCAAAGGGTGGATAACCCTATCCACTGGATAAATTGCAATCCAGTGGATTACTGTCATACAAAACCTACTCCGCTATCCACCAGGTAGTGATCAGAAGAACAGGGGCCAGGGGCAAATTTACAGTGTTTGACTTTTGTTTCGAGTTATCGGGGGGTTAAAAATATAAGGGTTCGAAAAATCAGGATTTCACTATACATGTATTCCTACAGAACTATTAAGGAGTTTGCCAGAAGACTCCCACACTCATTTCCAACACTTGTTTTTCTCCTACTCTAATGAAACGTTTTAGAAAGGTGCCTGTTAATTTTACAAATTATGTTTGCAGCCTGAATTGTCCTTTCATTGCAGGACTTACTGGATCTGGAAGAAGAAGCAAAATCAGATGAAGAAGAAGAGGAAGAGGAGGTTGGTGTACATGTGTGATCAGAATACAAACTCTCATTACTCATCTTACTTTAAAGAATACATGCATGTGTTTGATTTAATAGGATTCATGAGAATTGGCTCAATGGTTAGTGTGCTGGACTTAGAATCATACTGTGGACCACTTGAGCCGAATACAGACTCACCTCACCTATGCATAAAATAAAATAAATATAAAAAATAAATCGTCTTTGTTTTACCAGGGTAGCACGTAATAGTCTTGCGACTGACAAACCTGTGACCATCAGATTCCGGATCGAATTAGAATTTAGAAGGGAGGAAAACCGGAGTAACCGGAAAAACCCTCGGAGCAACGACTAGAACCAACAGCAAACTCAACCCACTTATGGCACTGGGTCTGGGAATCTCACCACTGCGCCATACAGTACCGCTCAGAAATAAGCTTCCCAAATCATACGCGAAAAACGTGTATGCCTTTACACATACGCGCGTATGCGTATCTGCGTATATGCGTCTGCGTATGTGCGTACCTGCCCTCCCCCCCCTGCTCCTCCATGCTTTTGAACCTGTCAAAACAATTTCTGTGGAATTGGTTTCTTGCTACAGAGATAAATTATACGCAATCTTAACCAAGCATTACTTAATGTGATTGTCATTTTTATAGTCATCAGAGTATGAAGAGTACACAGATTCAGAGGAGGAAGCTAATCCAAGATTAAAACCAGTGTTTGTACGAAAGTAAGTCCAGTACAATGATTGTAGTTTTCTTTAGGAAAGTTGAAACAAATTTTCCTTGGTAACTTGTTGAGCTAGGAGGGAAGCTGGCTTGTGCATTGGACAGTGTTTTAAGAGGAATGGTTTTGTCTGGCCATGATGGGTAACTGGGTTATAAATACTCTTATGCACTTAACTTCCACTGGAGTGTAATGGATAATGATAAATAGGCTACTTTCAATAAATTTAAATTTAACTTAGTAGTGAGGGCTAGAGGACACAAACAAAAGAAACAAATAACCATGCTTGTAAAATTTCTTTTGTTTTTGTCCTCAAGGCCTCGCTGTCGAGCTGAATTTTGATATATGTATTGAAAGAAGCCTACCGTAGTGAATTCTGTTTGCCTAAAAGCAGGACTACAAGTTCAACAAGCAACTCTATAACATACTTTGACATTGTTTTCCAGCAAAAGCGATGTGCAGTTCAAAGTGATTGTTTTACCACTTGCCCATTAGTTTCTCCAACTTCACATGCGTCAGTTCTGAAATGCAGCTGCTACTTGCCAGGACACCAGCGCCCCCAGAAGGAGACGAATACTGACAGAAACCGAAACGACAAAAATTTAATAAGTGCCACGGCACGAAATACAGGGTAATGATTTTTGCCAAGAAGAAGAATCAAACAGGAAGCTACATTGTGTAATGTTTCTTTGTTAAATACAGGAGTGACAGAGTAACTGTTCAGGAACGTGAAAAGATGGAACTTGACCTAGAACGTAAAGAAGAAGAGAAAAAGAAGATCCAAGAGGAAAGGACAAAGACATCACGCAAGGTAAAAAAAAAATGAAAGAAAATAATGAAACAACTTCCTCAAGATGAGGATGGGGAGGTTACATGTAGCTTGCTGGGCTCTGGACTGAGTAGTCCAGTCCCAAGGGCCCTGCAACCCTCCAAGTTAAGACCATTTTAGCAACTAAAATTTTGGAGCTGGCGACTAAATTGAAACCAAAGTCACCAGCCTGGTGACTTACATGTAAATTGAGAAGAAGGATCGAAAGCACGACTAAAAGTTTTTACTGGCGACCAAAATTTTAGCAGTTGGTGGCCAAATGGCCACTAAGGAAAAAAATGAACTTGAAGGGTTGCCGTTGACACTACTCACAAAGTGGCTCTCTCCACCCAGGTGTATTACATGTGAACTGGAAAAATAATGCTGGGGTGTAACTCAATGATGGACTAAATGTAGCATCCCATCCAGGGGGGGGGGGGGGTAGAAATACTCATAGTCGCTTCATGCTACAGAAATCAGGATATCTTTTGGCAGTGTGGGCCACTTGGCTTAATGCAGATTTTATATTACCTACCTACAAAATAAAGAGATTGGATATTTTATTTTGACAAAGTGCAATGTGGTGCAGTGTTGCTTATGATGTCTTGCAGAAATAGTAATAATTTCTACTGGTGTGAATATTATTGTTTTAACAATCCTTTCTGTTTCACAGCTTGTTGAAGAGCTTAACAGAAAAGAGTTGCAAATAGAACAAGAAGGTACAGAATAGCTGTTGTTTAACTTTCAGGGTTGCCACAGTCAGGGAAAATTCAGGAAAAAACAAAAAATTTTCAAGGTCAGGGAAAAGTCAGGGAAATTTGCAAAAAGTCAGGGAAAATCTTAGTTCTTGTCAAAGACAGTGAAAAGTCAGGGAATTTTGGCTGAAACAAGTAAACAAAATGGAGTTGTTGGTTAAGTCAAATGCCATGCCTTCAAAATCCCATGAAAATCCTTAAGAGATCGAAAGTGAAGAGAAGACTATGTGACCATTGATGGTCTGCAGAAGAAGCTAAAGCAAAATGTAGATAAAGGTTGGGCTTACCGTATTTGTTAATTCACCTAATTCAAGGTCAGTGAAAATTGTTTTAGGGTTAGTGAAGAGTCAGGAAAAAGTCAGGGAATTTTGGGCATTATAATTAGTGGCAACCCAGCATTTTTAACAGGTACACTCAAGCCACAACACCAATTTAAAATTGTAATTTTGAGTGGAAAGTTGTAATTACATAGCTTATCCACATAAATTATTCAATGCAAATACACCTAATTGCAATAACATTGAATGCATTTACAGGGAACTCACAAGTTTATGTATCTGTACACATATTAATCGAGTTATAAGATAAATTGATTTACATGTACTATAAGCCGTTTCTTTAGATTGGCATCGGGACTGCCAGGCTTATTCGGGGACGGCGCTTATTAACTTTTTTGACCCAAATGCGGCGCTTATTCAAGGCGGCGCTTATTCGGGGGCAGCGCTTATTCGAGTAAATACAGTATGTTGTTTAAATGTTTCCTTTTGTTTTATTACAGTGGACAATGAGGAAGACATTATCATAACAGACGATGAAGATGATGAGGAAGAGGTGACAAATTATGTTAATTAAACCTTTGTTTTAAGGGTTTCCAGGTTCGAGCCCTGGCCCGGGCATTGTGTTGTGTTTTTGGGCAAGACACTTTACCCTCATAGTGCCTCTTTCCGTCCAAGTGTAAAATGAGTACCAGCAAATTTAATGCTTAGGATAACTGCGATGGACTACATGTATACTGTAGCATCCCATCCAGGGGAGAGCAGAAATACTTCTAGTTACTTCATGCTATGGAAACCGGGATAAGCTCCGTTCTGATGGACCACTAGGCTCGAGTACCGACTTTACCTTTACCTTTTATTTGCACATGAGATTCCATGGTAGTCCTCATTTTACTAGTAATAATAATAATACTTTATCTCAGATACACACTTCTTGTATCTGAAAAGGAACGACCACAAGGTTATCCTCGTGCTTAGGTGCCCTTAATTAAAATTACAATCTAAAATTTAAAAATTTCGATTGCGTAAATAATGAGCAATTTAAAATTTAAAACTTTAATAATATCTATTAAGGTAAATAATTAACAATCTAAAATTTAAAATCAGAAATATCTAGATCACCTGGATATCTGTGGCTTTAAACTCTCTTCTCCTAGTCGCAACTGATTCCAGTATGTCTCAGGTAATATTTCTTGTGTTCATTTGTTTTCTTTTCAGTATGAAGCATGGAAAGTCCGTGAACTAAAACGTATCAAGAGAGACAGAGAAGAAAGAGAACAGTGAGTTCTTAATGTATTGAGTTGAATTGTACAGAAGTTCATTTTTTCCTCACTTCCCACCATGGGTGCAAGACGCTTTTCTTGTGCAGTTTCCAGTCCTGATAAGGGAACCAGTAGGAACTGGATTTCTGTGTCTCCTACATGTACATCGTATAATTGCCAATGCTAACATGGAGGAAGTGTTGTATTCTTTAAATGACTGAGTTTAGTCTATTTCATTAAGATATGTCAAATACTCGCAATAAAACTTAATGTTAGCCAAGAAGTTACTTCTATGGATCTAAATGACAAAACCATAGGTTCAATACTAATAAATATGTCTCCCAAGCATTAAACGTAACAAGCAGACGACATTAATTAAACGTGACATCAAAAAGTAGTCAGCATCAATCAAACCACCAACGAACTATGTCATCCCCTGACTACAATTACACAGTCACTTATTTAAACCCAAACGATATTAACTTTGAAAACTCTTCACCCTTACAGTTTTTCAGAGACCTATTTTCAAAAACTTATATCCCAATACGTTTCAAGTCCATCCATGCCACTCTTTAGGTTTGCTGTGTAATTGAAATGTTCCTTCACTCTTTTAACTTGATTTTTTTTACATGTACATTACTCAATTTGGTGATCATTTTCTTATGTCTAAATTTGGCTGAATTCTATGATACAGGTCCTTTAACATTTGTGTTATTTTAACTTATTCAGAATGGAGAAAGAACGCCAAGATGTTGAACGTCTTCGCAACATGACAGAAGAGGAATGGAGAATGGAAGTAAAACACAACCCCAAACAAATCACCAACAAAGCAGTCAAGGGAAAATACAGATTCTTACAGAAATACTATCACCGTGGCGCTTTCTTCTTGGTAAGTGAACACAACTTTTACCATCCGATTCATGGTTTGAAACACCCCATGCTTCTCTGTAAATTTATTTGAGAATTTGTGTGTCTGTGTTGTATTTTTCTAGCTCGACGATCAGCTCAAACAGTCTTAGTGAAAAATCTTCTAAGTAACTGTACTCATCTACAAAGCATACTGCAACCAAGAATTGGTGTGATAGAGCGGTTTTCACTTGAGTGGCGAAAGTTAATTGCGTTTGCTTTGGTTTTGCATTGCTTCGCTTAGTGATTGGTTTAAAAATCTCGCGCCACTTTCTCAGCCAATCAGAACTAAAACCAAAACCAATTGTGACTCGCTCGCCCACGTTTTCCCGCGCTTCGTGCCGGCTACATGTATTTGCTTCGAGTTTTGATTGGTTCACTGGATTGTCTGTGTCCTTTGTGATTGGCCAGAGTAATTACTTTGGTTTTGGTTTTACGACACTCAATTAAAAACTGCTCTAACTCTTTCTATGGTTCCCATCAGCTGCACGTTTCTGATTGAAGTTGTGTTTGGTTCACTGCACCTTTTACTTTCATTGTCAAGGATGTAATGAATTAAACATAATTTCACACAGTAACGTGATATAACTTGCTGTAGGCTTGAAAGAGCCTTCATCCTGACCTTCTTTGTTATTCTTGCTAAATCTGGAAAAACGGGGCATTTGTCCAACCATCTACATTATACAGTGGTGAAAGTAACAGTTTGTTCAGTGGAAAGGGACCTTTTGCCTTTATCCTGTGTTCACTGTTAGTAATTTCCCAAGTGCTGTATCCTTGTGATATTTAAACCGGAACTCATGACAAGTGGTCGATTTTCTTGTTTCAAAGGATCAAGAGGACGATGTGTTCAAACAGGACTTCGCTAAACCAACACTGGAAGATCACTTTGATAAAACAGTTGTTCCTAAAGTAATGCAGGTAAGAGTGACGTGACTAAAAAACCTTCACTTTCTATTGAGTATTTTAAGTAACTTGGACGCATACTGAGAACTCTTACTTTACAAGTACTTTACAGTCAACTCTCTTTAGAACGGACATCATCTGGGCCAGCTCCAACTGTCCATCTTAGAGAGGTGTCCGGCTTATCGGGAGTTTAGCTGTAGTAAAATGACTGAAAAAAAACGGCAGGGACGGGACCAACACCAAATGTCATTGTTATAGAGGTCTCCGTTAAGAGAGAGCTGACGGTGGTATGTAATTTGCTGTGTGCGGACCAAATTTCTTCCCGTCATTCTATGGTACGTTCCCTTAAAAGGAAATTTCAAAAATAGGGCATGCGACACTTGTACAGTTTCTACATGTGGCACGGCAAGGGGTGTTTGTCTAGCTCTCTGAATATAAAGGCGGTTGATTTAAATCGTAGTTTATTTATGAGTTGGAAAATGGACACAGTTTGAGTTTCTTCTTCTTTTGCAGGTCAAAAACTTTGGTCGATCAGGTAGAACAAAATACACCCATTTGGTTGAACAAGATACAACACAGGTAGGTGACTCAGATATTACTATTATTTGAACTTGTGATATTCTTATTACTGCAATTACAATGTTTGTAGTTCATAAAAAAAGAAAGTTGGTGATTGTCCACTCGATGAATTTTAAATGACTTTATAAGAAGAAGGTCCTTGAATCAAACAGCATCATAAGGATATGAACAGGCCCTACAGGATCTTGGATGATTTCTCCTGTGATCGAGAGCAACTGGTTTTTTCATCACTCAGCAGACTGCTTGTTTGTTTTAATTCTAAGAGTTTTTTTTCTGAACATTGTCGCGAACGCAACACTACTTGGGCCCATGCTCTATAATACTTGCGCGTATGGCACACGCCTGATCGAGTCGAGAGATGAGAGAGCCGTATGGTCTTACTCGGTGTTCATTCTGGGTTCAATGTACAGGAAATGCCGCCTGGCACAGCTAGATCATCAACTTGTACATGTACAATTGATCGTTCGCTCGTTTATTTTCACAAACCAGTGGAACATATCAAACAAAGTGGTTTTTTTGCTCTTGACATAGCTGATACAGCTTCGCATTTACCGAAATTTTATTTCATCTTCGTTATCTCCATCGAGCTTAGTCATGCGTTAGTCAGCGGAATTATAAACAAAAGTCTACGACCCACGGACCAACCGAGCTCATCTACTTTTCTCCTATTGTGCATATTTTGCAAGTTAGTCGTAAAAACGAGCGTCTGGCACCAAGTTTAATATCATAATATCGTCAACTTTGCTGCCTTCCCTTTCGCTGCTGTAGTGTTAGTCTTCATTACTCAC
The DNA here is from genome assembly GCF_052425735.1 of Oculina patagonica. Taxonomy (NCBI): domain Eukaryota; kingdom Metazoa; phylum Cnidaria; class Anthozoa; order Scleractinia; family Oculinidae; genus Oculina; species Oculina patagonica. Next base: position 45,568,618 of record NC_135761.1, read on the forward strand.
CAGTTAACCCTCGATGTTCTGTATTTTTACACTAAAGCCTGGTTTTCACTAGCGACGCAAGCACAAGCACAATCACGCAAAATGGACAAATTTTGACCCTTGTGCTTGGGCTTGAAGCACAAGCATCAAAATACAATGCGCTTGTGCTTTTGCTTGCGTCGAAGTTGTTTTCACGGTGAAAAAAGAGCTGTTATCCTTGCGCTTGTGCTTGCGTTTGTGCTTACGTCGCTAGTGAAAACCAGGCTTAATTTACACTAATAACGTCTACCTCTTTCTTCCATACAGACGGATTCTGCGTGGACGATGGAGAACACGTTGGCCATGAAATTCCACACTGTCCGGGCCGGTGGCAGCAAACAAACTTTCCAAAGACCAAGCAAGCGAAGAAAATAACTTGTGTGGCTCTGTTCACACGTCAGTATACTGTGCCGCATGTTATCATTGCGAGAAATTGACAGCTGGGAACGTTGACAGTGTTAAACGCACGCTAAAGGAAGAGGCTTTTTTTACGGTGGCTCGTGGCAGTGTTAATGTGATCGACCAGAATCTACATCATTTCTGGCTGAAGTGCGATTCATGAACGTGCTCGCTGAACGTGATCATAGAGTTACGAAGGAAGGCATTACATTTATGTAAACGACTTTCTCCCTCGTGGAGAGTCATTTACAAGTTATGGTGGTCACTATATGGTTATGGTGACTGCTCATATTGGCTTCACGCCCCTCTACGAAACATTTCTATTACAACGCTGGAATTTGAACTACTGGGTTGCTATCAACTCTTTTTTGTTTGTTTGTAAATATTAAAGAAAATAATACCAACTGAATTTATTCAGCCTCCAACAAGGTATTTACATGAAATGTGCAAAAGTGTGATAATGGTGCACGTCATTCTCGTACCCAAAGCCACTTGTCCCTCTTAGCCGGCTAAGCCACGGGTAAAAGGAACAAGTGGTTCTTGGGACACATGATTTCATTGGCTAGATTTTTACAAAGAGAATTTAAATCTAGCCAATCAAATCAACCGTTATAAAATCCCTTACAACACAGGGATTTAAAAACGGTTGAATTAATTTGCCAAATTAAAATTAAAGATCTAGCCAATCAAATCATGTGTCCCCAGAGCCACTTGTTCCTCGTGCCCCAGGCTCAGCCGGCTAAGAGGGACAGAGTTGTTCTGGGGACGAGAATGGGTGCGAGTGCATACCCATTTTGGTGGGAGTGCACGTGAACGTGATTGCGTTGAGTAACAGTATGCTGTATCTGTCACGGGATTTTAAGAAAAGCCATAAATCAATGCAACTTGGTATCTTAGATCAACGGGGTAAAAATTGTGACCTTGTTGAAAGCTGTCTTGCCTCGCGCATATAATGGTAATTTTCTCGCCCCACGCTTCTCTCCTTGGTTGAAGAGCGGTGCGTATTTCACCGCGGTCAAACGTCTCAGGCAGGTTTTCTTTCCAATTTCACCGTTTTTTGTTCAAATTGAAGTGTTATTACGAGCAAGGATAGATAAAAAATAATTGCCGAGTGAAAGCATAATCCATTCCCTCAGGTAAACCAGTGTTTTACTTTTTAAATGTTTCCCATCCGAACCAAAGGTGCTTTGACAAATGGCGCCGACAAGTCCGCATATCGCTATTTTCAAACACGTAGAACGTTTTTAGTAAAGCTCCAAAAAACTTAGTAAACCCTTAGGATACCGGTTATGTATCGAACTTTGAACTGTGAAAATTAAAACCTTATCTTTGCAGTACTTTTCTTATTTTTTGCATATTTCTGTCGTTTGACCGCGGTGGAGGTGCGCATGGGGTTGTGGAATGCTGCACTCACAACGTGCATATCGCGTTGCGCATAACCATCATCCGCCACACTCCCTCAGTTTCCCACCTTTCACCGACAAATTGCAACTGCGCCTGGCGACGCGGCAGAATTGGTAAAACGTTCTTGTCTTTGTGTATTGTAAAAACCTGTCCAGTCGTTATTTGATAGACCTGAATAGCGAGGTTATATTTTGTTTTTTTGTTTGTTTGTTTTTTTTTTTTATCAGACGACGTCGCGAGCAACTGCTGAGTAGCAGAATACGCGCTTGAGTTGTGGTTGGTTTAAGGCTAAAATATCCTCTCATTTTGGGGCTTAATTAAAATCTTACCCTTGTAAATTTCCCGTTATCTTGACATTTTTTAAGTTTTACTGCGACAATTTTGCGCCTGCTTATGTGCGTCAACGGACGACAGTTTTTCGATCTTTTTCGTGCTCCCTCCCTTACTTAAAGCGTCTTCGACCAGCACTTAACCTTTTATTTTGCACCAGGCATTTTAGTTGGAGACACCCTGGAAACTCGATGTGTCAGTGTTATTCTATCGGACTGTGGAAGGTTGGAGGTCGCAAATAAAACTTGCTAGCATCAATAAGCCAGAACTTTCCAACGGCATCGAGGTGATGTCCTTACCGCTTTGGAAAAATAACATAACACATTTCAAATAATTTTGGATTAACGAAAGTTTTGACCAAGGAATTGCAGTAACTAAGTAGAATACGTCCAATGCCACCTACCAAAAGTTACCTGCTTTACGAAGGTGAGTTCGAAATTCCAAAATTCCTTGCCATAACTCGTCCCCATGCCAGTTGTCACTGATGAGAACAATTGTAACATGCGGGGGACTGATATATTTTTTTATGGAAGGCGTCTGGAGACGAGTTTACTTCTACAGGTTTAACCTTTTCTTTTTCCCGGCTGTCCTTGCGCGCCCATAAGTAAAAAGAGATTTAATCAGTGACTGTGTTCACATACCCCCGGTAAAAAGACTAAAACTACGGAATTGGGTGAACTATTTTTTATTCTTTTTTTTTTTTTAATTCGGTCTAGGACGTTTTTCAATCTACAGTATATATGATCAACACGAGATAAGTGATCTAAGAAAACTGTTATGAAATACAAAGGCGAGATTTCCATGTGATCGCAGGCGAACGCTGGAGCTACGTCACGGCTGGCGCATCTTGGAAAGATGAAGCCTTAATTTTAAGTTTTGCTAATCTTAGCCATTCTTTTTCCTTTTTGGTTTACTTTTACCTCGCTGGTTTGTTGTTTTTTTCAGCTAAGTAAACTGCAATTTTGACGTGGCTTAGATTTCGTTGCCTTAGATTCGTAGGAGGCGCAGTGGCCTAATGGTTAGCGGGCTGGACTCCTGATCGAGTGGTCTGGGTTCGAGCCCTGGCCGGGGTACTGCGCTGTGTTCTTGGGCAAGACATTTTATTCTCATAGTGCCTCTCTTCACCCAGGTGCATAAATGAATACCGACGGATTTAATGCTGGAGGGAGATTAGAAATACTGCTAGTCGCTTCATGCTACTGAAACAGGGATAAGCTCCGGCCTGATAGGCCACTGGGCTAGAACGCAGACTTTACCTTACCAACTTAGATTTGACATCAAAAACATATCGTATATATCGTAACCTGCTCCATTTATGTTTATAACATAGCTAGGAGAGCCGCGCAATCAGATTCAGTATACTTAAGCGTGCTCAAAATCCCGATGGAGCACGCTGATGACGTAATCGACGAGTGAAAATCTCACTGAGTAAAGCTTATACGCTGTGTTTTGCGAAAGCGATGACATATTATCTTCGGAATATGAAAAGTGAATCCTTTCAATATTTTTCCAAGGATACGAGCTACAAGGTAAGCTGTTTCTTATTACGAGACGGAGAGCGAAAAAGAATATAAATTCGATATTGCAGTCAAAGTTGTTTGTGTGCTTTTCTTCATTCAAACAACAACAACAAACGTGCGAGTCTCGAACGGACGAAAATCATTTTTTCACGTGAAGAATGGGCCAACCATGAATGACAACAGCTCGATGGCACTAAAAACTAGCTGCCTGACGAAAGTTTTCGCGTTTTAATCATTACACCAAAGCGTCTACGGCTCTGTTGTGATTTTGCCGCTCGGAAAAAATTTACTTCATCGGGCGCTTCATTCAACTACCGTTTTCAAAAATAAATGTTTATTTACATCAATTACAATTCAAATAAAATCGGTTCACAAAAATACTTAAAACTAAGCATGGAACCGAATTCTTTGACTCTTTTAACCCTTGAAATCTGTTCGGCTGTTCGAGGTTGTTTTGTTTTAATTTTCTTCCACTCGGGAGTAAACATTTTAATTTTAATTCAGCGAAAACTAACCTCAGAATCAACAGCAGTATTTGCTGTTTTCGACATCTTTTTTCCTTCGCTCTGCCACCGTATAAACTTAGTCAATTTATCAAACATTTGACACAAACTGCTCCAGTCGTGTAAATTTGTACATGTGTAATTTATTGATCGACCGCTAAGTTTATGTTCTTACACTGCACAACACAGTTTTTTTCCCGCGGCCGGTTTTGACGCACAATTCCACCGGCAATGTTATAAAACAATTGGTTCATGCTTTTAGCTGTGCCCCATCGAGTTATGGAGCACTTGGGAAGTTTGGAGAGCACTCAAGAAGCTAGAGTTGCCCTCGGCTACCGCCTCGGGCAACTCTTACGCTTCTTTCGTGCTCTCCAAACTTCCCGCGTGCTCCATAACTCGATGGAGCACGCTAAAGCATGAACCAATTGTTAAATTATACAAGCATTAAATTCCACTGAGTGATTCTTTTTGGTGAGTAGATTGAACTGACATATGTCTGTGGCCGTTAGCTAACGATCACATGGTAACCAGACGTTCTAGAAATCAGTCTACTCCTGATACTCGGGAAAAATTCGACACGCCATTAAAAATAAATTAAATGTATGACGGTAGTAGGTCTTTTCTGGCAAATTTAAAAACGACATAACAAAATTGACACTTACTTTGTTTTCTAATGTTCACGGTCGAGGGATTGAGTAGGGCTTCTGGTAGAATCCCGTGTATCAGAGTTCAAAAGAAGAGCACTTCTTGGAAAACATGCAAATTCCGCCTAATTAAGTTTCTTACTTGGTTCTGGGAGCTGTAGGAATGAAGCTAACAAGTTATTTATTCATTCTTCGACCTCGATGCAATTTCTTCCTATTCTACTAGAATTCATTTTTTCAAAACCAGTTTCCATTCCACTTTTTTATGAATAATACAAGTATAGTTACATTACTTTTTTATTTCACGTTTTGACTTGACTGCCGGGCCTGGAGTCTCTAAGAAAAGTGGAGCGAGTGGCTGGGGAGATTTGACTAATATAACACATGAGGTTGCAGCTAGCTCTAGAGTTGTTCTATTTTCTATGTGCTGCTTGGAGCTCCTGAGTAGCAATTTTTGATGACAGCCTCACAGGTCTGAGGACTGAACGCCACTACCATTGTTTCGTTCAGCTGGATGTCGTCCATGCGTATCTCGTAAGTAATGTCGTCTGAGGAAGAGCCCCTGTACTTGAACATCACTCCGTTTACTTGAAAAGTAAAATCAAATAAAATTGTCAGATAGGAGGCTCTAACAGACTACTAGCGGGTAGGACAGTGATGGTTTTGGTTGCGTTTCTTCCCTTAAACATTTTGTCATCCTTTCATCATTTACAGAAATGACCAAAAAAATTTACAAACCAAACGTTTACGACTCAAGTATATCCAAATTTCCGAGTAAAGCGTGGTGGTTACTTAAAAACTAATTAAACCGGCAGTCAGTGCACACATATCGGTACGGTTTGACTGTATATGATGTAATTTTGCAATTTTATCATCCTCAATTATCTCCCATTTTCCATTGTGATAGCGGATTTAAGATTGCAGATTGAAACTTTATGACTTAAAAGAACATAAGGTCATTACGTCACATTCGACAAGATTGTTATCATCAAAATAAATATTTATATGGATTCGTGACCCACCACACAGGTTTTATTACCTACTTTCTATGTTTCCACCATTTCCGAACCGGTCCTACGAACTTCAAGTAGACCAGGCTAAATATCGTGACTATCATAGTCGTTGAGTGTCTCATTCTTACTTATTAGAAACAGTGGTTAGCGAAGCCATAAGCTACACGAAATAGCGACTGAAGCTGCCACCTCATTCCTGGGAGTAACAATCAAGTCAAGAACATGTACAACCTTTCCAATCACTGTAAGTCGAGACTGACCAAAAGACTGGCAATGTGCACTGAGGTGCACTAGGTCCTTTGAGAAAAAGCTCAGGGTAAGGAAAGAGATCGGATGCTAGTCAATGTAGGGTGGCTATGCAGAAAAAACTAAGACAGAAACTGAAGACAGGAAAAATTAGGACGTGCAGAATTTAGCCAAGGAACATCACCCTTAAGGCCACATTGTTTTCTTTTCGGTGAGCTGGAATAACGTCTCATGCTGTATGAAGAAGCAAGGTAGATAAGAGTGGTAAATGTAATCTATCATTGTGAAGTGCCTGAGGAAGACATTAATGTAGAAAAGAGCAAGAAACTCGACGGACAACATTAAGTAAAGAATGAAGGAATGAATGAAGAAGACAATGAAGCAAGAGATGTATTTGACTGGTTGTAGGTACCAGTGACCTTTCAGGAGGCCATATTCATAAGAAGGCCAGCTAATGAGCAAATAATTGAAGAAGTTGATTTGCGTATGAGTTACTTACAACATTTAAGTCTTGTCCGTCGTATTTAGCTTGGCTTTCTATTAGTGGAATGAGGAGGGTACTAGGGCCTAAAAGTAGTGAGCAGTAGTAAAATACTAAAAATACTGACTTTTCATGATTTTTTTTCATTTACTACTAGAGACTTGACGTTGGGATTAGGTAAGTTTGACAAGTCTCCTTATTGGAACATTAACATTTCTCCGAGACTTTATCGCCCGAAATAGAAAGATAAAAGAAAGGCATCCACTTTTCTATTATTCCCTCGGGTGAGAACAGGAGCAAAAGAAATGAAGGTCCCAGCGATCGCAAGAAAATAAGGTACGGAATAAACACAAAATCTGGGCAAGACAAAACTAAAATACTTCATCTTACCTGCACTTCCAGGAACATCGCAGTCTGTTTGCGTAGCTTTGCAGGTGAATGAAGTCTGTCGCTCCTTTAGAACAGGGCTACCGCAGGTCAGGCTATGACTGTGTGCTCGTGTTCTTGTCTGGCCGACATGCATACTCGAAGCTTGGGTAGTTAGTGTTTCGTCCTTCATGAGAAACTGGTAAATCTGAAAGGAAATTTCTGGCGTTCTCATTACTCTCTTCCCAATACAAGTGTATCATGTCTTTTTACGTATTGCTGTGAATTTGATAGAAGCCTTAGTTCTATAAATTTCAGTTCTATAAATTTTTAGTATTGAAATTCTACTGGTCATCTACACTAGGAGTTGCTTTTTTTTAGGTTAGGAGTATTGTTCCTGTTGTTTGTTCTGTTGTCCGCTCGGAAGGGTAGCGAGCCATTCATGCAGGACCTTGCGGGAGCAGCTAGCAGACCCGTAAATTTAGTCGTACAACAATTTGCCGGTGAAAAGAGAGATTCCCTGAATGGTAAATACCTAGTATTTATCAGCTTGAAATCGATAAGCTAAATAATATGGCTTGGTGAACCTCGTAAGCTGACGTTTCGAACATTTAACCTTCGTTTGAGCAAACGTCCCATGTTTCACACCTCCCTGTCACGAAGTACTCTCCCTAGGGTCTAAATACATACCTTCGGCACAAACACCAGTAACAGCGTCGCGGTGGTGCACACGATCAGACACAACGATGAAATAGCATAAGGAGCTTCATAGTACATGGATCCATCCAGAGCAATAGCCACAATAGCACCAATGATGGACAACACGACCACGTTATAAACCGACATCCCGATGTACCTGGAGTCGTTCAGAGCAGGAATGGTGACATTGCGCGTCTCCCAGGCCAAGAAGAGACCAAATAACAGAAGGATCCCTTTGTACGCGAATATGCCCCCCAGGAAATAAGTCTTGTATTGACAAGTGCACTGGTACAATGCTGGGAGTATGATTGTGTCTTGTTCCTTTCGGCTCTGTAAACAAATAAACACACATCATCATATATACAGAGCGACATTCATTCTGTAAGTACCGTAAATTTTATCTCCTTAATTCTGAGATTTACTGTTCAAGAAGGTGTCTTTCCCTATAACCCCCTCTTAATTAATCGTCCTTCGTTTCTACGTTTTCCGAACTTTCTTTTTGGCTCCCGAAACTCGCAGGGAACTCTTGCAAAATTTCAAAAGAGATAGAAATAAAGATTTTATTTAATTATAATGAAATAAAAGATGTGGCTTCGCCAACGTACACAGCTTGTCGCACGCCAAGATGATTATCTTCCGTTGTACAATCACAAAATGTGATCACGCAAAAGTCATATAACTCATATTGAATTTATCAGGTCACTCACCATTTCTTTAAATGTCAGTATTTCAGCTTGGAGTGGATCAATAGCAATCCAGCATGACAGGAACACCACATCAACTGCTAGCAAACCTGCTACAATAACAAGCAAGTGAAGATCCTTGATGGCCTAAGATTAAACAAAAAATGAAAATGTGAAATGACAGCAAAAAGATATAAAAAGACTAAAACCTGTTTTCTTTTAATATTCGTAACAGCAGAGATTTTGAAAACGATTTTATAATGAAATTAAACGCTAAAATATTGTTAAAATTCATTTTAAAACTTTAAAAACTTTAAAAAAGTAGACGACGTTTCGGCGCTACTCTACGCCATTATCAAGTCAAAAGAAGTGATAGTTAAAACAAGAATATATATAACGTGAAACAATAAAAATAGTTGTCTGTCCTATGGGCATAATACGTAAAGTAAAAACAATGGAAAAACTAAAAGTTCTTATTAAAAATAGAGAAGTGTCAAGTAAATAATTTGGCGCGGATAGAGTCACTCTGGGTGTTCAGGGAAGGATTAATGTCCCTGATGAACAGCATTTCGTATACGAGGCAGTCAAACTTGCTTCTGCATTTCTTTAACACTCTGAAAAGGTGATTAATCTTTGCTCCTTTGCTGCCATGTTGTGCCTCAAGGTGTCTACCGATCGCAGAATAACGGTGCTCCCTAATGCGTTGATGTAGGTGTCGGGAAGTAAACCCGACATATTTGCATCGCACAAATCACATTTAAACAAGTAAACAACGCATTGTGTGTTTACGATCGGGGGCTTGTTTTCCTTTACGCACAAAATCTGTGACAGCTTTCTGCTGGTAAAGACGGGTTTGACATCGATGTTGATCTTGGATCCCAGAGAATGAATTTCTTTGCGGACGCGATTAGCTGATCGTTGATCTTTAAAAGGCAATGAAATGTAGACAGATGGCTCTGATGGGGTTGCGGCGTGCGGTTCTGTATAAGTTTCTTGCCTGAACTTGCGTATTGTAGAATCGACTAATGCGTTCGGGTAGTGTAGTTTTGAAAACATGGTGCGTAACTTGTTGCACTCTTTCGTGAAGGCTTCTTCGGTGGAGGATAAACGGTGCGCCCGATCAACCATTGTGTTTACCAGGCCTTTTTTGTATCTGTTATCAACGTGGCTTTGAAAATGGAGCAGAAGGCCCGTGTCAGTTGGTTTTCTGTAGACTTCCGTTTTTAGTGTGTTGTCGTTTCTCGTGATTAGTGTGCCGAGAAATGGAATAGAGCCCTCATGTTCAAGTTTCATGGTAAAAGACAAACTAGGATGGGCACCGTTAAGTACTTGTAAGTAATCTATAGCCGCCTCTGTGTTGGGCATTTTGACCAGAGTGTCATCAACGTATCTTCGATAGAATGACGGGATCATGTTGTTTTGTTCCAGTTGGTTCTCTATATGGCACATGAAAACATTGGCTAGTAGTGGGCCAAGTGGCGAGCCCATAGCTACACCGTCTGTTTGCTCATACAGCTCACGGTTGAATTGAAACAGCTGATTGGACGTAGCGATTTCTAATAACTCAGTCAGTTGATGCTTTTGGAGTAGTTGCGTACTATGCGTCTTATTAAACCAGTCATCTTCAAAAGCTTTGTCAACAAGAATGTCAATTGTTTCCTTCAGAGGAACATTTGTAAATAGTGCAGATACATCATAGGAGACAAGGATGTGGTCAGATTCGATGCGAGTGTTCTTTATCTCGTCAGTGAAGCTGAAAATATCATTAATACAATATTTGTTGGTGGATAGTGGCTTCAATTTCTCCTCTAGCCATTTTGCCAACGGGAAGTTGTATGTGCCAGACGCAGATAAGATTGGTCGCATGCAGAGCCTTTCTTTGTGCGTTTTGGGGAGGCCATACAGATGTGCTAGTCTGGAGCTTTTGGGGCAAAGTTGGTCGGCTGTAGCTTTCGGTAGAATCTGATGGACCTTTTCGTGGAGTTGCTTTTCTTTCTCTAAGAGTGGATGAAAGTGTTTAGGAGGTCTTCCTCTGGACTTTGGGCGATGTTGATCGATGTGGATAAATTTTGTAGAATCGTTGATCGAGGCCTCACTTAGTAGACGAAGGTACTCGTCTTTGTCCATTATTACGACACCCGAGCCTTTGTCCGGTTTGGAAATGATAATGTTATCTCTTCGTTTAAGGTTGCTGAGAGCTCTCAGTAGTGCTTTAGGTGGAGATGGACCTTTCTTTGCGATGTAATGGAGGGCGATCGAGCGCAAGGTGGCGGATGCAAGATCTTTTTTGTTTGGATCTAGGATGAGGGGATCCAATTTCCAAAAAGCTTTTTCGAAGCTGGCTTGGATATCTTTACTGGAGCAGTGCTGAGGAAGAGAGAATTTCAGACCTCTGCATAAGATAAGCTTCTCGAAGAAGGATAAACGACATGAGGAAATGTTGTTGATGTGTTCGTCTATGTCGGTGTCCTTGGATATCAATCGAGAAAGTTTCTTGGTGTGACACTTCATCAACTCTTGAAACTGAGTTCGTTGGAGTGACCGAAGTATTTTGATGATGATAACAACTTTGAAAATCGAGCAAGTTTCGCGTACGTCATGAAGGCTGTTTGTGAAATCTTCTTTCAGTTGTTTGAGTTGGGGCAATTTTCCTTTTAACTCCTCCTCGACGATTTCTCTTTCGAAGTTAGAAGAAGATTTCTTCCACTTGTTGGATCTTGTAGTGTCGACTTTCGCGAAGGTTGGAGTAACGTCAAAATTCTGACAAAGTCGTAAGAAATCGATGGCGCCTTCACATTTGGTGAGTCGAATACTGCCCTTTTCCAAACGTCTGAATAGGTGCAGTTGGTTGTCGCGTTTTAATGTTCGTAACAGCAGAGATTTTGAAAACGATTTTATAATGAAATTAAACGCTAAAATATTGTTAAAATTCATTTTAAAACTTTAAAAACTTTAAAAAAGTAGACGACGTTTCGGCGCTACTCTACGCCATTAATATATATTTAAAAATGAAAGAAATCATAATAAATGAAATAGAACTGCGTTCGAAGTTGATCCCAATCCAGGACCCACGATTGAAGAGCAGGACTTATATTCGTGTAACCTACACCTTTTCCTGGGATGGGATAACTTCATGCAATGGTCATCTATTGTCTAACTGGATTTTTACAATTTATACTCGCTTGGGGCTTATCTTCAATCTTGAAGAATACCACACCTATACGTGAAACAAAGGGTATAACACACCCAGGCAAAAGATGAGAAACGTCCGACAGAATTAGACGATTAAAGGCCTCAACGTCAAAAAAACCTTGCTCTAAGAAGCATACACCTAACTTTGAATAGAAATAAGTTAGTCCTCTTAAATCTACCATTAACTGAGTGTCTTGAGTATTTATGCACAACATACAAATTATTTCGTTACATCTCACCATTTTTTTGAGAGTCTTGGCAGCTGTGAATATCTTGTGAACTCGCCAAGTCTTGCTAAACATGGCACCAAACGATAAAGAAAATCCAACAGAAAGCACTGCAGTTCTAGCCTGTTGATAATAAACAAGGGTTTTTATACTGCATTGGTTTTTTTTAAATATTAAATGCATATTGCGCCGTACCTACGGGTTTACAGTACCACTTCCAAGTCTTGACTTGTTTTCTAACACAAAAACTAGTTTTGCTGCTTATTACTTGTTGGCTCGATGTGAACACGACATAGAAAGGCAAGCAAAGAATGCGTAAAGTACTATGTTGAAGGATCGGTAAGAGGAACACTAAGTAACTAAGTAGTTGACCACTGATAGAAGTGATCATAGTAATTAGCTTCTTAAGGCTGTTGTGCTACGTCGGCACTTCGTTAATTATAAACTAAATCTTGATAAAGGTTAATAAACGGCCGTAGAAAATTTGGAAAAGCTGATGTTTCGAGAGTTAGTCCTTCGTCGAAGCAAGGAAGTCGTCATGCTGAGTGGGACAACATGTATCACCATTTCTTTGCACTTAATTACTGCTTTTTCCATCCACTGTCTTTTAATTATGTATCTGCGTTAGTTTTGCTTAGACCGACTCTCCCATCGAGTAAAAGAGGTCTTATACCATGCATTAACCGACTTCTTGGAACAAACATACTGTTTCTTTCTCATCCTATCAGAAAAAAACAAACAAAACTACTAACAGTGGCTTGGCTTTGTTGTTTTTGTTACAAGTTCTGTTTGGTTCATTACAACAACAACAACAACAACAACAACAACAACAATACTTTATTTACCCACGCGACACCTTGGAGCGCAAGCGCTCGTTAAAATGTGTGCGTGAAAAACTACAACTAACAACAGAGGGTGATCTTACGTTGCAGTTGTTTCCGTACTCCTTTAAGGTAAGGAACCTCGCATCCAATCCAAGCAAAACCACTGAAGCGTAACAAAGTATGCATCCAAGAATAATTATATTATTGAGCTTTGGTGACGACATCTTGATAATTCTGAAAACATAAAAGAGGGAAATTATTTTTTTCAACGTAACTTTTCCTGTTGCACTAGGATAAGCCTCTCTTAGTGAGCTTGTAGCTAAGAAGGTATAATTTGCCAGACTAGCTGATGAAATGCGTTTAGATGTTTTGTATCTCGTAATCATATTTAATGGAGGGAAATGGTTTTAAAGTTCGGCAAACTTGAAAGGAGCGAACAAAGATTCCAAAATTTATGTGAGTAGGTCCACGACCGTGCACAATCTTTTGTTTTGCACTAACATATTGTGGTTGATTAAGTAACCGTGGCTAGTTGCTCGCACACATCTCAAAACTTACTGTGTTTTGTAGACGGTCGAGATGTGTCGAGGCCAATAAGACGAACAAAATAATAACCAAGAATGTTTATGGTCCCGCAAAAAATTGACTGTTTCTTTACAAAAATTATCGGGTCGGGACCACTTTTTTTTTTTTTTTTTTTTGGGGGGGGGGGGGGGGGGGGGGGGGGGGGTCAGTGAAAATGGGCCTACACGAAAACTTGCTTACCTATTTTTTCCATTGCTGATGTTAAAATAAAGAAAGCTCGCTGAGCAGATGATTCCTACAGCTGCCATAAGCCACATGATTATTATCAGTGGCAGCGGTATCATCATAAACTCCAAATTTTGGACTGTGTGATCCTTGGGCGGTTTATTGTCTGAAAAACAGGAACGTGACATTTCATTTATCTCACGGGGACGTTTTGTACCTTGATTGTTTATCAAACACAGTTGTACGTTCGGATAAGTTTGTTCAAAACTGAAACTTTTTGCAAGAAGATGATAAGATATAAATCAAGGGCGAATTAAGCGGGGGCAGAAGGGGCCGCGGCCCCCCGTTTTCTTTAGATTTCTGTGGGTATGGGGCGAGGTGGTTACCTGGCCGAAATGTTTTCGCCCTCCCCCCAACTCCTTTGTAAATTTTCTAGACCCGCCACTGTGAGTAGAAAGTCCATTGTATTCTCTTTGGAATAATAATAAAAAAATCGTTACCTGGCCATATGCTGTCTCGTTGAGAGTCAAATATGTGAAGCTCGTCAGAGAAGGTGAAGTGCTGACCAATTCTGGTCTCATCACCTGAAACGTAAATAAGCAATTACCAAAATTCAATTAATGATTAATAATCAATACTGTTTAGCCAGGTTTACCAAAAAAATGGAATCTTATTGCAGGGTTTTTATTGTTTTTGTTTTTTTCACTACCGAAGTTGTGAAAAAGCGAGTTACAACACCTTATGGTCTAGTTATCGAGATGTCATGGTGAAATCTTTATGGAACCCAACCTGCCTTCCCTCTGGAACGCCCGCCGCACTAAACTGATACGTTTCAAAGACACTGGGACTGTGTCACGGATTTTACCTAATTATTGGCCTGGTAAAGGACCATCAAATTCGTTGAAATATAAAAATAACCTCTCAGGAAACAGTGAAGGAACATTTTAATAACACACCAAATACAAAAGAAGGTATGGATGACCAAAAGCGACAACGACTGAAACGGATTGCAATATGAGTTTTTGAAATGTTGTTGGGCTGAACAGTTTTCAAAGTTAATCTTGTTTGCTTGTAACATTAAATTATAATGCCCGGGAGACACATTTGGTTGCAGTAAAATAAAATAAAATAAAATAAAATAAAATAAAATAAAAGAAATATATGTTTATAGTGGTCATGCACTTAGCTTCATATCTCAACTAGATAGCTAGTTTACAGGCATGCCACTGAAACAGAGGAAAAGGTTGTTATTTACATCCATAGAAGTAATTTGTTTTTGCAAACATGAGGTTTCATAGCGATATTTGGCAAAACTTAATAAAATAAACTTAACTCAGCCGTGTCACTGAGTCCCTTTTTAAAAGACTAACCCTACCTCCTTTATTTTGTTTGATAAGGACTGTTCCCACACGTTCTTTATTTTGGTCAAACCCAACAGGGCCCTGTAAAAAACAAACAAACCTTACTTCTCAACTGCTTTTTGTGGTTTATTACAATTTGACTACTACATTAGATTCTTCCGACGCTATTTGCTTGTTATACCAACAACAACAAGCTTTATTTGCATGACTACGTAGAAGTTTGGTAGTATTGCGAAAGCTACTTGAATTTAATTACATATAATTTCATTAACTAGGATAATTAGTTAAGTTGGAAATAACATAACACAACAAAGAAAATAATAATATTAATAATAACAATAATCTAAGAAAGAATTACTAACAATAATTGTTCATTTAACTATTCGAAGTGGTGATCATTGTAACGAGATTGTCTCTCAATTCAAAGCATGCTGAGATAAATGAGATCAGCTTAATGTTTACAAAGTAGTCAGTGGAATTCATAAGATGTGATAATAGGGTTTCGCGTGGTAGTAATCGTAGTAATGGAAGTTTGGATTCTATTTTAGAGAAGAATATGTCTCGTATCTGAGTATAAGCTGGGCAATCTAACAAAAAGTGAGTTTCATCTTCAATTTTGTTACAATTGCAGAAGTTGCATATTCTTTCATACCGGAACTTTTATTTTAATCGGCCATTAGCATTTGCAACTTTTTTTCTGCGTTTTTGAATCAAATTGAGAATTTGCATAAGTAATAGACATTCTCGACATTTATTGGCGAGTATTTCCATTCAAAAAAGTGAACGAGAAACTCCATTTTTCCGTTTTGTTTTTCTTTTACTTACTGTGATTCCTTGAAAGTTGGTGTTCGCGATCCACTTTTTGATCTGTAGAACTTCCTTCCAGGTGCGCTTTTGAAGATTTTCATATGTCATTCCATCGGCAAAAGAAGCATTCAGAGTGAGTGCGATCACCCATGCCGCATCAAATGCGTATGCAGAATCCTTTCTGAGTCTTGTGCTGTTATTTAACCTGACCATTTCACTCCAGAAGCTTTCCGAAGTCTGAGAAACCATTAAAGAAAAAATGGGTTTGTTATATTTTATGTTAGTTAAAATGTGACAACCTTCAGTCGGTGTCTACTGATATAAGAACCGGTCCAGAAGGCTTGTTCGCCAATCCAGAGATAAGTTTCCAAGGTTGTTATGTAAGGCCGTAGGTGGTGGTAAGTTAACGTATTTATAGCGACCATCCCCTAATTTACCAAGCTCTGTAAGCAGACTACATTATTCTCAATATATCAATCCAGGTTCTGACGTTTAGGTTTTAAGAGTGAAATAATTAATCGCCAAAGAGAATTCGTCGAGCTGTAACATTTAATTTTCCCATGTTATATTACAGGAAAGATGCTGGGACCAATTAAGTATATGATATATACAGTAAAAACCCGCGTATAAGAACAAGTGAATTAAGAACACCCAGGTCTGATTTTAGGAAATAAAGTACCATTTATATAAGAACACATTCAGCCTGAAAAATGAAAGTTGTTCTTATATGGAAAAATATCAAAGATCAACACTACGTTTCATTGCACACATAATAGTTCCATCCCAATTACAGTACAGCATTGCCTTGATTTATCAATTTTGTTAAAATTAAAATACAATTGTGTGCATATATATTGATTTCATCTATTGGTAGCCTAGTATGTTCCTTATTTTAAGAAACTTTTTTTTAAGAACACTTAAGAACACTTACAGGCTGATTTTGCAGATTATAACCCTTTATATAAGAACCAAATCAGCCTGAACCGCCAAAATAGGTGTTCTTATACGCGGGTTTTTACTGTATAAATAAATAGACACAGTGACCCAATGGTAACACTTCGGATTTAGCAGTCAGGGTTTAGTGGGAGTCATTTTCGTGTAATGTGTTATATAGGACCAGATGCTTTTCTATCAAAGTGTCGTTCTCCCTCCGGGATGGGGTGGGGGTACTCTCTTATATAACCTATATAGGTACGTGCTGCGCCAAAGGCTATGGTTTTTGAGCCAATTTGGTCTGAAAAAGGGGATGATTAAACTATTTTTTATGATTGTTTTAATTCATCCCTTGAATAGTGCGATTAAAATATATTTGTTTGCACAAACCAAAGCAGTTCCTGGGTAGAGTCTGATCTGAAATGTGGTAGGGAGAAACGAACGTATATTTTGGAGCGAAATAGGGTAATCGGGTTTGAGGAATCGCGCAGCACACCCCTGTAAAAAGTTATACACTAAGTTCTTGTTCGGGAATGAGAGAGAAAAGACAAGCCCTGATTCAAGATGGCGGTTTAACAAGAAGTACTTTATTCGGAACGAGGCTCTCACGTGGGCACGCCACGAGGCTGTGACAGTGTCACGCAATAACAATATTGTCACAACCCCCACCCAAGTTTCTGGAGAGTACTTTCAACGGGCCTTCCCCACTCAGGAGTATAAATTGGTACTTGCGACCACACTAAATGCTGGGGGGGGGGGGGGGGGGGGTAAGCGGTCTAGCATCATTCGTGGGTGGGGGTGCGGGAAAGCAATACCTTCCTACTGCAGAAACCGGACTGACGGACCGCCTTGCCATGTTGATAGCAAGGATTGAAATTTCACTGCTCGTTCTTTTAAAAACTTACCATTCCAGATAAGGTTTTGTGGTCGTCCTGACGAATGTCTAGCTTGATCGTTGAAATGTAACGATCAGCTGCTTGTTTTAGCTCATCACTTTTACACTTTTTAAAAGAGCCGAGCTTGGAGTCTTCGGGAAAAATTTGAATTGGCTTTAACTCGCCAAATATTACCCAGGCATAGTGTGATCCATACATTTTCTGTTTAAAAGCCTGTCAAGAAGACAACAAGTACTGGTTGAACGTCAAGTAGATAGATAGATAGATCGCTATATAATATGGATATTTTTTAAGAAGTAGCAATGGATAAATGAAAAGGATATGACTGATAATATTAATTTTAAATTGCTGGGCTACTTGTAGCCGGCCTGCGATAGCAGACGTATTTCCAGCTGTCGCTATTGGCGGAGACAAGTGACAGCCGGAAATACGCAGGCTAGGATACTTGCTAAGTAAACAACAGTTCTTTCGTGAGATTATTCACACCCTCACTGCTGTAGCCTTTTTTAACGACTGATTGCAGAATACAAGTCAGTAGTTTTGCAGGTGACTGGCAAGTCACTCATACAGTTGGTCGGTTGGTCGAAAGGTCGTAAACTTTTAATTCCGCTGACCGGTGGAAGAAAATTCGGCATTCATTCGGTGATGAAATGTCGGTTAAATGTGAAGCTCAGTGAAAACAAAAACTATGGTTGTTATGGCTTTACTTACATAAAATGAACACGGGCTTCTAGGAAACAAATCAGTCTAGGTCTTTTTTCAATAACGCGTTACTTTTATAGCATCAGTGCTTCTAATTTTTTCTCACAGTGAAACTCATGGGAGCTCTTTCGATCTCGCTTTTTGGGATTATACCGTAACGATAGAAAGGGAAAATCAAAGCCCAACCAGCAAAAAGAAAAACTGAGACAGTTTTAATTAAAAACTAACCAATCAGTGACTCCCTTTCCCACGGAGGAAAAAGAGAACCCTATTGCACGTTCACTGCCCGTTTCGAGTCACAAAAGCACGCCAATAAATTTGTCTGCTACGTACCCTGTAGTTTTTCAGTGCTAGCTTAACCTTTTTATTTATGAAAGCAAACTAACTTACCTCGCAGAAGACATATCTGGCTCCAACGTAGCCGAACTCACCAATAATGATCCTAGCGTCCAGTGACTGATTGCAAAAGAAAGAAATGAATTTAGTTACACAAGGCTGCGATCGAGTACTACTAGGGGCCATGATCGTGGACGATTATGGCCCCTTGTACTACAAAACAACGAGAGGTCTTCTGGGAAGTAGCAGAGCATGAGAGCCCCTGACTGGGGCGCTCTATATTGCCAGTGTGATGAAACAACACCGCTACTAGCAATCCTTTTGCTGAAATACAAAAATCCGTGCACTCGTCCTTAGCAATGGGCGCAAGTTTTATCCTGAAAATATTGAGTTTGCGCATGAGGATGGCAACAAACGACGTGACGAGTGTTCCCCTCACCCACAAACAACTGTAAATAAAATAGGAAACAGTGTGCTGTTCTTTCTCTTGATTTCTTAAGTAGCTTCAAAACTGGGAATATGTTTGCTGTCTCTAGACGATCAGCAAAATAAAAAAATAGTGTAATGTGTGTGTTAGAATCGAAAATAGTATTCTCGTCGAATTTCATTTTGACGCGTACGAAAGTCATATCAGAACCGCGCCGCTCGCGTGTTAACTTCCTCTAGTTATGATGCTGATGCCAAAGATCTAATACGACAACTGGGTTGGAAAGATTTGTGTACCCAGCGTCAAATTCAGAAAGCCTTAATGGTATTTAAATCTTTAAATGGTTTGGTCCCTGAATACCTATCGTCTAAATTTCTAAAACGTAACGGAATGCACTATTCTCTAAGGGATTCCGATAACAAACTGGTTGTACCTCATCCACGAACTAACTATATGAAAAATAGCTTTAGTTACAGTGGTGCAACTCTCTGGAACAGCCTACCCTGTAATCTCAGGATGATAAAATCCTTTTATCAATTTAAAAGTAAAGTTAGACACGGCATTCATGGAAAACAGGATTAGTTTAATGGATTTACGTCTTCAATTTTTATTAATTAGTATTCATTAATGTAATTAATGTAATTAAGTAGTATCTTCCTGATGTTTTTAACCGTGTATAAAGAAATGTAATAAATAAATAACAAATAAATAAATAAAATATCCATGCATCAGATGCTAAACGCGCCACTCATGATGTACGTCTTGTGTTCAGTAGGGATGTTTGGATCAATTTAGGTTTCTGGGAAACTGCTCACCTACCCCTCCCCAAACCTAACATTAACCCTTACTTATCGCTTTGAGCAAAATGTTAGGTTTGGGGAGGGGTAGGTGAGCAGTTTCCCAGAAACCTAAATTGATCCGGATGTTTTTGGTTTTGACCGTTTGATGCCCCGTTCCTCTTCTGAGTGGCAAACAAGAAAATTGCAGTATCTCGAGTTTTTCCATTTGAATGTCAGTGTCAAAACAAGAAAAATACCTTGAGCTTTTCCATTTGAAAACTGAGATCGCCGCGCTGTTCGAATCCTTCCACTGCAATGATGCTGATATTGTTCTTCTCCAGCTCAACTTTAAGCTTCGCCACTGTCTGGAAGTCGATTATGAAAAATCGAAATGTTGGTAAGTTCGCTACTTAATACCTCATTTTCATTTCTTACTCACTTACTACTCACGAAATGATAACCGAGTTACTAGATTTGATAACTTCCAAATCTATTTGTATTTGCGGAGTTTAAAAGATTAAATCTTTATCTTAAGGTAAAGTGAACATTAAAGTCGACTACACCAGAACTGTCGACTGCCTGGACTCAGGAAACTTTAAACCTAAGCTTTCTTTTAATTTTTAATCTTTAGTTTTTTATTTTCCTTCTTATTCTTTTTCGCTTTCGCGTCCAAACCGTTGCAGCTGACAAGCTCGAAACTACTGAGCAGATTACAAAATAAGCTACTGCAGTTGTAAGTTTGCATGTCGCTTAAAACTATGTTGCGTTAACATAGCATTAAAACCAAAGAGCGCACGGAGACTGTGTTCATTAAGTTAAACAAGCAATAGAGCAACTGTACCGGCGAAAAGAACTCCGGATCGTATTCGTGCAGTATGGCAACTCTTTTCCAACCATAATGTTTGATGAAGGCCACCTTTGCTTTGCTGTATGACGTCGACGAAGGAGCGGCTCGGTAAGTGTTAGGATAGAGTAACCGGCTCTCAAATTTAGGTGAACCTGATGCATACGAAACCTGAAGAAAACGAGAAAGAATCGTTTATACAATAACCGAGTTACTGCGCGCGTTGTGATTGATTGATGCCTGTGACGTCATGACGTCACTGTGTGGTGTGACTCGCGCACGTGATCAGAGTTCATAGTCAAAATCAGTGTTGTCGGCAAAGACGTCAAAATGTGGTAAGAACATCAGTGACACACTCGCCTAACGGCTCGTGGGCCACTTTTTTTGTCCTTACCACATTTTGACGTCATCTGTGATCTATAAATGAACAGACACACGGCAAAATAGAATCTATTTGTTAATTAGTTACCCAGTTATTGCTCATTGTAAACTGTATAGAATGGCATTTTGGTGATACTCAGATATAACCCAGTTATGTCATGCTATTAAACTTTCATCAAGATTTCTCTCCTGTAGCTGCCATAGATGGGTAAATAAAAAACAAATGTAAGGCCTGTACATTTCTCGAGGGAAGATAAACTTAGTTAATGACATTGTCAATTTTTTTAAAATACCTTGCTAGCCCTGTCTTCACTCAGCTCATGAAAGCTGTTAAAATTGTAAATCGCTACTGAACCCGTATATTTCCTTCGAGAGTGGATGCTTAAGAGGGGTTCGACTGTATAGCCAAGTAAGTTAATTAGTCGAGAAAGAGTATACATTAAATTAAAGGTGAATTAGAAAAAGCAAGTTACGAAGTAACTTACCATTTAAATACACTATTTAAATTCTCCTACGGCTGCTTTTATTAAGCACTAATAACTAACAAAAAAATTACCAGCAAGGTTTAGTAGTAGAATATTAAATGTGTGGTAAATCTCATTTTTTTAGGAATTCTGGGTATATTTTGTGAAGCAAATACATGCAAAATAATCGTGACAAGTCGACGTTTCGGCATCATCTTGACGCCATTCTCAAGACTAAAATAAAACTAAATATGCACTGTCCTTTAAGAGTTTCTAAATTTGCATAAAGCAAAAATTCTTACAAAAATGTTTTTGCACGGACAGAATCCGTTTGCTTGTTTAGTATTGGTTTAAGTTTGCGAATAAAAAGCATCTCTTTGATTAGACAATCCACTTTGTTCTTATACTCAGCAAGCACGTGAAATTGGTTTAATAGAGACACAGCATTGGAACATTGTGATCGTCCACGTAATGCTTGTAAATGGACGACGATTTCTGTTTATGTCCGTCAACACGTTGGTGCAAGTGGCCCCGAGTGTAACCAACATAGCCCGCATCGCACAGGCCACATTGAAATTTATAATCTAAACATTGTTGGTTAACAATGGTTGGCTTGATTTCTTGCACTTTGAGGTCTTCCTGTAATTTGCGGCTGATTTGGTTACACTCGGGGCCACCTGCACCAACGTGTTAAACGTATTTTAGTCTTGAGAATGGCGTCAAGATGATGCCAAAACGTCGACTTATTACAATTAATTTCGTATGTATTTGCTTCACAAAATCGGATCAAACTGGGTATATTTATTCTTGAGAAGAGCATCCATACCTGAACGAGTTTCCACAGGGGAGCAGCCTCTGCTACGGGCTCCAGAGCCTTTGTACTTGAAGGTCCAAGTAATATAACAGGTTTTTTGTTCTTGTTTAGAAGTTTGAAAAATGCAACTGTGGCGTATGCACCATTGTCCTGGAGAATAGAAAAGGATTGTCATTATCGACAATATAATAAGAACCTAATCTAAAACCTTGAGCATGTTTATGAATGGCCGATAACACAAATTATTACGCGACTAAGAGAGTCAGGCGCCAATACCAAAATCAACCAATCAGATTGTTCCATTACCGAATATTGGACCGGGTATTCTCCCGAATGATCCCGCACGTAATGAACTGATGGATCACAAAGGTAAACTTAACTTACATGATAAACACTCACGTACTTTTTATCTTTGTTTAACAGCGTTTGGAAATTCTTTTCCGACCGAAACACTCTTTGGGTCCTCGATTTATTATACAGAATCAATCATAACACTTAAAGGTCTAATTATACAGAGAAGGCGATAAAATCCGAAATTGGCAATTAACATTGGACCCGAAATTGCCTTACAGTCACGTTAGGATATATTGTGATACAAATGAGAAACGTCATCCGTTAAGAGGGCCATCGGATGTTACCATATTTTTTGTTAAGGCTATTATGTGCAATACACTTGGCCTCACAAAACGCACACATCACTTGTCAATAAATAATAGTTAAGAAGTTGTCGAAAAGTCGGGAAAAGTAAGCAGAGCCGTAACTAACAAGAGGCAAGACGAGGCCCTTGCCCTGTCTAGAGTTTAACCCAAAATTACAAAAAAATATGTTTAACTGGGAAAATAATCCCCAGTCGAACAAGATTGACTTTTCTCAAGAACTACGTCATGAAAAATGTCTCTGAAAGAGTTTCAGAGCTTCTAGATTTCACCATCTTTCTTTTCAACATCTTGATGGGCACGAGCCAGGATAAATTGACAACATTTCTCCTGGAGAGTTTTTGTCACAAAGCCTTTGTCTGTCGAGTCTCAAAGGATTGGTTGGTAGAAAACATAAAAAATGACACTTCTAAATGTTCTTTATGTGAAACAAGAAGTGTTAAGTCAGCTGCGTATGTTTCTTCCGTTCGTTTCTTTGGGTTAATGGATTGGTTTGTCAATATTTTCAGTAATTAAAAGAAATGACAATTAAAGAAAGTTGCTTCCTCAAAGAACAAACACAAAGCTCAAATGCATGGTTGACATAAACTTCAGGACCAAAAGTTTTTAGAAGGAAAAAGCAACTTAACCTTTTAAGCCCCATGTTTTCAAAAATATACATTTTCTCATTTTGTTTACGTTGACCTGCATTTCCCATGAGATGTCAAGAAATTCATGTTTTGCGATCAGCTCTATTGTTCTGCAATGATAATTTTAATTTTAGACTATACAGCAAATTTTAGTCAAATCAGACTTTCCAGCTGAGCACAGCGAGAACTTAGTGAACTCTAAGATTTAAATGATTCCAAGCATGCCTTTTAAAGATTTCACAGCTCCAAGACCTCTCATACAAATTTCCTGCAAAAATCGATTTATGAACCCAAACATAGTTTTAAGAATAATGTAGATTAATGGTCAACTTGTGGGCCTTAACACTTTCAGCCATAGATTTCAACCCATTTCACTGAAAGCACCAAAGTGCTTTTTTGCATTCGCTATGAAATGCTTTTTTGGGTGTTAATGTTTCTGTTGGATATTTTTTATCATACCTCCCACACAGTGGCATTATTAAAATGAGACCCACACAACACGACCTAACTCAATCTGGATAAATAATATACTTCTGCATATACTTGGTCAAGATTTTTGTCTCCCACAATGTTTCATAAAGAAAATGAGAGAAATTAGCCACTTCTTTTAGGAGGTAACTAACAAGAGTGCTCTTGAAAAATATTGTATTTTTAATTTATTATTTATTCGGCAAAACTGCGGTTAAATATCTTTGAATCAGTTGCTTCAGACCTTTCTTTAATTAAAAGCACAATGAAGCTTCAAACAAGAACTGACAGAATAACAGTTCACTTATACGATCTATTCATTTCAACCGGAACAACGTCACAACAGTGCTTTGAAATTGAAAAGCAAAACACTCAACAATCAACACCGCTTATATTTTAAACGAGCGAAAATGTAACCAATTTATCTTTCGAAAGAGGAAAAGAAAAATGTTTAAAAAAAATCACTTGCTTTTTCGAATTTTACGATTTTTCATCAGTGTTTTAAATGAAATAACTAGAATAGGATGATAGTTTCTTTCTCATTTTTGCACGAGAAACGTGAATACATCCGCGATTTAACGCAAAAAAAATACTCGCAAGCAGAAGTACCGACTTTAATTAATCAAGAAACCAAAATCTCTAAATATTTGAACGAGATCTGCATTTGTACAAAGGTACAATTATTCTTCAAATGTTCTATTTCTTTGAAGGTTATGTCCGCTAAAAGGTATGCCCTTTTGTTACTTTCAAATTTAAAATAAATAAATTTTAAAGACCGGGGTTAAAGAAGGGCTTATTCCATTTTCTTGAATAGTTTTGATTTGTTGCTCAACACAAGGTTTAATCCAACAGAAGCCTGGCAAATTTGGAAACAAAAGATACTATAGCGCTTCTGTAAAGGATTAGTCTAGCTTGATTTTAAACCAAGTACTAAATTATTCGTTGTCGGTTTTCCAAAATCGACCGCTAGCAATAAACGACCCAACAGGAGGTTCCATTGATAAAAAAAGAGAGTTGATGAAATGGTAGATAGCATCGACATTTCCCCCAATCTCACGGCAGTAAATATGCTAGAGATGTTGCTGTAAACGGTGAAATAATTAACAATAAAAAACTTCATTAATTTATTGCAGATGAAAACTGCATCAGTATAAGAAATGTAGTATAAATCTCAGAAAGAAAATAAGCGGAATAAAAACTCAACACTTACCCAATGCGAATCTTCAGAGTCCAAAACCAGTGTATAATTATCCAAAATATCAGTTCTGTTGTTTATGAGAGCGATGGCCATCTTCATGGCATTAGAATATCCATACCTATCATCCGTCAAGAAAGGAACAAACGCACCTATATGAATTTCCTTTTTTCCCGGGTCCAAGATGTTTTCTGCAGGATCATCTTGACACGGCTTTACCGCAGTTACATTGAAACACGCCTTCATTGCCATTTTCTGCGTACATTGGGCGAGTGTCGTTGTATTTGTTGTGTTTTTCTTTTCTTGTGTTTTATTCCAACAGCGCAAATCACTTGAGTTGGATAATTTTTCACAGCACAGATCTGCATATGTTTCAAACTGTGAGCGACAATATGCAGCATTTTGAGCCAAAACCAGAATACACGCAAGACCAAGTAAAACTCCTGGACAGACTTTTCCCTTCATTGCTGAAAGATAAAACAGAAAAAAAGAAGTATGTTTGAGAGAGTTTGACACAAATCTGGCGTTTCACATGACAAACAATTTCAAATATTTTTTTTTAAAATTAAACAAGACAGTCGTGCTGTTCTTCATTACATACAAACTACGAGAACCTTTTCAAGCCATTAGGGGCCGACGAAAAAATGATTTTTGATTCGCAAAGAGTTATTGAGACGATTTTTTAGTCGTTGTTTCTAATGTGTTTGTCTCCGTTTTGAGACAAACAAGAATGACCTCATTTCAGTTCTAAGGGCTCTTTCCTCTCATGATAAACATCTTTATTACATGCTTACTCCATAGGAAATAATCAAAAGTACTAATATTCCTGTGACCAAGTATATAGAGCACCGTATGTAAAGCGTTGTTAAACGCTTCTCCAATTTAACATAGATAAAGTGTTTTTTATTAGTTCGTAAGTACAAAATTTAATTTGCCCAGCGGGAGAACTTTGAGTGTTTTGCCGCACACGGTATAGGCTTAACTTTTCTTTTGTCGACCAACAAAAGGTTTTGATTTCGGTTAAAGTAAGTTCCGTTTGAAATGACTAGGAGATTTTACTAATACTTTACTCAGCTTTCACTTGATTGAAAGCTAGCCAATATAATTCTAAGCTATTATGTTATTCTATTCACCGTAGCTACTGGATATGACGAGGATGTTTCGGTTTTGCAAATGTTTTCTTCGAAAGATACTAATATAAAAAGACAATGATAATGTGCAGTTGTCAATATCCGGATTGCGTCACGTGACGTCATCTAAGGAGTTTTGAATGTGATTCTAATGTGCTTATTATGCTTATTACTTAGTGCTTTAGGCCACCTTCTGTGTGCTAGACCTTGTAACAACCATAGCTTTTATCGATTGGAAGTAATGACGCGATCACTACTCATTCTGGTCCTCTAGAATCTCAATTTTTTTCCGTTAACACTATAAATACGAGAATACCTCGCACCGGTTCTGATTTTTCATCCTGTGTGCCTTGCGTGCCGAGGGTCATTTCTCATATACTATAAAGCCTAGGAATAAAAGACTTCCCGAAATGGAAAAGGTATTCTTCACGTATTCTTTAATATTTATCGAAGTTTTTTTTTTGTCATATTTGTCAAAGTTACTCATGAGAATTGTCGAAATCCTTTATCTCAAATACGCGAAAGCACATGGACTGCAATCGGCCAGTCAGCTAAGATTACTGAACCAGTCTGAATACAAGTAAAACAGTGGTTATTTTCTTCAAAACAAAAAGCAAATGTCCTATGCATGCAAGTATGCAAGAGGAAGGTGAACTGCTGAGCACGATTTCTGTTTGGTTACTAAACAGAATGATGTCAACGTAAAATCGGAAGTGGTGGAACGATCAATGCATGCGAAAAAAACAAAACAACAAAACACGAGCGTGTCTTTTTCGTGTTTACCTCGATTCGTCATGTTTACTCAGTTTTGTTTTCATGTAATGCAAGAAACTATCGTAATGATTTCCTACGGGGCAAGCCATTAGAAGAAGTTTTCCTGCCTGAATGTCCCCACATGACATTTCGTGTCGCTTCGTGCAAACATGACGAAAATTAATTCAGAGAGCGAATCGCTAAGATACAATTATCTCAAGCCGCGACACAAAAACACCTTATAGGCGTTATAGATATCATTGCTTAATTTGAACATGCACCTTGAACGAATTGATTTAACTAGACGTGTGACTTTAATTAGTCAAATCTAAAGAACATCGCTAAAGAGCTTATGAAAGCTTTAATGTCAATAAACCTCATAACGGAACCTCAGTTTTCCTGCTAACTAAACATCTTTAGCCTAAGCTTTAAGCCGAGTTCTAAGTTTGGCAATGTTGTAAAAAGTCATCCGAAGTTGCTTGGAAATAACAAAAACAAATTAGTTTTTCAATGGAAAAACGTATACTTTAAATAATGACTGAAACGGTGCAGCGACAGAATTAGACACAAAACATGCTTTGTTGTTGAAATCCAAGGATTTCGAACAAAAATTGCCATAAAATATGAAACGGAAAGCAAGATCAAAAGGAAGATTATTTTAAGGAAAAGTGGGTACTAATCCCAAATTAATTTATGCAGCATTTCCATTTTTTCTGTTATTTACGTAACTATGGTATCATTATTATTATTTGAAATATTTGAATAGTATGACATCTGTAATTTTTTTCTTGCTTTCTTTTTACATTGTTATAAGCACTAGGTTAATTAAGATATCCCCCCCTTCTCTTTTATTTTTCGTTTCCTAGTTTGTAGTATTGCTAGTATTGTTATAATTATTCAAAGCAATGTAATCGCGTTTGTAACTTTCATGTGATTTGTATGTAAGTTATCTCAGTACTGTTAGTTATATGTAGAGTAATTGTAGAGTTAATTTTCATAATGCTAATTATATAATTATTTTTGATTGTAAGTTAATTGTAAGTAATACTTCAGTGGTGGTCGTAGCATATAGTGCTTTCAGGAATTTGCATAAAGCAAAGTATATAAAACAACAATTAATAAAATAATATTTTTAAGAGAAGAAAAAGCTGTTATACTTAAAAAGAATAAAGGTATGTGATTGTATCAATAATAGTACTTTATGATTTTCAACATTGGCATTTACATAGCAACTGGAGTGAAAAGGCTCCTAGGTGTCTCCAAAGAAGATGGCAGAATGTTGCCTTATCTTATTTTCCCTAAAAAAAAGCATTTTCAATCGATTTTAGAAAAAAAGAATCTAATTCCAAATTTTAGACTAAAGAAATTCTTAGATAGAGGGTGTCTAACTGGCAAATTGTAGCCTAACAGGTTCTTAAAAATTAGGTTCTTACTCTCGAGTTTTTACTGTAATGCAAATGAAACATGGCGTGCCATTGGTCCAGTTGTTTCTTGAGGATCCTGTGAAAACAGAGATGCATTCATTTCACTTCCTGAAGTCAAGTTATTATTCCCTCCAACGATGGCCTTATGCATGAACTGGGAAGGAGTCCAGCATTTATTTTTGTTAACATGAGTTATTAGGCAATTTTGTAACAAAGAAGACATAGCCATAGTTGTCATTCAGAAAACAACAGGGCTAGGGTTATTCAGTTTAAAATGGATGAGATTTTCGTAACCTATATACCACGTAATAAAGAGTGAAGTTGTAGTCAAAACAGCTCAAGCTTTCCTCAGAAGGGCGAATTAATGAATTAATTAATTAATTCAGTCATTAATGGAGATTTGATATCATTCTTTGCTTCAATATTTCATTCCTGACAGGAGTAGTTCCATGTTTAAACAGCGACTCGATTCAGAACTCGAATGTTGATTGGATCGGTTGTCTGGCTTCACGCGACAGGCACGTGGGAATTTACCCAATTTGAATACGTTTTGCCCAACTATCTCACTCACGGTGTCTTTTCGTCGTTTTGTTTTTGCCAATCGCTTATTTTCATGATGAATTGTAGTGTCTATATTTGAATATATGTGTATGAATAGAAAGACATATATCTGCGTTCTCTGTTAAAGAACAGCTCCTCGATTCAAACTCGGTATTATTTTAAAGTTTATGAATAAATATGACAGTGTAATAAGAACTAGAAAGGAAATGATATCTCGATAAAAACTCAAACAACGTGCTGATGATTTCTTCGTGGCATTCGCTAAATTCGAAAAGAGCAGAAATTGCGTTTTTGAAAATATTCAATAATGTCAATGAAAATATTAAGTCTTGGGATGAAAAGATTTGAAGACCGGCCTACGCCACGCGTTTCCTATCAAAGGTTGCGTTTAAGATCTTTGCTAAAAAATGTTATGGAAAGGCAAACTTTAAATATATATCAAGCTTACCATTTCGTCATTAGAGAATCCAAGAGCCATGTTTTTATGGGTGTTACTGCATTCTAAGCTCACTTCACCCTTGAACGTTTGCAACACACACTAGAAGAATATGCCGTTGTTTCGTGATCTTGTTTTTCCTCACGAGATTTTGTCAGTGAATGCGAATCACTTTGTGTCGGACTCATTTCCCGTTCAACAATTTTGTTTTCTTATAAAAAATAAACAATGCACCGACATCCTTTTTAAAACCCGAGCCCTGAGGGTTTTCATACACTAAAAGTACTTTGCGATGATTTTTTTTTTCTGTATGGTAGAGAGTTTTGGAAACAAGCTTCTCTCAAAAAGTTTTTTAAGGTTTTGTGTTCTGTCGTTTTAGGTTTTTAGATACAATTTGATTGTTAAAAATTAAAGTTTAATGCATTAGCTTTCTTGTTCTTGTATGACGTTCATTTATGGCCTGTTAGACGCCGCTGACGAGAACATCTTTCAGTGCAAACATTGTGATAACGAATTATTTTAAAATGCTATTTCTGAGCTCCTATTGGTCGGTGTTTTTATACAGGTCATAGTGCAAGTCTTTTCAAACAGAGCTGTTTATCAATGTTTTTAATTGTTTTAAAAAGCCCTTTATGGTCATCATACTTGCCCATGCGCAATGGCTTTGTATAAAAATTCTTTATATTATAACCAGTTAACCAGAAAACAAGTCAGGTCTACAAGGCACTCTCTGACAGCTCCTAGTGATACAAATTCTTTATTTTGAATCTAGAGAATTTTGTCTATACAATAAGCAATTCAGAAGACAAAATACCATTTCACAGCCTATTGTTCTATAATTGACTTATTTGGTACTTAAGATATTCACAGTGGAATGCTTAGTTTAGTCATTTTATTTTGTTAGTGGCTACTTTCTTCAACAAGACATACATCTGGAATGGAAATATTATGCTTTAATTGTGCATCGTGATAATTAGCAGTTTAGCCAACACTGTGCTAACGTGACATTATATAGACCAATGTGTGAGTTTCTTACTTGCTAGTAATAACATCGTTTTTAGGAATCAGCGCTGGAAAATATTTTCGGCAGATTTTATTTTAAAGTTTGATACAGTCATGAACATAACCATTTACTGACTGTGAAATTGTCTCAGAAGAATATTTCAGACATTTCAACCTTCAACTGATGACATCATTTGGGGCATACTGGTGCCCAGTCTCGCTGAAGTTTCTGATTAGGATACAGGTAGTAAGAATTAGTTTTAGGGTAAAATAGTATGTCATTTAGGTGTCTCGATATAGACAGGATAATTGACGTAAGACTAGCTTCCTATCCAGGGAGAGTAAAAAGACTCCCAGTCGCTTCATGCTACGGCAGCCGGGCTAAGCTCCGGCCTGACGGGCCTCTAGGCTCGAACGCAGACTTTACGTTACCTTACCTTACTCCTCAAAATAGGCACTCGATCGTCGGTTGTTACCTTAAAACCTAGATGTTTTTTTTATTTCGGTCAGGTCTTAGTAAGGGTCTGGACATGAAAGATGCCCTTCGGTGCAACACATAAAACTTGGAAATCATTTAGCGACTTTTTTTTTAGAAAGTGTAGTTGAAATTAGTAGAGAACGAGTTTCCACCATTGTGCTAAAATACTACTTAATTATTGGTGGAAACAATATTTTTGTATCCAGATCAAACATGTCTTTGTTTTGAACTTGATGGACGTTTTTTCGAAAGAAGCAAATGTCGTCTGAATGCTCCAACGATGTCACAATGTTTAATTTTTGTCTGCTAACAACGGAAAAT
The DNA here is from genome assembly GCF_052425735.1 of Oculina patagonica. Lineage (NCBI taxonomy): Eukaryota > Metazoa > Cnidaria > Anthozoa > Scleractinia > Oculinidae > Oculina > Oculina patagonica. The sequence continues at coordinate 45,599,714 of NC_135761.1, forward strand.
ACATTCATATCATAAAGGTATTGTCATTCATCTAATTGTTCTGCGAGTCACAATATAGACAAAATGAGGTGCAAATGCGTGGAATAGAGAATAAAGGCAAGATAAATGCAGTAAATGTAATATTTTTCCATACCTTGGATGAATTTGGAGACGCGCACTCTTGCACTACTGACGCCTTCCAAGGGGTTTTGGCAACAGGCGACATTGCTCCAAAATAGCTAAAACTGTAGTGACAATCTTGTTCAAGAGCAACGACAAGCGACAGAAACTAGCACTAAAAGGATGTATATTTGCGACAGCGACAACGTTTCCCTCACCAAATAAGCGACTGGTGTGTTGGAAACGAGTGACAAAGCAATCTCAGACAACCCATTGGAAGGCCTCTCAGACTAACACCTGCAAATTGTCTTTATGTAATAGCATTTAAAAGAACCTTTACCGTTGGATCAAGTCGCTTTATTCCAGTATCTGACGACAACAATTTTAGTGCACAGATTTTAGAGTGCAATAGGATATATTGACATAATTTTCAAAAAAAATAATGTTAACTGTTCAGGATCTGTAAGCTGAATAAATTAAGATAAATGGGGTTCCTTGTTGACAATGTGACAATGTATTGTTTCTACCGATTTTTATTCTGCTATGCCTTAACAACAGTTTTCTTTCATGTTATTTAAAAAAGATTAAAACCCTAGGAAAAGCAATATAATAAATACCAAAATTCACTTTGGTTTTCAAAGTGTATTTCAGTGAATAAATTAATTCTAAATTGAATCGATTGCTGACGCGCATGAATTGCAGTTTATTTTATTTGCAGCTGTTGAATATTAGATTTTTCAGTGGTACTAATTTTCTTGAAAAGAAAAGTATGAACGTTTGGCACCACGTGCGGAGAGGACGGACATCCTGGGAGACAGAGGAAACCCGACCGCCCAAACAAAGAGACAGACGTTTGGGCCAACCTTTACACACAGTTTGTTCTACAACGAGAGAGTCATTTAAATATTGACGGTATCTGATTCTAGTTTCACCGCTCATGTTTATATCTATTAATAATAAAAGCGGACGAATTCCTACTTGCCAAAGTGAACTTGATAAAAAACAAAATAATCCGAACCGCCACAAAACATAAAACATGCATTGACATACAATAAATACTTTTTAAAAAGAAAAGAGTTGTAGTTTTCACCCGGTGGTTGATTTACGATTGCGGAATGGTTATTGATGTCATTGATATTCATTTCAAAGTCTGATATTTTTGCTAGTTTTTTTTTTCAATAAATGGCTAAAATGATTAAAATGATACTACGGTATATTTTCATTTTAAATTTGTAAACAATATATCTTGCCTTAAGGTTAAGCGGAAAAATGGAAAACGAAATACGTTTTATCGCAACCTTCAGGGCAGAAGTAAGATCTTGTATTTTGCTGCATTGCCAGCACATTAATGTATTTGAATTGAAATCCTGCCCTCAAATGAACTGCTTTCTTTCTCATTAATTAAATACCATATACGTTTCACAGTGTCAACAGTTCAGCAGTGATTTTTTTTACGGAAAGCTACAATTTGGGGGCAAAAAAGACAGAGATCTTTGTAAAGAAACCTACACTTATTCCTTTGTTATCATCCTGTATTTTTTTGCCTCTAAACAATGAAGACTGTGACAGTTCATTTTTTTGAAAATAAGGTGCTTTGCTAATTCCTACCATTGAAAAACTCTGCAACGTTTGGACTAATGTGCGGTAGGAAACCCTTCCTCAGTTTCTCCAACCAACAAAATGCACCACTTGCTATTAAAAGACATCAAAACTAACTCAAGTTTCAGATCTCTGCAATTATTGTGGTACAAGGTTTAAAAATAGTACAGTAGTAATACTCCTCACCTAAACAAATAACACCAACCTGCTTCTCTCGAAGAAGTTTGCTGGGTCCTTTTTTAAGTCTGTGTCACTGTCTTTGCACCTGGTGAAAGTTCAAGCAAGAAGAAACGAAAGGATTATTCTGAAAGATCGTCAGACCATCTGGTCTGTTATCTTTAGTTTAAATCCAAGACAGTATACGCACACAAACTAATTTTTTTACGTCAACAACGTATTTTTGCTTTACTAGTATTTACTTCTAAATTAAGACGTCCACAAAATTAAATTCCAAGGTAAACACAACCCAAATTTATTCAAGGAATTGAGAAATTCTGATCTACTTTATCTGAAGTTTTTTGGAAGGTAATAAACAAAATCAATGACTCAAAATACTGGCAATTTTGGTGTTCGAAATGGTCGCGCCATAGTTCCTCTGCCAAGTTGTTTTATGCCGGCATTCACACAAACAAAAAAGCCCCGGAGGAGCTAAAACCTTTCAAGCTCCAAAAGCCGCTTCCATATCTAAAACGTTTGCTTCAATTTAGATAAATGTTTCAGTCGTTGTCCAACTTGCAGAATAAACATTGCCAGTCGACGATTAGAAAATTGCACGGACAGGATACGGTGTACATTGTAGAACAGGCAATTTGTCATGCTAGCTGCCGATCATGTTATCTTATCAAATTTTGAATTCACGTAAGAGCAAACGAAATCATTAATTTTCTCTTTTAGAATCAATAATCTTTACAAGACTGTTTTGACAACATTTGTTGTTTCCCTTCCCGTAGATAAGACAATATAATCATGCATCCGTTTTATCAAAAATACAATCAAATATTTCGGGTCAGACGTGCGGCTAGAACTGACTACTGTCTGTAAAGGGAATAGATATAACGTTATTATTTTCATGTAAAGCAACACACACCAATTCGTTAAGATTAAATAACAGCAAAAATACCTCTAGCGGTTTGTGCCTGGTTTGCTTATCATCACAAGTATAACACAATTCTTTCAGAACTACTGAGATAATATCGACCATTGGGTAAAAGTTGTTTTATATTGTTAGACGGTATTACAATAAGTGTTGTGTTATAAGTGTTGTTTTCTTAAAGATTTTGTAGGATTCATTCTTGCCCGCTAATAAAGGTTTCATTTCAGCGGAAAATGGTTTATTATACTGATTGAAATTAGATAAGAAGAAATTCCATTTAAGGTGTAAAGCTAAATGGTTACGTGCTGATTCATAATGATAAATTCGGGTCACAACATGAAATGAGAGACAGTGAACTGAAGATGAATTAGAAATTCTGGACTAGTTAGAAAAAAAAAACGTATGGATCAACTGTTTTATTGATTGCTTTAGCAAAGCGCATGGATAACTTTATCAATTTTTTATTTTTGTTTTTCACACAAGACTATAATTGGCACGGTTTTTGTACAGACTGTCATGTGTGACACCAAAAATTATTTGACAACGTTTTTGATTGGCTACTGTAATTTCGTGCGTGGCATAACAATTAGCCCTGACTCTTCCTCGAAGAAAGAAGGTCCAGAGCCTATTGCCGTAGAAAACGGCTTGGCTGTTTGCATATATCAAAGTCATTCTTTTCTATATTATTGAGGTCTTCCACATCCAAGCCTTATTAGTATCTTTCTAAGTTACTTTTTAACCTTTCTGTGTCGTCTGATTTAAAGGGACTGGTCACGGTTTAGCACAAATTTAGGCATCGGAAATAACCATCAAATTCGGTGAAATATAAAAATAACCTTTTAAAACAATGAAGGAAAATTTCAATAACATAGGAAAAACAAAAGAAGGTATGGGTGGCCAAAGGCGACGAAGATTAACACGGATTGCGAAATGGATTTTTGAAATACTGTTGGGCTGAACGTTCGAGCCTCGTTTGCTTGTAACTTTAAATTATATCGCCAGGGAGACATATTTGGTTGCAATAAAGCTATAGTTTTATCATTTTGATCCATAGAAGTTATTTCTTTGCAAACATTCAGTTTCATAGCAAGTATTTGGTAAAACTTAAAAAATAACTTCAGCTCAGCTGTGACACATTCCCTTTAAATAAAAGCTATTTCCCCTTTGCAGGATTCAGTCATTCCTGATTGCTTCTTGAAGGAACGTATGTAATTTTTTATAAGCCTGCTGTACAATAAAAAAGTGGACTCGCCTCGAAGCTTCAAGAGACTGAAACATTTATCATGAGAATACCAAAAGGACCTTGCCAAAATGACATCGATAACGTTGTTTTAGTAACGCGGGATCTAGGTATGCTTTTGAAAATATTTCCGTAAAAATTCTCCAGTATTTTTTTAATACAAACAGATGGTGATACAAGCACAGGGAAAGACAGGGAAAAGTTACTTTCATCCGTATGCTTGTGTCCTCTGAGGGACCGCCGGGGGCGTGTCCGAGCGAGAGTCCGGAGTCCCAGTCACCTGTGGGGAGGGCGAGGAGGCCGCAGCGGGTCCGAAGGGAGAGGAGTGTATATTGGTGTGATCACATTTCCATGAAATAAAAAGACTTTTCTCTTTTGCTTTATGTATTTGCTATTATACTTGTGTCGCTAGCGAAAACCAAGCTTTAATTCATGTTATTGCTTTCAAAAAGGCCCCACAACCATGTACACAATAGGAATAGAGTAAGGGAAGTGATAAAGCAAAATACCTCATTTTTATAGAGTTATTTTTGAATTTTTAAAAATGTGACAACTACCTAACATTTATGAAAGATGTTAGAACGTATTCTTTATACCATAGAATCTTCAATTTGAAAACACCTAGAACCCTTACTACATATGTACACATATAGTATACATGAACTCCAAAAGCTACGGATATAGAGCTAAACCCTTGGTCGACGTACCCTGCATGATACCATTTCGACACTTAGGCAAGGACTGTCTCTCTCACAACTACTAGACAAACTTTGTCTTCTCGTACTTCCTTTAAAATTCATTATTTTATGCCTTGTCTTGGCAGAAGGTCTCACCATAATGCTTATTAAAGATATGTACGTTAAAATTTAAATTTCAATAATTTTATAATTGCATTTTAGATCTACAAATAATGAAAAACATTCTCTTCTTTTATTTCCTTTCAGGTATTTTCTTTGCTATCTGTTTTTTTTTAAGAATTATTTTAATACAGCTACCTAAACTTTGACGTGTGAAATGTTTTGTGGTCTGAATGATGAGTCCATTACGCCAAACCGTTTCCATATCTCTGTCAAAATTACGTGCGAAAATATATTAGAAATATACTTCCTAATAATTGACGTTTGACGACATGCCACTTACGTCTTTAACAGACTTGTCATTTGCTATGTTTATTCTATTTGTTGTAAATCACGCAGACGTGACTGTTGTGTGGAATTAATCCTCTCGGGTGGTTTCAAGCTTTTTTTTGCTATTTGCTAATCAAAGTAATTTTTATATACAAAAAGGACAGTTTTCTTAGAAGTATTTCACATACTGTCAGATACGGTAATAAAAAACATAAGATAAAACTTGTAATGATCTTATGTTATGGCCAATCAGCGATCAGTATTTGTGAGGGTCAGATTGTAGCCATGCATCGCGAGGGCGAAGAAACAAACAACACTGTAAAAAAAAATCCAAGCTCATTGTTTGCAAAAACACACGAGGATTCAAATAAAAAAATACACTGAAAAAACGTTTAATGTCTTAAATGGCTTAGAAAGGAGACAATTGCACAAAAACTTTCCCGTCTGACTAAAGACGTTGTTTCTACAAATGGACCCCGCTTATTCATACTCGGTTATTTCGAATTGCCCGTTATTTAGATCTAAAACCCATATCCCTTGAATTTGGCCATCAGTCATTTACTATCGGCTTTTTCGAACTTCCGCTATTTCGAACTATTTTTGGTTTCCCCTGACAGTTCGAAATAACGGGTTTCGACTGTATTAAGGTCTTTTTTACGCCTTTAAGTGAAATTCATTAACCCAGATTTAACGTTCTAATAACTTTTACTCCTAGTAACTTGCTCGTTTAAAAATATGTTTCACACAGAAAAAAAAAACTATCGGTCGGGCTTGGCCATGCGATATTAATCTTTTTGTGTTTATCTCGATCTCTCAATTAAGTTAACAGCTACTTATTGAACGAACGTCGGCAAAACTATTGGCCACAAGATTTATACGTGCGAGGTCAGTGAAGCACTCTATCTTTAAAAAGGCGCTTTCCTACTAAACCCACTCAGTCAATAAGGACTAAACATATCACCTCTGTATTTTTCTTGGTAAAAACAAGAAAGATGCTAACGCTTGAGGATGCTAAGTGAATAGCTTTTGGGCGGACACTCGAAATGTTTTCCTTTTGGGTTCAGCTCAGGAGGTTTTTGAGAGCCTTCTACATTCGCTCGTTCAAGCGCGTAGGTGTTTATCTTATAACGCGTGGGACTAAACAAATCGTTAACGACAAAATATTAAGTTAAACACTCAAAGAAAATTTTATATCTCCGCTGGGTCTTTGTCGTTCTCTATTTACTATCACGGTGGGCGCTTCATGGAAAGTACCCCAGGTCAGTCCATCTCATTCGGATTCCCTCGGTATTGTCGAAAATGTTCGAGATCGAGGAAAAATACATTTTGATTCATGAATAGTCGGAAAACCTGGACGGATCCTCTACCAGACTTCGGGTGTCTTCGGATATCAGCGAACCGTATTCGGAAAGTCTCGAGCAATCTTTTATGAAAAAATTGAAATTGCCCCAAAATAACTTATTATATTTTTTGTTTCAAAGTAAAAAGTGTTTCGGCAATTTTCGGGTAGCTTAAACCAAAAAGATTGGTGTCCGTAGAATTATTAGACCGAGTTTTAAACTATATTGTCCTCACTTTGAAACAACTTTTGTAACATAAAACAGAAATTCATACCCTTTCACCTCTTGAAATAAGTTATCCCTGCCAAACCTAATGCAATCGCAATTTCGGCGGCGCTATACCGATCATTCCTTATTTAAATTTCTACGTAAGTGATCTCTCAAAATTAATGGACATTAGCCTCTTTGATTTCAGCCTTAGTTTCGTGCTCAGAATCACGATCGCGATGTCAAAATCGGCAAGTGAAGATGTTGTTTTTGGTGTGTGATTAAGATAACGGTCGCCCGTGCAACTGAAGAAAAACCTAAAATCTTGGGTTTAATATGCAATCGTGCTAGCCGAATTAACCTTTTGTGTACAATCAGTTCCAACATAACATGTTGAAATAAACTTAAATGTGGGAATAATCTTTGAAGCATGAAAAATATACGCTAAATGAAATACATTTATCATGGAATGTCAAAATGATAGATTCTGAATAACCTTTTCGGTTGCTTTGTCTTTTCAGAGAAAGGGAATAAAATCTGATGTCTATAAAAAATATATTTTCGTGTTTTATTTTCAGTGCGATTAACGCTGATTTCTCTGTTTTTTTCAATAGCACACATACAAATACGAGCGGAAACAAGCGGCTCGATATTTTTCCCGAGGTCAATCGAACAGCGAAACAGTTACTTTATCAGGAAAGCGCTTTCTTGATTTCTTTTGTTGAGCAATCTTCAGCTAGTGCTAAAAGCAAATATCGAACAAAAACGCTTTGAGTCAAAAACTACGGTCTTTGAGAAACCGAAGTTTTATACTGAATCCTAATATTGAAGGAAGGCTTCATGACAAGTGATCAGACGAAAACCTAATTTCATCCCCGTATTTCGAAATTGGCAATAAATCCGTGCAAACGAAGACTTAACGAATTAAAAAAAAGATAATAAATATAGATGGCGTAGGCTCCACGGAAGGATACAATATCTTTAATGCATTAAAGCAGAAATACGTGATTTCCCTCAGACTGTAAAATCAAAATATCTTTTTCGGTGCTAAGAAATGTCAACACATTTATGTCTTAAATTGCTAACCATTTTTACGAAAGTTTGATGGCTACTTGAAATATTCATCAGTGGCGAAAATAAGCATCACCAACGACATATCAAAAATTAGGTAAATCGACAGATTTGTACGTAATACTTGTTTCTATTTGTATCGGGATATTTTTTCTACTATTTGTTTTATTTGGACCAAAAATTTCTTTTAACTACATATTTCGATCATGCCTTATAATAAACCGGATGCGTAGCCAATGTATATTTCTTTTACTCTGATTTTCCTTTTTTAAAGTGTTATATATGTATGATTTGAGAATTATAAACTTCAGACAGACATCATTGAGCAGACCTCAACCACCGCTGTGTAATGCTTTACCAAGAAAGACTTAAAAACCGCTTTACGTGGCGGTTATTGGCAAGCCACGAATATGCATTTACTAGATAAAAAAAATGTTGCGCCGCTCAATCGTTAAATCACAGAATTTATTGCGGTTATTTGTAGCCATGAACAAATAGAGAAATAAAAAGAGAAAATAATAACAAAAAACAACAACAAAAGAAACAAACTAGCAAAGTTATGTAAAGAAATCAAAATAAACATTGACATACTTACCGAAAATATAAGCCAGGCTCGAGGGAAGATCATCGTGAAATTGTTCGTTTGCCTTGCGTGGTTGCTACTATGGCTAAGCTGTTTACGCAGTAAATGAAAGATTTTGGCTTACCGCCGATGTCGCTTTGTGTAGCATTGAAAAAAGCCGAGGACAAACGGAAAGAAACAGTGTGTCGTTTACCACGCACCGGAAAAGAACAGAGGACATTATCCCTGCTTAGTAAAGTAGTTTTCAAATCATTGAGTTTTGCCTTTATGTTGCAAACCTTAACGAAGTCAGCTGTCAAATGCAAAATACTGCCTGCGAAAGTAACCTTGAACTGTTTCAATAAAAAGGGCACAAATTGATTTTCTGGCAGAATAAAAGGAATCGGATTTAAACTTCACTTTTTTTAGTAAAACACAATGTGCAAGACAACAAAGGCAACAACGTGTGATCGTAAGATAAGAACCAATTTGCATTTAAATGCGGAATATTGTTTCTCGAGATGAAATTTGATCATCAAATTTCATAATGAAGGATAAAATTAGCGGTCGCCTTCGAAGATGCATTGGTACCATCGAGAAATGATATTCTGGGCAGCAAAAATAATCTAGCTTATTATTATTATGACTTTTTTAAAACAGATATTTGGTATTCAAGGAACATGGTCGTACTCTTCTGGTTAATAATGCAGGTTATGACGTAACCGCCAATATATAAACTTCCTGGAATACAATAAAGTCTCCAAGTACATTTACCATAAAAAGCCAATTGTATACGCTATTACAGATATATTCGCGGCATGAAATTTATTTGCGACTGATATTTTCGGATGAGTCGACAAAAGGATGTATTCAAAAATTAGCCTGCACGAAAACTAATGTCATTACAGAGTCGAAAAATAAATATAGAATAAATAAAACATAACGTTTTAACGGTTAACAATTCTATAATCGCGAAAATTAAGTGACCTAGTTTTAAAGAATAATGCAAATTTCCGAAATATCTCTGCCAAAAGAGCGGCAAAAAGTTTGTTTGGAGCATTTCCTGAAATACTCAGGTATCGTGAAGCGTTCAGTATTATCGAAACACTTTATTTGAATTGTTATGGTAAAGGCTCAATCCTAGCTAAGCCAAATAATCGTATTATTAATTAAGTCACTTCAATATGCGAACAGAGCATTTGGTAATCTTTGTTAAACAAATCCCTCACAGTAAGATTCATTTTTCACTAAGAAGCGAGATCTTATCAGATGAATTAATTTATAGGTAGTTAAACACCAAACAAATTGAGCATCTCGAATAATTTGCATATGAAATAATCTATGATTTATATTTTTTTACAGGTGGAAATCATGTCATATTCGAGATAGGAAAACGAAAACAAATCTTGAATTGTTCACAAGTCGTTTGTTCAGTTCTTTTTACAGGCTTTATTTTGTTTAGCGACTCGTTCACTCAGCTTGACGTAGGAAACCGTGAATTCACGTCTGAATGCTTTCTGTCTCTTTCTCGTTTCTACGTCAGCTTATCGTATCGCAGTGAATGCGCGTTTTCCTCTTAAACTGGACCTTGTAACTCGATTCATAAGCTGTAGAGCTAGAGGCCTAACAAGCCTCAATTTTCGAGTATGAATAAAGCATCGTAGTTTTATATTATAAGTTTACAATACATAGACGTCACATTTTTATTTATTTTTTCATATTTAAATGCAGTACTGACCAAACTTTGTTATCAGAGTTATAACTAAGTTATCAGAAGTCGAGGGGGTTGATCGCACAGGATTAAAATTTTGCAAACGTTTACAAATGTTTCCCTTTCTTCCATGTTCTTAGCTTATCAACCTTGTTCATTTTGGAGCAATTTGTTACCTCTTAGATGTCGCTGTATATTGATATGAAACAAAAAAGATAAATTCATAATGTCGTGATCGACAGCTAGAGAGCTTTCAAATGTTTGATGTTGACAAATAATTACTAAAAATCCTTAAGGAGAACAATAGAGGTCACTTGACCAGAACTTATGACGTCACAGAGTGAAAGCTAGGGTTATGCTTAACCTATAGCCGTGTATGGATTAGGGTTGCAGGGGTAGGGCTTATGGGTTAGGGTTAGGGTTGAGTTGTTTGGGTTGGGGTTAGATTTGTGGGTTAGGGTTGCTGTTTGGGCCTGGGCTAGTCACGTGACCAGCACTCCTTCCACATCGGGTCACCTTAGATAAAGTAATTGTAGCCTTGTGATTGCATTGGGCCCTTATTAAGTTTCCGGCCAAGCTACAATTTCGAATTATTTACTTCCCTTGCTTCAATTTTGTGCTCTGGTCTAATGATAAATGTTTTGTGGGGTAGTGCTATCCACCCTCCCCTCCAACTTCTTGCCCTGTGCTCAAGTTAACACAAGATGACGAGGAAGATTATGCCTTTCATGTTTGAAGCGTCTCAGATGTTTGAAAGATGAATTGACTGACAAAAACTATTTTTTGGTTAACAAGAATAAAGAAAAAAATAGTACAACCAGAAAGCTACTGCAAGAAACATTGTAAATGTGCACTCCACTCAGGAAAAGTTCAAAGTCTTTTTTAAATATATCCAGTGAAGTTAAGTTTTGCCCGAAGCGTCTTTTATCCTTTCTATGCTACAAGGGTTCTAATATCCACTAACGTTTGTTTTAAATTAGCAAGCAAAGTTAAAGTGAAAGTATGACGTTGGTGAATTGCTGTCATCTAGTCAGAGCGCGTGTGAAAAACAAGAGAAAATTTGCCACCAGATGGAACAGAGCAATAGTGAAAACATTTAAATTTTGTCATAAACTAATTCCCAAAGCAGAAAAGTCGAAAAGAATAATCGTGAGTAAACAAAGCTTGGAGTGAATTTTGAGCTTATGACGTTATCATGCATAAGGCCTATTTTGTCCAATTTATCCACTAACAAGTTTCCAGTGGAAAGGACCGTTTCATTTCATTACATTGGTTCATCAAAGGAACCGCTGAATTCACTCTGTGCAAGGATACATCGGTTCTTTTGATGCAAAATGATCTGATTGGATCGTTGATCCTAGACCACGAATGAGATCACGCACGCAGTTCACACCATGCAGTGACGTCAATTATGCATCTGTCCCCTGATAGATCACGGGAAAGGTACCAATCATGAGCTCGCAATATTTCGGTTATTCACGGTGCCCAGATATGGTCAGGAAATCATTGTTATCTGTATTCCGTACATAACAGATATGCTATGATATATGTATAGATTCAACCGGACGCCTGGGTTAAGGGCTGTATAACCAGTTTATCTAGCTGTAAAATGCGGTCATTGACAATTTGTGGTATTATAAAATAATCATCCTGCTCAATCTTGCGTCGTTGGCTAAGGTGATACTTCGCGCGATTTCTCAAGAAAAGCGTAACGTAAAAAGCCAATGCTATTAATTTATAAGGCATTTCAGTTACTTGCGAATGAGACGGGTTCATACTGGTTCATGCAAAGTTTTATTGTGCTCTCAGTGAGATTTCCGCTGTGTTTCATGACAGTTTCCAAAGTGTTTATAAAATAACGCGCGCATTGGTTCCCGTTGTGTGAAAATTTTTGAATGGGGCTCTGAAACTTTTGAATTCTCTAAAATTTACTCTGGTCTTTGTATGAAGTCATGTAAACGTTCTTCTTTGTTAGTGAACATTTCTTTATTAAAACGGTAATTGAGAAGACCTTGTAATATTAATCGTGTATAATTTTCCATATACATTAAATAAATTATCTTTATTTTAAGTTTCCTTGCTCGAAGAAAAAGTTTAAAATATAAGCTAAACTATATTAGCATATTAGCGGTTGCTTGGCATAAAAGTAACAGTTCCGCGCCTTTATAAATAAAACAAGTTAGTATGACTAAGTAAGACGTTTTTGACATCGTTTTTAAAACAAATCGACACGAAAATAAAAAAATGTTAACTTTATACTAAGTTTTCTTAGTTGCGTATAATTAAAAAATTCAATTTATTACCATTATTTCTAAAAATATTATTTACGCCAAGCATCAAATGTGTTCAGTTTATGCCATAAATTATGCCATATAGAGCAGTTTGCAATAGACCATATTCGTATTCTCGGTATTGGACTGGAAGTAGCTTACAATGGAGGCTCATGCGGGGGAATATCATTAATAACAGCGTCATGTCGTTTGCATTTGAAAAGATTACCCGCATTAGCCTCTATTGCAAGCTAGTTCCAGTCCAATACTGAGAATACGAATAAGGCCTATTGAGTGTTGTATAAAGACCAAAACAAAAGTTACCACTCTGACGAAACACAAAGAACAGGATTCACACAGTGTATCACTTCATTCATTTATACGACTGAGGATGATTCTAAACTGGAATCGAAACACTGTTCATCTGCATTTATTGTTTGTTCTTTACATGTAACACATGTTCCACATGTTCGTTGCAGGAAACTCCTGTCCACATGTAAGATCATATGAGATTCACTCGTGCGCAGTTCCCATCGTGGCTTTGTGCTCAGATGGTAGAGCAGTGGTCATGTCACCTGAAAGTCGTGGGTTCGAGTCCCACCTGAACCACTGAGTTTTTTCAGTGGCCAGGATTCACACACTGTCGAATAGTGTATCACTTCATTCATTTATGCGACTGAGGATGATTCTAAACAAGAGAAGACTGATCTTGTAACTTTTTGGCATATATAACGTAAATTAAAAGGAAGCCATTTAAGTTGAATATGACATCGGTCAAGTCTAGATTTGCTCAAAAGTGGATGGTTATTATGATAGTTGTGACCTTTCGTGAAGAGGATAAACATTTCAAGTATAAAGCAGCTTAGTAACCACGCATACTTTATATTCCGTTTTAGTTTGTGTAACACCGTTGTAGTTTCTCAGACCTTTTTGATATTTTAACTCTAAGGCCTATAACTGATGACATGAAATCTTATCAATGAAATTAAGGACATCACTTTTTATCCCATTTCAATGCAGATACTGATACATTCCCCACTTCCGGGCCATCTTTGCCAAAAGCATCTCAAATAAACGTTAATGGCGGACCCCAAGCATGCTTGTTACACCAGGATTGCAGTATCCATTCCTGTTATTGACCACTCAGGTGACAACTCTTTGCTTTGTCCTTCCCGATCTTTTCCCCTCCTTTTGTCGTTAACTCTTGCCTTTATTGATCTTGTTTTACTTGAAAGTATGTTGTTCCAGAGAAGCCGCTTTACTGAGATCTGGTAGCGGTTTCGTGAAGCCTTCACGTCCATTCAAGAAATAAGTCAGCATTGTACCTTTTCCCTGTGACAGAAAAAACAAATAAATCAAATAAATAAGAACTATGTTATTTTGTAAACAACCTTTTAAACAATCTGCCGTCTTCGTCAGAGTAAAACGAGGACTATAAATTATTTAAAAAAATTAATGGTACCAATTAGACTTCTTCTGGTCCTATAACGGGGGCGCTGTAAATATAGCCTTTCTTATCGCATTATTATCATGAAAACGAGTATAATAGGTTTTACCTTCATTGATGTCCAGCCTCTTTCCTCCGTGTGATAACCGCCAATGTCATCCAATAAACACTTGCATTGAGAACTCACGTGAATCCTGAGAGCTAAAACAAGAAGCATTTTATGTGAACACTTTTTAAAACTTACGTATTTTCCACGAATCTGAGTTTCCCCATATCATGAACTTTCACTCCAGTGGTTGTGAACCTTGTCAACTTATCAATTGTATAATAGTGATGAATCAACCTTCTGTCAATAATTTTAAACGCGGTGGGAGCCTTTACATAGAGGTTGAGATGGGGGTGCGTTAGGCATCCTGATACGACTGATACACAACCCAAAATAACCCACGTTTGGTTATTTTGTTGAACTGATCTTTTTAGGGGAATTCAGGATTACTACCACTACTAATGGAATAAGGTAACTGCGATTGTTCAATAAAAATTCCCTTTTTGAACGACTTTGTCGTTGACGTCACCACTGTGGTTTATAAGTACAGCCTCCTATTTCGAAAATGCTGACAACGTTACTTTTTGGAGACTCGTCTTAGTCCTTATTAAACAAGTTCACCTTCAGATGGAGTTCTGCTGTATTTGCCAATATTGAGCAATAAATACCAGCCAAGCGTTCAAAGGAGGGCGTTTCCTTTTCATTTGTAGGATATCTGTAACGTGGAGCAATTGCAAATTTATCTTTGTCTTGCATTTAACTTACCAAGTCCGCTAGACTCCATTCGCGAGGCTGTATTGACAGTATCACCAAACAGACAATAGCGTGGCATTTTAAGACCAACAACACCAGCCACACATGAACCTATGGATTAAATAGGACCGTTAGAGCAGTTTTTACTTCAGTGTCGAAAGTAATTCGCATTTGCATTCGTTTTGCATAACTACGCTTTGCGATTGGTTTAAAACTCTCGCGCCACTTTCTCAGCCAATCAGAAGTAAAACCAAAGCCAATCGTGACTCGCTTACGCACGTTTTTCCGCGCTTCGTGCCGGCTACCTTACATATATTTGCTTCGAGTTTTGATTGGTTTACTGGATTGTCTGAGTTCTTTGTGATTGGCTAAAGTGATTCCTTTTGTTTTGTTTTTACGATACTCAATACTCAATTGAAAACTGCTTTACTGTAATCACCCCGGATAGGCTAACATGGCCAATTTCACATACAGTGTACTTGTTTGTGCTAAGGTGCAAACTATTTGTCGTAGTTTCCAAAGTGTCTAAGAAGTACTTAAAGGAGCTTTGCTAAGACAGTTTTAAAACTAAGATAGCAAGGGTAATAAGCAAATAAAACATAGAGTATTAAGATTTTTGAAGAATCGCGTGGATTATGCTGGTTTCCTCTAGCGACGCAAGAACAAGTGCAAGCACAAGCGCAATCACGCAAAAAGGTCAAATTTTGACGACCCCTTTGACCCTTGTGCTTGTGCGTGGCATCAAAATGCAATGCGCTTGTGCTTTTCCTTGCGTCAAAGCCGTTTTCACGGTGAAAAAAGACCTGTTATCCTTGCGCTTGTGCTTGCGTCGCTAGTGAAAACCAGGCTTTACGACCAATAGCTAAAGCGTTTAAGCAAAAACATTCAAGATGCACCATGCGTGCCGTAGGTTTTCATCAAGTAATGAAATATCGTAAGTACGATGCAGAACATAACATATATTAGAAAAAGATCTAGGAAAGTAAAGGAGATAAATCTACAAACCAGAATGGATGCCAATCCTTAGCTGTAGCTGTTTTTCCGGTAGATGTTTTATTTTAAAGCAACACATGTCACTCAACAGATCTAAAGACATGTTTGCAATCTCCCCTGCATGATTGATGCCATTTCGGTTTGGAAGTCCAGATACCACCATGTAAGAATCACCAATTGTCTCAACCTTATGAATATAGTTTGGACTTTTCAACAATAGATGAGCTAAACAAAGACACACACAATAACCCCTTTCCCCAAAGAAACAAATTAGTACACAAGAATATTAACTACAACAATGGTAGCAGCAGCAACGGCAACAGCTACACGCAACAGCAGTAGCAGTAACTGAAACAGAATAACAACAAAAGTACCAGCACCAGTAGCAACTGCAAGAGCAAGAGGAACAACGAAAACAGCAACAACAACAACAAAAAAAAACAAAGAACTGTTAGGTTTTATAAGGAAGACTATTAAGATCGTAATCAAAAGTAAACTTGCAGCGAATAGAATGTGTGTTCAAACAGACACTAAACCTTACCTTGTAAACATCATGGCAGTCAATAATGTTATCAAAACAGGTGTAAAGATCATTGAGCAAGTTAACAATCTGTAAATAATGGAAATATTTATTTCAGTACATCAAGAATAAGCAGGAAATAATTCTGCAAAAACATCAACAGAATCAACCAATGAATGGACCAACTGACCAGACCACTCATCGACTGACCAAAAAATTCTGATTTATAGCAACTAAAAAGAAAGAACAGCTAAGAAGCTTAAGAAACGTTTCAATGTAAAAGAAGAACGCAAACTTAAAATCCTACGTCTCGATTATGCGGTTTCCTATACATCACATTTGCATTTCTGCAGCAGCCGTAAACAGAGAGTGCTTCAAACTTTAAAGTTTATTTCCAAATAATTCTACTGTAAATATAGATAGGGTACTTTAAATATTTACCTGTAGTGGTTTACTCTCAGCAGCCAGTGAAGTGAAACCCACGATGTCACTGAAGAATATCGTGACCTGATCAAATGACTCTGCTGTGACAGGCTCACCGCGCTTCAATTGCTCTGCTACGATTCTACATAGGGCAACAATTACTCAAAATTAAAAAGAAGTCCATTCAGATCTGTCTTTCAAAAAGTAATTGAAGATAAAGATAGCAGTCGACATAAATTTTAAAATTGCTTCATTGGCCAATCAATAATATATAATACAGTCATCGCTCTCTAAGACGGACACCGTCGGGACCGGCTCAGCTGCAAGTGTCCGTCTTATAGAGAGTAACAGTAAAATGACTGAAAAGCGGCAGAAAAGGGACCAACACTACGTGTCCGTGTCCGAGAGGTCTCTGTTAAGAAAGAGTTGACTGTATTTTTTCCTTAGGGAATATTGTTGTTCGATTCGGAGTGTTTCATATAGTAACATTCCCCCCAATTTTTAAACCATATCAAGTTATTAGCCACAAATTTTGATGCCCCTTTCTTAAACTAAATCTTCTTACTTAGGTAGCATTCTGTACAACAAAGCGTCCGTCTTCTGTTTCTCTTCCTCCAGCTGTTCTGTCCTTTCTCTTACCACTTCCTCCAGGTGATCTGTATACTTTTCCATCAATAAAATCATATTATCCATTATGTTAATGTCTCTGTGAAAAAATAAGACAAGACCATGCAATTTACTACTGTGCCATGCAGGCAACCATTCTAAATCAAAAGAGATGTATATTTTTACTAATAAATCTATAATTATTTGCCAAGTTGAGCTAAGCATTTAGTTATCTAACCTCAAGATTCTTGTCTCAGCGAAATGCAAACTGGTGAAGATGTAAACGTAGGGTGGTTTGAGAAGGTTGTCGAACCACAAACGTAACTTTTTCTTTTATGTCAGCTCAACGGGTTTTTGGCACTAACTGCTATTCCTTGCGCCATCTAATGTTCACGAGTATTTTCCACGTTTCTTAGCACATATATCACTGACTTAGCCAATTCTCTAGAAGAAAATCGTTTGATCTCCCAGAAATAAGTTTCAATATATCAAACAAGAGCGACAGTGTTTCATCGGGATATCCAAACACCAAGAAGAGAGTTAAATTTACGAAGCGCAGCAGAGTATTTTTGACGAAATTCCGTCGAGCTTTTTGGATAGCCGATGAAAAACTGTCCCGAGTGTTTGATATATCTTCGCAATCGAAACAAAAACTACGGAACAAACGGAGAAATAAAATCATACAAATCTATGTTAAGTAAGACCGTGTTTCCACCGACTGACACATACGTAAGTTTTGTATAATCATGCTATTGAAACATTTCTTTTAACCTAGTTACCAAGAATATACTTACTTTCCATTATTAATTCTCTTAACTGTCTGGAGAATATCACTGAACCTTGGTCGTAAGCTGGGATCATCATCCCAGCAGGAATGGATCATTTTTACATAAAGGCCATCACCAAAGCTGCTTGGTATTATTGGACGGAAAGGAGGAGTCTCTCGCTTTCTTAATCTGTTGACAATCGCTGTTAATGGATAGAATAATAATATGATAAAAATATATCAGAAGATCAATACTACAATCAATATGCAACAACTAGTTAGTGCACATATACCATAACCAGCTAGTGTACGAATGTGATGATGATGATGATGATGATGATGATGATGATGATGATGATAGAAAGAAGGTGAAGGATACAAGGCCAACGGCTGAACGCCCCAGTCTCAAGAACGCGATCATTTGAGTTCAGACAAAGTTTCTTTTTTTCACAGCCAGCATTATCTCAGCGGTTTTTTTCGGACCTTATTTGGTACTCCGGTAGGAATACTAACCGCGACCCCCGCGATAAACTATTAGTATATCTTCCTGGAGGCAGTACATGCTCCGGTATGCCATTTTATTGGAGTCTAGCTGTTATGTTTTGTTCCACTTGTTCACATGCGTTAAGCTAATTTGAAAAATAATTTTTTTTACCCTTTAAGACGATGGATATAAATGTAAGGAGAATCGTGCTTTTGCTTTTACACAAGATGAACTGTTTTTATATAGTATCGTGCGAATTTTTTTTTAAAAAAATGAATAGTTCAAGACGTACTTTTTGCCTCCATAAAGTCGTTCATACAGTATGGGAGACCTCTCAGAAGAATTTCCTGCAGAATTATCCCATAGCTGTAAACGTCTCCCATTTGTGACGCGGACGAACCCTTCTTTTCATCTAAGTGCTCCGGGGCCCGCCACAACAAACCTGACAAACAAAAACTATAATGTAAATGGACATTTTGTTGTCTCGCCAATATCACAACAAAGACGAAAGATGGCTGTTTGGCACATTAGAGTGTACAAGTACTGCCGCGATTGTTACGGTTTCAACATTCACACGATTAAGGCGGGTGGTATGAGTTTGAAAAAATGTCTTATTGTAATCTATCAAGTATCATTTTTCGCGTGCCGTTCGCGCAATTGGTCTAAACACGTCACGTGAAGCCAAACCTGGGAAATGTTAGATGATATCCCGCAAGTGATGTTCTTTAGGTTTTTCTGTTCGCTTCTTGGAACAAATAATGCCAAAGGACAAATATCAGTGCCCAAAGACGTTTGGACGTTACTTTTAATTCAAACAAGTGCAAGGGAAGTACTTGAAGGAAATCGGCTCTAGGTCTTGACAGTATTGGAGATAAGATGAAATGGATTGAGGATAACAGGGACGGCGGAGCAATTTTCCAAGTGGGGGGCTGACTTGAGACTTGAAGTGGGGGGGGGGGGGGGGCTTAAAAGACCCTTCTCTTAATAAGTCTTTATTTTTTCGTAAATTCTGGGGGGGCTAAAGCTCCCCCAGCCCCCCCGGCTCCGCCGTCCCTGGATAAGATGCGTGTTAAAGCTGGTGACTACTTACGATGATATTCTGCAGCGAGGCCAATATCCGAGTCAGGTTTCTGTCCTCCTTTAAACTTTTCAAGCCCGATATCTGTTATTTTACAAACCCATCGGCTGTCTATGACGCATTTAGAAGACCGAAGGTCACCATGGCAACCAATGGAGCTTTTGTGCAAGAAGCACATTCCCTATAACAAAATTCAAAAAGGCATTAACACTGCCATGGCAGGTGAGGTCGAATTACTGCAACACTACTGAAATGAAACTGTGTGTGTAATAATGTTTTACTATTAGTAAAGAAAACGTGGAAATGTCTACACACATTAGCTCACCACGAGTCTCTAGTAGCTCAGTTGGCTAGAGCGTCCAACTGGTATCTGGGAGGCCATATGGGTTCAATTACCGTCGGGGACTCATAATTTGTCTTAGTCCCATGCTCGTGTCATTTTTAAAAAATTCATCTTCATTATTTACAATCATTATTTGATGTTAATGTTATATATAATCACAGACAGACAGACAGACACCTTTTTTAAAATTATGAGACTAAGGGCCTCTTTATATGATCCCGGTTGACCGGGCTGGCCCAGTTACCGAGATCTCGGCTCACTCCTATTTTCTTGTAAAATTTTGGATGTGTTCATATGAGAAGGTGGGCCAGCCCGGTTACCGATATCTCGGTTTCTGCAACCGAGTTCAACAACCGGGAAGAATATTTTCCCATATGAACGCTCCAGCCCGGTCGCCGGGACGCAACTTTTTTTGAGAAAATAGCTTCCCTTTCGTAATTGGGTGGTCCAAATGGTTTAATTTTGCCTTGTATCTATTTCCACTTCAGAAATATGCGAATTAGCTTTATTAATAAAGTTACATGGGTCAATAAAGCTACGATAGTCGCGAAAGATTCAACTTTATGTGTCGCCATTTTGCCTTCGTTTCTTGAATTTTATCCCCGTCAACCGGGCTAAAATTTTCCATATGAACAGAGGTCAAAATCCGTCCTGGTAACTGAGACAGCCCGTAAACCGGGCTCATGTGAAGAGGCCCTAAGGGAAGTCCTTTCAGGGGCTTAAAAGAAACCTGCCACCAACAGGAGCCCTGAGCACTAAAATGCTAAATTACATATAGTTCTATGAAAACTATTTGAAAACAACTATTTGTAAAACAAGAAAAGCGAACGAAGGCTTTCTAAGTAGAAATTTTTTTACTCAATGTTATTGCACAATTCAAGCTCAAGCTAGTTGCGTGTTCTTACTCTAGCAACATCGGAGGCAAAGGACATTTTAAACATCCAGTCCAACTTCAATTTTTCGTTGTTCAAAACATCCTGAAATGAAAAAGTACGAAATAAACGAATTAACAATCAATTGCGAAGGGTAGTTTCCAGACATTAAGAATTACTTTGAGTTTCGATTATCCAAACACATCAGAACCTAAAACATAAATAATTGGTAGCTTGCCTTAATACACCCTATTACATACAACGTTTGATTTCCACTCAGTTAGTGCCTTCACAGCGGTCAAACGCCAAAAAATCCGGTCTTCGCCGCCTCGAATTTTTCTAAGAATTTGACTCGAAAGTGTGCAAACGTTTGCAAGAAATTGTTATAGAAATAGTACGGTGAAAAAAAAGTTTCTAGCTGGGAAACTCAGTGGAGATCAATCATCAAATTTCCCATCCATAAGCTGCGTATAAACCGTAACTTTCCAGGGACGGCGTTAACGTTTTGCTTTAAAGTGAAAGCTTTTAGAAAATTTAAGATTTGTATGGAGAATTTTGGCGGGAATTGCGCAGGAACTGCGCATGCGTTTGACCGCTGTGTGGTTAGTGCCACACACGAACTGTTGAGAGAGTCCCCTCTCTGTGAATACAATTGCTTGAGGACGAGCAGTGAAAAAGGGAGAGAAACAACAAAAATTACCTCCCTTCCTTGCACTCATTCTTTCGATGATTTTAGATTAAAACTACAAAGAATACTCAACATCAGTATTGTCTATGACATAGCTGTCTGATTACCTGTAAACTTCCCTTGTTGCAGTACTGTGTTAGAATCCAAATGTTCGGCGAATCTACGCACGCTCCAATAAATCGATTGATGTTCGGGTGTTGAAGATCGTACACCTATATCAATAAACGGGACCACAGAGAAACTTTTAAACGATCCATTTACGAGCAGAAGAAAATTCCACGCGTAAGTTGAATCTGATTTATGTAATATTAAAAGCTTTACAGCTTTTTGGTGAAATTATTGCCTTAATCAAAGGCAAATTAAACTGAGTAAGTTATAAGTTTTGCATCATGAGAGAACTGGCGAGAAGCTATCTGACTTATTTGAATAAGTTATACTTCCAAAGGTGATGGCAAGACAATGGCAAAACTATTGCTGACTTTGCACAGATATACAAATGTACAAGCGTACAGATGATGTCATGTGTTCCGTAGAGGGTGCCATATAGGGATGATATAATGACTTTAGGATTTTCTGGGCTCAAGTAACTCATAAGAAAGCACAAAAGATTGAGTTGCCATTCGTCAGGTAAACTGAATTACCTCTTTTAGTTCCATTAGAATTGCTCTGGACAGGTTCACGTGTGTTTTCCTCAGCTTTTTAACCGCTACCACGGTGGACTGTAGAATCAGTAAATATGGAATGTCATTAAGACATAAGAATTGAAATAAAGCGACTATTCCTGTTATCAAACTTATCTGTCACGAAAAGAGAATTTTAGACGACGCTCATTTAGGGGCTTAGAAATGGCCACTATCGCGTATACGTCATCCGTATGCAAGATCACTGAACATAAATAGATAAGACAGTCACTTTGTAACGTTTTCTTATGTCACTAAGATGCTGTACTTTTCCTGCAATGACGTGGACCAAGATCTTTCGCTAAAATGTTTTATGACAACAACAAAGTTACTTCAAAGGTCACATTACGCATGTCTCAGTGGCATACGTAGACTTGCCCCAAGTCGCTCGTTTTTTCTTTGCATCTATAGTTACCAGAAAGAGTTACTTAAATAAAATCGCTTTGAAATCAAGCACATACATACATACATACATACATACATACATACTTTATTTAACGTGGAAAAAGTACACACTTAGCTGTTAGCTAGTTTACAGGTGCTCCACGATTTAAAGTTTAGTATTTACAAAAGTATTTACATCAAAACAAAGGGTATAAAAGTATTACATCAGACTATTTTAAAATGGTTAAAAAAAAAAGAAACAAACAAACAAACAAACAACAACACCATCTAGCTAAATTAAGATTCCTAAAAAAATATATATATATAAATATAAAAATCCTATCTAAAAGCGATAAAATATAATTATTAAACATTGAAATCAGTTTGTCTAATCTTTTTCAAAAAGTCCTTTGAGCCTGCCATGGAACGAATATCACGAGGTAGCATGTTCCAGTGCTTTGCTGCAGCATAACGCCACGACTTAAGACCATATCTGGTAGTGTTCACTTTAGGTATGGAAAGATTAAAATTACCGCGAAGATTGTACGCTGTTCTCTTTTCAGTTATAAGATTTTTGAAGCTGGATGGTGCCCTGCCTTGAATAATATTGTTCACAGTCAATAACATATCTTGAGTGCGACGATTTTCTAAGGTTGATTTTGATCCGATACGCCGCAAGAGCGCTTCGTACGACGAGGTCTTGTCGCTGTACACAAATCTCAAGGCCCTCGCATTTGTTCTTTCCAGTTTTTCTATATTTCTTCTTCCACAGTGATACCAAACTTGACTACAATAAGAAAAATAAGGTAAAATAAAAGCTCTATACAAGGATTCCTTCGTATTACAAGGTAGAATGTTCTTTAACCTGCTTAGAGCGTTTATTTGGCTCCCCACCTTGCGACAAATGTCCGCAATGTGTGAATCAAATTTTAGTTTATCGTCTAAAGTTATGCCCAGTAATTTTATCTCCTTGGATACTGGAATTTCTTTACCCTCACATTCGATCTTGATGTCACACTGACTAGCATTTCCTAACACCATGGCGTTATATTTTGTCGGGTTGGCGATCATACCGTTTTGTTTGAACCAAGAGCTGGCATTGAACAGATCTTGGTTAATCATGTTTTCAACTGCGCGGGGACATTCGTTTGAGGCATGTAGATTGGTGTCGTCTGCAAAGCTTAGTAAGCTGCTCTCGTTTATAGCATAGGACATATCGTTCATAAAAATATTAAAAAGAAGCGGTCCTAATATTGACCCCTGGGGTACACCACTACGAACGACATTCCACGATGAAAAACTGTTTCCCAGTTTGACTCGTTGGTAGCGATGTGAGAGATAGCTCTGAAGAAGGGACCACGATCTTTCATCCAGTCCGTAAAATCTAAGCTTTTCCAACAGAAGATCGTGAGGGATACAGTCAAATGCCTTGCTAAGGTCCAGTGTAGCAGCACCAATAAAGTGGCTTTGATCAAGTTTTTCTTTCCACTCTTCGGTAAGTGTTAATAGCGCCGCAGAGCAGCCATGAAATTTCCGATACGCGAACGTATAGTCGTGGAAAATGGTATCAAAATACGTACTCATCTGTGTATGGATAATGCGTTCAAACACTTTGTCGAATGCGGGCAGCACGGTGACAGGTCTAAAGTTTGCTTTGTCCAACACGCTGTCCTTTTTGTGTAAAGGTGTAATCTGACCATTCTTCCACCCTTCGGGGACTTCTGCCTTTGCAATAATAGTATTTATAAGATCGCTTAGCGGTTCAGACACTGATGGTGCCGCTGCCTTGACTGCTCGTGGCGGAATCAAATCGTATCCCTGGGCTTTGTTTGTCTTGATGTTGTTGAGTATTTGCTTTACTTCGTGGTGATTTGTAAAACGAAAAGCAAAGTTCTTACTGGCTGTACTGTTCTTAGGTAAGCGAGAGGCATGTGACTGATGTTGGAATGGAGTGTATGAATCGATTATTAACTTATCGGTGATATTTGTAAAATAGTCGTTGAAAATCTCTGCTACTTGAGCTTGATCGATAATCGTTCTGTTGTTTTCCTTTAGAATGATCAAATCGCTTTGCGCACGTTTCTTTGTGTGTAAAAGAGGACGTAGTGACCGCCAAAAAGCCCTGTAATTTCCAGCACGTGAGCAGCACAGATGATCAAAGTGTTTAATAACAGACTTTCGCCTCATGGAGACCACGCGATTTCTTAACACTCGGTATGCTTCCCAGTCATCTGTTTTCCTTGTTTTGTTAAATTTTCTTTTTAGACTGTTTCGCTTTCGAATGGCCTTTCTTATCTCCGGTGTAATAAATTTGGATTGGCCGGAAGTCGCCTTACGCTTTCTTATTCTGATGGGTGCATGTTTGTCAAGCACATCAGTATACATCTTTTGCCAGGCCCAGCAGATGTCATTGATGTCTTCGAACACATACGCTACATTAAACGGCACACATGCAAGGTCCTTATTGAAAGCATTCGCGTCGAAGCTTTTAAAACACCTGCCTTTCGTAAAAGTGGTCTCTGGTTTGGATAATTTCTTGTTGAGAATAGTATAGACCAGTTTGTGATCACTTAGGCCTGTCTCCATTGTTCCTGATTTTAATGCAAATTTCGGAGAGTTTGTTGCTATTATGTCCAAGCAAGACTCTCTAGAAGCTGAAATTCTTGTTGGCTCCTTTATGAGATTGTCCAAGCCGTAAATGTCGCAGATATCTAAGAAGGCTCGACCTTGTTTCCCACTGTCTTGTGGTTTTAGAATATCGCAGTTTAGATCGCCCAAACATAACACATTAGCTCGGTTTGAAATCGCTGCGTCTAAAATTTCGCACATGTCGCTCGTAAACGTCTGGTTGTTTACTGACGGTGGTTTGTAAACATTAAGTAAAGACATAAGTCGCTGTCCAAGTTGAATGTCGACGAGTATTGCCTCCACTGCTTTGCTTCTGATTCTCACTTGGCTTGAAGGAATGGATTTACGAACATACAATAAAATACCTCCACCGCCTTTCTTGCGATCTTTGCGATAACATTCATATCCTTTGACCGCGAACTGGGAATCTGGAAATGTTGCATCTATCTTCGTTTCTTGCAGACACAAAATGTCGAACGTTTCGATCCAGTCCTGAAGTTCACAGAATTTTCCAGCGAGAGCGTTTATGTTGAAACTTCCGATAATGAAGTTCTTATTTGCATATCCGTGCAAAGTGTCGAAGAGATCGCTATTTGCATCGTTTAAATGCCCATGATGCCCACGAAAAACCACTTGAGTAAAATCGCCTTTGAAATCGCGCGGGATTCATTTCTGTGAACGCGCGCGCGAAGGAAAACAAATGACACTTGCCGAGGAATGGCTCGGAACGATCCTCTGCCATTTTGTTTCTCATGCCCGCGCGCCCTCCGTTTCCGTATCCAGCGGTCTCCTGCGAATCTAACGAGCGACTTGGAGCAAGTCTATGGCATACGCTGCTCCTTTACCTAAGGGCCAAGTTATGGTTTTGAGACACAATAGCTCTAAACATGGTTTCAATCTATGATAATCCGTCATTACAGTGACACTGACACAAACCTTGTAAATCGCCACATTGGTGAATACTTGTCCTCTCAAATCATCTTCATCAAATATCCTCGAAGACATACTGACCTCACCAAAACTTCCACTAAACATTGAGATCTGTCATGGAACAAACCACATATAAAGATATAACTTGTTGGTCATAGTGTTAGGGTATAAACTGTGATAAAAGTAAACGGAAAGCCAGTAGCCATAAACCAAAGTTCGTAACGTATGACGTAAATTAAATGCATCCGGGACAGTTTTACACGAGGGAAGAACGTGAATCGATGTATGAGTTTGTTCAGCGACAAAAACAATATTTTGAAGTTTTGTGTGTTTCTTGTGGTTTTATGAGGCGCGGGTAGCAAAAGCTGCGAATCTGCCAGTTTCCTGCTAGCCCCTTATCATTAACAAACCATCATTAGCCCGGCATGCCACTACATGCCGGGCCAATAATCTTTAAAAATGTCTTTAATGTTAGCCTGTTCTAGGCACTCGGTAGTTAGTGGAGAGCGAAAAAAGCAGGCGGTCCCCCCCCCGTTTTTTTCCTCGCTGGCCCGCGTTTTTCGCTCTTCCCCAAATACCGAGAGCCTGGAACAGGCTACTTTAATGTACAAAGATGGTTATAGCTTTTCTCTTACAATACTTCTTCCATCCAGCGGTTTTCTTGTAAACTTTACGTCAGCTGAGGAAATTTTCCATTGTTGACTCTGAAGTGATGCTTCAAAGGCCTTCCTCCTACAAACAACAATACAGTTAGTAAACAAAAAAAACAAGCAAACAAACAAGCACGTCAGACAGCCTTCCAATTGATTTATGTTTATTATGTGTTTTTGAATACATAAAGTCAGTTATTGTGAAAGAGGAAGATGTATTTGTAGGTTTCCAGCAGCTAGAATATTAAAAAATGTACTGGTTATTGGGGGTAAAAACAATCATCGCAAGGTCATGGGTTCGAGTCCTATCCAAACAGAATAGAAAATCACTGATTTATGGATGAGTGAGTGATTAAGTAAATGTATGTGTAATTAATTTATGTTATGCGATACATGCTTACCTATAATATAGAAGTAGAGCGATCATACAAATTATTAAACCAATGAATGCCGACAGTACATAGAGAGCAATCTTCCAAATAACTGGTGAGATAAGATAAATATCCTTTAGATAGTAAATCGGCCAATAAAAAATCATTTACAATCCATGCATATTAAATTGACAATGTGCTGAGGTAGGTTTCTTGGTTATAGTGCAATGCCAAATTACAAGCAATGTATTCTACATATAACCGCATGAAACACGTTTCGCAAAATTTGGGTAATGTTGAATAAGAAAGTCTAGTCCTATGTTCAGGGAAGCCAAGCACGTATGGGACATTTAGATTGACAATCCTTGCTCTCCCAACCCATTGTTACTTAACTGCTAAAGGAAGAGAGGGTCACTATTGATTTTTGGCTCCTGGGTAGGAGGGATCTTTTTATTATTTGTCTACAAATGCTAGGATGACATTTATTGAGTTTTTGTGGCATCCATTCATATCAAAGGCTATACTGATGTAGAGAACATTGATTATTATTTATCTTGCTATGTGCTGTCGCTGCCAGGTAGACTTACTGCAACAGTGCAACAAAATACTTCCAAGTCCAGCTTTCGTTCTCATTTTACGATTTTTGATAAACGGATGCTTTAATTAACAGTAAGGTCAAGAAACAAGACCTGTGAGGTCTTTATTTCAAAAGGGGAACTTAGTTCACCGAGAATTTCCTAGGTCTTGCAAGCAAAAAAACCGTACAACCTTTCATAAAGGTAAAGAGTAGAAAAACAAAACAAAACGAAACAGAGATTAACGAGTAACATAACATTACAAACTTTGCTTAAAATTGACAAATTTTCTTCATACCTGGAGAAACGCAGAATTCTTCGTCGAAGCCACACTCGGGTCGTCCCAATGGAGCAGTTACAGTCCCCCCCGGCCAGACCATCGTAGCGTTGGTAAACTCGAGCTTCTCTGAGTGTCGGAAGTAATTCGCTACACGGTCCATCTTGCCATTATGAAAGTTTTTCATTTGGAGGCTCAGTGCTCTGTCACCATTTCCGTCGATAAAAACTCGCCCAGAGACCCCTACAAGATGTAATGTTTTTAGAATAACTTGTAAGCTATACGGTTCGTTTAAGCTCAAGCAATATGTTTGAGCCATCCGAATGCTTAAAAAAGCGATGACTATAGCAAATGCCTGAATGACGCACCGTCTTGTAAGCAAACAGAAAAACGAAAAAAAATGTAATGTAATGCTAGGGTTTGTCTGCTTGCTGTTTCGCGTTAAAATGGTTCTGCCGTTACTGACATTTTCGTAATTTCCTTTTTTCCGATCGCGTTGACCGACAAATTCAAAACGATAAGGACTAAATAGAGTAAAAACATTGTGCGTAAGGCATACCGAAAAACTTTTAAATTCATGCTGTTATAAATCATAGTAAATAACAGACCTTCAAAGCTTCTGTTGGTCATGTGCTTGATGAGCGCTCTTCCATCTGTAAAGTTTCCTCCATATCTTAGATGATCATGAACAGCTAGTGCGTACAATACGACAGCGTCATGAAGAAAGCCCGCGTACATATCCACCTAGAACACAAGACAAACATGATACCTCAAAATACCCCACAGTACCAAATGTCGCGCTGAGGAACATGCAACATACCCGTTAATCAATTAATAGTTTATAAGATATAACGTAGTTAAGAATCCCAACTGGTAGAAGGCCACCGCATATTGCCTATTTGCAGGGCTTGGCCGACGGGTTAACAACCGAGACTCCTCTTTCCTACCACCAGCTGGATTTTCTCTGAGCGAAAATCCAGCTGGTGGTAGGAAAGAGGGCTTTCCCCAGGATCGGACCTGCGGATCGCAAGGACTTGCGGCCCAACAACCCAGTCGTGCGGCCTCAACTTTTACTTTTTAGGTTGAGACGTTTTGCGTTGTACAAAATCACCTTCAAAGCGAACGGAAATTTGAAGCAATAGTTCTCCAATGTAGAAAACCCTAGTGTAATAATTACAAAACAGAAAGGAACAAGAATGGATGAAAAAAATCGAACCAGGCCTACGTTATGTCACCTTACTACTTACACAGTATAAAGCAGTGTATCCCTTTACCTTATCATCTGGTCGCATGTGATATCCGAGGCCGGCAAACTCCGGCATTTTCTGCCGAACTTTGTCCTCAAATCTCTTATATTCCTGAGTTGCAGGGATATAGTTCGCAATGTCCATGATGCCTTCAAATGCTTTGCAAGCGTCTGTGTCCCTTCCGTCGTCTCCCTTACAGTTCTCAGGTGTGATTTCAAAGGTGAAGTAAGCGTACTGTGATGTTATCATTTCTAAGTCGTGGAGGTTAAGCATTATCTGCCGTATGGAACTTCCATAGCCAATGAGAATGAAAACTAAAAGAGAATACAGTATGCAGGTTACGAAACAGATAAAGAAAACTAGAACACGGACAAATCGTGCAGACAAACAAGTCGCCTGACGATTTGTTCGTCTAGCGTGAACTCAAGACGGCTTTTTGACGACTTGTCTGTCTGGACGACCACGTCGTCCTTGAAAAATCAAATAGACGGACAAATTCAGACGACTTATACGTCCCAAATCGTGTATCGTCCCGTTTTCACACTAAGACGACTTGTCCGTTACAGACGATTTGTCCGTCTCTTGTGTGAAAACGGCCAATCAAACAAATTAAATAATAGGAAAATACAAAAGGTAATGCAGCAAATGAGAGTTGCTTTTTCTTAGAAAGGCATGCTTAGGGTTGGTCTATTGGTTGGCACCAATACTTATTTTATACCTGTACGGGAGATATAGAAGTAATTTTTTTTGCTAACATTAAGTTTCGTAGAGCGTATTTAATTTATTAAAACTTAATAAAATAGACAAAACCCAGCCTTGACACAGTCCCTTTCACCCACTGACAACTCGATGCTATTCAGCCTTCTAACTACTAAAAGAGGAGGTACAGCATTTTGAATAGTTGGCTTCCAAGTATAATCACTCGAAGTACCCACTTTTGGGAAAAGCTCATTGAACCAAAGCGAGCATTCCACAAAGTTCTCCGCATCGGCTAACACAAAAGGTAATGACCCCACAAAGGCTGGCGGGAAGTGACGAGAGCATACGTGTCGTGCGTGTATGTACCGTTTGTGCAATTCTTAGATACACGCGATCAAAGGACTGATGTTTCACGCTTGGATTGTGCAATCGGTACAAGCAGTTTGCGGTCGCGGGTTAAAAGAGAGATATGTCACTACATTTTAAGTGATTTTTCTGGTAAGTTTCAAATTGAAGGAAAGCTCAAAATAATAGTTTTCCAATGTAGAACAACACCAACGGAGTAATAAAAACCAAAAATAAAGGATTGTTTCGACTGACGAAGATTCAGACGAATTACATATGACAAACTTGAAAAATTTTGCCAACTTTTTCAAGATGCGTTGTTGGTGACGTAGCCCCTTTAAATACTTGCCCACTAAACTGTTTTTGACGCGTAACTGAATTCGTCATTAGTGTGATAGTGTGAGAACTGTGAAAGGTGAGCGTAAAGACCTGGGCTGGACTAGCTGGAATGAGGTGGAACAGCGAGCAAAAGACCGTGAAGGATGGAGGACGTTTCTAGGTAGCCTTATGCTCCAGTTAGAGGAGCGAAGGGGATGAGTGAGTGAGTGAGTGAGTGTGATAGTGTGAGCAACTTTATCCCTAGCTTGCAAGCTTCTTGAAAGCAAGCCTCTTGTGTAAGAATTGATCTAAATAAAATTACCTTTCAGATTTTTCTACAGGTTTACAAAAATAACTTAGTAGATAAACGTTTTGTCTTTCTGACCAACAAAAACACTCTTGGCTACTATTTTTTTGAGACATTTTTTTCTCGCGCTTCACATGTGTAATAAGGCACGCGTGTTTCTTAAAATGGACACTAGACTTGCGGTCTCTATTCCTGATTATGGTTTCTGAATTTAAATACGTTTAAAACGCGCGCTGTGATTGGTTCGTCAGTTATTGCGTGCCGGAGACTAGTCGACTATGTAAACAGCCTAAGGGCTTCAAGCTTCGTTTCTCGCCTATTTTTATAACAGGAAAAAAAAAATCGGTTTTACGACGTCGTAGCTTAAGAGAATTCAAAAGTGCTTGTATGAAATCTCGTTTATCTTTCGGATTTACTCAAATGTACGAGTTCAAACAGACGCATGAGGCATGCGAACACGCCCCGGGTTTTTCTATTTGTTAAAAGAACTAATTTATCATTCGATCTATTTTTTCCTTTTTGTAGTCTTGCAGATTGGCTCAAGAGACCCTACGTCACTTGCAACTACATTGTAGCTGCTGTCAAATGAGTATTACCAGGGCACAATTTTGTAGTACGTAATGTTGCTATGTTGCGAAAATAGATTTTGGAAAATTCGAAATATTATATACCCCGTAGCTACAAACGAAAAAAAATTCTTAAGCACAATAAAAAAATTCTCGTAGAAATCTGCCTTTCAGTAAAAAACATAAAATATCGAATGTTGTTATCACTGACAATCATTGAGATTATCAAAAAAAAAAAACCGGTGCTCTCAATCGCTGCGATCGCCGAGATCAGTGATCATGCATATAGACGCCTGCTCTTTCTGAAACCGCAAAAGTCCCACGTAAACAATACTGGCCGCCATGTTGGTGATACAAACAAGACAAGATACATTTCGTTTATGTCCTCCAACATGGCGACGACTTCGTCACTCGCAAACCAAGAGTGGCGGCTCTATGAAAACTTTAATATGGAAACTATTGGCGATGAAATAACCGCAGTAAAAGACTAATCAACCAAATGCAATATAGTAACGAGCATTCGTTAAAGTGAGAGACTTATTAAGAATTAAGATGAAGATGTGGATACTGAACGTCAGCTAACATCACATCCTGTCTAATCGCCAGAGGCTTTTATATTGCGTTATTTTACGGTTGACGGAATCATATTATAAAGTTATTTACTTATCATAATCTCTTTTACGTCTCTTGTCTTGTTTTTATCAACGAGATTTAGAACATTTCAAAGAAGGCGACTAATAATTAATCAAACGAGTTCACCAGAAAGAAAACACGGTGTTGAAGCAAGGATTTTCTTCCCTGCTGTCATTGGTTAAAACCACTTGAAGATGTCAACCGAGACCAGTTCATATCGAAATTATTGTGTCTATATTTGCATACGCCTTTAAAATGTGCTCATTAACCAAGTCTCAGCATATAAACATTTTACGCGTGCTTTTGTTTTGACAATTTCCGCTTTAATTCGGCATTCTTTGTCGCAAAGTCTTTTTAAAAAGATTGTAAAAACACGCACGAAAGATGAAACACAATATTTCGTTGGGTGGTTTTCATCGGAAATGAAGTATTCACAGCATAGTCACACGTGAAGTGGTTCACGAAAATTGATGTTAATTATTCAGTTCTGGAGTGCTTTTGAAAATGGTAATAGACGTAAGAGTTGTAAATACTTCATTTTCCATTCGATAACAAATAAAATAGGATTGACTGGAACTATTCTCGCCCTCCTTCCAATTAAACCCAGTCTCAGTCAGTTTTAATATCAATATTTTTAGTTTATCCGTGTCCTTTGAGGTTTCAAATAAGTGGATCATGACACCCAGTATTTACTAGATTTAAAATGACCCCGCGTGCTTATTTACATGGAAGATAAAGGCACTTGAAGACCACTAAAGAGATGAAAAATTCTTCGCCGGATCTCGAAGATTAGGATAAGAAGGTTCAGTTAGAAATGGATAAACTTTATGAATGATATGAAACGATTTAATGAAACGAGTTGTTATCAAAGAAAAAAGCTACCGCTGAGGACCAGAAATAAAATAGCAGTGACCTCACGTTGTCAAAAGATACAGAAAGTAATAGAAATTGTAGGTGGAATAATAACTATGCGTTGCATTTCGTGGGAATGACTCAGCTGTTACGAGCATAAATGATGCAAAACTGTTCCTGTTAAAAGATCAGTCTTATTTTAGTCAGACTTTCTAGAAGCGGAGTTGAAGTTTAAATCTTTAAATAATTTACACGTTTTCAATTGATCTTACCAAAACATACTTATTGAGGGGTTATAATAAGTGATACAATACTAACGCATTTTAAAGTGGAATTGCGGTTTTCTTTATGCGTCTAGAAAATATCACCCCTTCTTTCCGTTTTTCTTTCCTTGCAACTTCCTGCTAAAAGCTTTGATTTGAAAATTTGTAAAATCAGTTTACAAATTTTAGATGCACGCTGTTCGCAGTATGATGAAAAAAAAAAGATGCTAAGAATAATATTTAGGTTACTACAACTAATAATATACTTTTGATAAACAACGGGTCTAAAAGTGTTTTTACTTCTTGTCGATGTGATTCACTCGCTTTGAATGACTTTCATCTCATGTCGCGTGATAAATGCTTATAGCCTTGTCATGCAGACACGAAGATTATTTACTTACCATGCGCCACTTCTCTTGCAGATTGAAACATGCTCTTGAATTGCTCATCAGTTGTAACACCAGGGCTAAACACATGAAAATAAGACACAGTATATCCTCCACTTTTAGCGCTATCAATTTCATTTTTTACAAAACTAGCAACTTGCGACCAAAGGCTTTCCGTAGAAGTCAGGATCGCTACTCGGGTCCATTTATATTTTTCCATGATCTTTAGGAAAAATTTTCCGGTTTGTGCGTATGTTCCAACGGTTCGAACAAATGTGGGATATTCATCTTTATCGGAAAGTGTAGACTCGCCACATCCGAACGATATCATAGGATTGTCCCAGTGCGCAGCTAAATACCCTCCCGGCATACAACCAACCGAACAACCAGGCCCAATAAACGCATGTATAGCTGGTTTCTTCGCTCGCAAGTCCGCCATAGATCTCAGCGTGGCTCCGGTATCGCATTCACTATCTCGCCAGTCGTAAGTCAAGTTATAATTTGGTAGCAGGTTCAACTCGTTCTTTATCGTGTCGAAAGCAACAAGCAATGCAGACGCCATTCTCGGTCCATTAGGCCATGTTCCATTCCATGGAATCAACGCACCAATTCTTATTTCTTGACTCGTTGTCGGTCGTTGCAGTTGCAGTTGAAGCACTGTGAGCATCAAAGTCATCAGACGTTTCGCTGTCATGTTCACAATTGCTAGCAGAAGCAAACAAAAAATATCTCAAGTGTGAGCTGTTGTCGTCTTAGACTATTTCTTGAGCTAAATACGCCAACTGTTTGTCGAGCCATTAGACATGTTCCTAGCGAGCTGCCGGAAGCTTCCTCGACCAAATGGTTATATTATCCAGTATTGCTTTCAAATTACATTATTCTTGAATAAAATTTGCGTCCGAAACAGATTTACTCACGTCGCAAGGTGTATGTTACTTAAACAATGACCGCAGCTGAATTATTACGTATTCGGTAAACGGAAAGCGCCTATGAATTCGAATGGAGCGCGCATGGCGCAATGTATTCAATTTACCGTGTCAATTTTAGTTGTAAATTGGTTTGAATTATTCAAACTTTAGGCGTAATTTAAATTCACGACTTTACGATAAATATTGTTTACTTTAATTTGTATTGTACATCCTATACGGCGAAGCTGCTAGAATAAATGCAAATGTCTCTAAAAAAATAAAATGGGTAAAAAAGAAAATAACAAAAGCCAAAAAGAAATAAAAATAACACAGGCAAGGAAAAGCAAGGGTAAAGAACCGAATCAAGCGAATCTTTCGCGAATTAAGCTCAACACGGTAATTTGGCAATTAATATGAGCACCTGCACCGCATGTAAATGGAGTCAAAAACAGTTAATTTAACAGTTTTATACGACGGAAGATAAAAACAGTTCTTACGACGATTTAACCGGAAAACGGAGACGATCTTTCTGCCGCAAACTGTCCATCTCCCGTTTACTGTGGGCTAGAACCGTATTTTTGCTATTCGCTGCTCATCTTTATGGATTTTCATTTAAACAAAACTACTATAGTAAAGAAAAACAAATATCGAATGTTTTTATTCTGAGTAATGTACACTATGCTTTTAAATCTAATGGTCTGGTCGCGAGTGCAATTTAGAATTAATCTGAATGGGCTGAGGACGTATCAAATTGCCTGACCCGCAGGGCCAACGCAATTTAAATTCCTTCACGATTTTAAATTTTAACGTTTTTCCAAATTACAAAAGAAAACGAGATAATTGTTTTCTTTTATGATTTAAACTAAAAAAGAGAGAAAGTATGTGTGACATTTTGGCCAATATTAGCTTTCAACCCATTTTTGTGTCTCTTAAAATGGCCAATGTAGGTTAATCTAGCTTGAAGACGAAAAATTGTCTAGAATAACGTTTTGGTATTTTACTCAGTCTCACAAACCATCATTAATTAAGCCTATTGGTGTTTTGTGAAGTTGCCTCCACCCCCTATTTCATGCGGATTTTTCTCATTTGGATTAAAATACCCCAAACGTCAAAAGCCTTACGGGCGGTCATTGGACAACAGGTGCAGCTTTCAATTACTTCAATTTTGCCCAGATTACATTCTTAAAGAACGCGGGTTTAAAGATACACTGTCACAGGGATTTTAATGCTTTTCGGTAACAAGTAGTAGAATTGGCGAATAGGTCCTCTCGTACATGAAATACCTAGTATATCAAAATGGAGATATAGGTAAATTGTTGTTAAAGACAGAAGGGAGTCATAATAATATTTAGTTTTTTCCAGTCGACAAGTACAAAACTTGAAAAAATCAGCCTGAATTCTTCAAGCAGAGATCTAAAATTCCTGATGGCATCACAATAATATCACTTGTCTATCGCTTCAGTACACTTGCATGGTGATTTTTGATTTGTAACAAAATTGGACCCATATTCGTAGTTTCCGTATGTTTTTAGGCTCCTGAGTTTTTGGAGTGAAACTGGTGACAGTGCCCCTTTAAGATCGAACGACGATAAGCAAGTTTTTTTTGCGCAAAACTTTTTAGCTAATTGGGAAGAATCGGTTGTTGTTAAATTTGGAACGCCTCTTTTCACAGAGTGTGTGGCCATTACGTCAATCAATCTATTACGTCAATCAGGAAAAACTTGTAATAAAATTTAATTATTTCGTCACTGTTTATTTTCCGGCTTAGCTGTCGAACTCATGGCAACGTTTTCAAATTGCGGATGACTTTCTTTTCAATCCTTTGTTTGGTGAAAACGTTTTTCTTGCGCCCAACAATAACGTTTGTTATCAACATCGCGTTTCTATAAGAGTTATTTCCAAGTAAGTAAGTAAATAGAAAACTAAGTCAGCATATATTACAAGTTTGAAAACAAATCAGCGTCTCATTGACGGCATAAATATTTTGTGGTTAGCTCAGACACAGAAGTGTCTCGCTTCATTTAGAGGTCTAATAATAGGTTAGAATATTAATCGTCACCGAACAGAGTTCATAATTGATAGTAATAAAAACGCTCTGCGTAAAATTATATCCAACCTGCCCCCCCCCCCCCAGAGACACTTAAAAAGTGGATTGTGGTAAATGTAGTCTAGATTTTCAAAGTACTTCTTTGGAGAGGAATAATGGTCTATTCGTCAACGGTCGATCGCTCCCACCGTTGTAAGGAAAGTCATAGGCTCGACTACTGTTAGGAGAAATCAACGTTTTTTTCCCGAGTAGCTGTCACTGACTGAGACACATCCTTCTTAAATTTCGAATGTTAAAATAATCAAAACAAACCCAGAAATATCAAAAACGCACATTGGTTACACTTACTGTATCGTTATTTCCTTGAATTACTCAGGTCCAAGGTTTTGTAATTTGTTGATGAAGAGCTCTCTTTCCCCTCTTAGCAAACCTAGCTCAAAACTACCAGTAAAAATAATTACCAACGCATGTAAAGATCTGCAATTAGCTTGATTATGATATTGTTCTTTCTATGAAAAACTGCTTCGCCCCTTTTTCGAAGTCTAGACAATTTATCTTTAAAATCAATTACATTCACAACTGTATGCAAAATACTTTCTTCCCTAGTTTTTCCCTGGACGTCACTGTTGTATAAATAAAATGACGTACGCTAACGAGAAAGCTTTATCTAATAGTAGACTTGTGGTTACATTCTGAGTAGTAAACTGCAAGAAGCCTCGTCGGGATTTAAGCAGCCGGAGGATAAAGCGAAGTGTCAGAAGAAAATCAAAGATACAATATATGATCTAAGGAAAAGAAGGAGCAACAATCGTGCCGTATATTCTATTAATAAATTTATTAATTTATCTAAGAATATCGAGGCTGAAATTCTTGACATTTTAAGAATACTTTACGAATAAACCCGAGGCTGAGATTTTGAAAAGAATATAAGTTTGTGTGTTGAAAATTTGTAAATACAATAGAATTATGTTTTTAACCAAACCGTCTAAAATTCTTCCTTTCTCTAAACGGCAAAACTAACCAATTAAACAATAGAAACATGCACTGGCCAAATGTTCGATGCTAATAACAGTTCGATGAACGGTACATGTAATACATATGTATGGCATACAGCACAAAAGGAAATGTCATAAGATACAATATAAGAATATTCACAAGAATTTTTAGCCTAACATCGGCAGAAAAATAAGAATATTCAGCCTGGGCAGGAAAAACAATATTCTTTTAGAAAAAAAAGAGTGTATTACTATTACATATGAGGTCAGCGGCGCCGAATATGGCGGCCACGAGTTTCAAAGCTCTGATTTTAGTGTTTTATTTCTTAGCTATTTGTTTTATAATTCCTTCTACTTGCGATCCAATCGATTGCCATTATCATGGGCCTTGCCAAGAAGCTCTCAGGGTTTTTCCTGGCGCATATTTTAGTCATTATGGTCGAATTTCTGTCACTGGACGAGCTTCAATTGCTTCCGTGGTGAAGCGCTTTGGATTTCATCGATCAAGTTTACGATCACATGGTTTCAAATGCTATCTTTCCCGTGCTTCAATCTTCTTACAGGCAATTCCATAGCACTGAAACTGCACTTATCAAGGTGATGAACGATATTTTGTTAAAGATGAATTCTCAACACGTCACATTGTTAATTTTGTTGGATCTGAGTGCTGCCTTTGACACCGTTGATCATCAACTACTTTTAGAGAGGCTATCTGACGAGGTTGGCATACGTGGGACTGCTCTGAATTGGTTTAGATCGTACTTGTCTGATAGAAGTCAGCGCGTCTCTGTACATGGGGTCCTTTCTCGTCCTTTTGACTTGAACTGCGGAGTACCTCAAGGCTCGTGCTTAGGGCCTCTGTTATTCATAATATATGTGTCCAAGCTGTTTAAGATCGTAGAACATTATCTTCCTGATGCTCATTGTTTCGCGGATGATACGCAGCTGTACCTGAGTTTTAAACCACTTGGTAACACCGCTCAAGCTGATGCTATACAAGCTATGGAAAAGTGCATTGACGCGGTGAGGAAATGGATGATTCACGATCGGTTGATGATCAATGATGACAAAACCGAGTTTTTGTTGATCGGCACACGACAACAGCTTGATAAACTAGATTCGTGTTCCATTACTGTGGGCGATAATCGCATCAGTCCAAGCCCATGTGTCAAAAACCTTGGATCGTGGTTTGACTGATCATATAAACAAGGCTTGTAATGCGGCATTTTATCATTTGCATAATTTGAGACGTATTAAGAAATACCTATCGAGGGATTCTTTAATTACTTTGGTTCATGCTTTTATAACCAGCCGTCTTGACTATTGTAATGGTTTATTGTTTGGCTTACCAAAGGCGCAGATTGCTAAATTACAACGTGTACAAAATGCAGCAGCAAGACTTATTCTTGGCATCGGAAAGTTTTCTCACATTACACCGGCGCTTTACGAGCTGCACTGGCTGCCGGTTTCTTTGCGTATTGATTATAAGATTTTACTTTTGACTTTTAAATGTATTTATGGCCTGGCGCCAACTTATCTTAGCGATATAATTAGGATAAAATCGAATTCATTATACAATCTTAGGTCTACTGGCATGCCCTTATTGGACCATCCCAAGGGAAAGATGCTGTCAACATTGGGAGCTAGATCATTTTCAGTGGCAGCTCCGAAACTTTGGAATGTTCTACCTGTGGAGCTTCGTCAAGCGACATCACTTGACTGTTTCAAATCTCAACTTAAAACTTATCTTTTTAAGAAGTATTTTTATAATCTATAACTTTATTTTTATTTTCATAAGATGTAAAGCGCTATTGATCAGAACATGAAAATATGCGCTATATAAATTAGCAAATTATTATTATTATTATTACTTACACTTGACTCTGAAGATGACTTCCGCTCAGGTTGTCGAAACGTCAGTCACCAACAACAGTTCTTCTCAGAACTACTCTCACCCGGACGATCACGCTATATGAATTATTTCATTCAGTTGTATTTTTTCTTTAATGGAAAGAAAAAAGGAACTTAACTTGTCGGCATGTCTGGAAAAGCTAGCTGAAAGGCTCTCGAACAAGAAACTAAACGCAAGTATCGAGCGACGGAAAATTACTTTTTATAGCGTGAAATTACATGATAAAAAGAAAGAGAAGCTTAAAAACGTTGTATTAGTGAACGGAAGTTTTATTCCATTAACGGGCCAGACTGATAAAAACGGATTTATTTGTAATCAGATAACATTCAAGTAAATTTGAGAAGAAGTCTAACTAAACACTGTGCTAAAAAAGTAAACTATTTTAGCAGCTTAGGACCTATTTGCATGTTTTAAATTGGGTTTGAGCCTCGTAGATTTCAATCATTTCCCAAGAATATATATTTAAGTTCCTGTTAAAAATAACAAGAATAACGATACTTTTCTGACCAAAAGGGAACGACAAGAAGCGGAAAGAAATTGATAAGACCTTTGCGGTTCCGACAATTTTGTAATTTTCACGCGCTTTGCCGACAAAAGAAAATAGGTAAATCTTTTATCAGTTGATTTAAGAGGGATAGCAGCTGCACTAACATGAAAAAGGGGTTCTGTTATTATTTTTAATGGTGGGAACGTGTTTCATAGAAGATATGAACGATGAAGACTACAGTTGATTTGAACGTTGTCTTCGAATGCCCATTGATAAGATTGGTCTGACAGGTAGAAACCTAATGGATCAGCATCTGAAGATTAAGGTGAGATAATTAAATAAAATACACATTCAATTCTTCGTAGATGTCACCATCGCCGTCTTCAAAGCGGTTGCTAAGTAAACATCCAACGCACAGTTTGCTCTTTGCGAG
This sequence comes from Oculina patagonica, assembly GCF_052425735.1. Taxonomy (NCBI): domain Eukaryota; kingdom Metazoa; phylum Cnidaria; class Anthozoa; order Scleractinia; family Oculinidae; genus Oculina; species Oculina patagonica. The sequence continues at coordinate 45,639,945 of NC_135761.1, forward strand.
AAAGCCGCAGTGCATCGTGGTAGTAGTATTCAACATCTCTTCGTCTTTAAATCTGCCCTTAAAACATTCTTGTTACGGAAATGTCATTTTTGATTAATTTTATGAGAAGCCGTACCTAGCTTTCATGTTACCTTTAGTTATTTCATTTATTACTGTTATAGAAAACATTTTTTAGGTTTCAACTAATTTATTTTTATTTAGCATTGTAAGCACATTGAGTTTTTTAAATGCGCCCAAAAAACTTTATTATTATTATTATTATTATGAAGAGGGATCCATTCATACTCTTTCCATACACTACATTAGGATTGCGCTAAAAATATATGGGTTTTCTTTAAATTTGCCAAAAATGAATTTTCAGGCACCGATGGGATTTGAACCCATGATCTCCTGTTTACTAGACAGGCGCTCTAACCAACTGAGCTACGGCGCCAACTGATTTTAGACTGGGCTTGCCAAGTCTTATCTTGCTCGAAGATGGCCTCTCCAAGATACTTCTTATTCTAGTTGGTTTCTTCAAAGCTCGCGACATGCAGTTACTATCCCATGAAACAACTTAGCATCGTGTCAGTAAAGAATGTGTTAAACTCTGAGGGCAAATTTTTATCGTACGAAGAGTTTAGCGACAAATTTAATATCACCACAAATTATATGCACTACTTTCAGCTAATTTCAGCCATTCCATCGGAGTTGAAAAGAAGAGCAGCTCAAACTTCTATTCCTGCAGCTGATCTTTCCTCGACCTCCGCATCCATTCTTTCAAACAAAACTTTAATTAATCTGGCTGAAGCACGTTGCAAAAACTATTACCAATTGTTCAACAACCATGATCCTATTGTCCCGAGTGGTGTAAAAAAGTGGCAGAGTAAATTCCCTGAAAAACTTGGTGAATGGACTAGAAGTTTTCAAGATATTTATCGCTTCACTAAGGACAATAAACTTCGTCAATTTTGTTTTCGTTTTCTGCATAGAACAATTGTAACGAAGAAAGAACTCAAACTATACCACCTAGCCGAAGACGATAAATGTATATATTGTTTTAATGCAGATTCAATAGAACATACGTTCATTGACTGCAAGGAGTCTGTAAAACTTTATTCACAAATTATATCATGGTTCAATCATCGTCAAGGTACTGAGGTAACACTCTCAAAAGAACAAATTGCTTTTCACGACACATGTCACGCGACTAATGTGCTCTCGGAACCCACAAAACGCAAGCTAGATTTGCTCATCATCTTGGTCAAACACTATATCTATTCTTCAAAATATCTTCAGAAAGAAATGTCTCTAGATGAACTTGCCAATAAACTAATTGTACAATGGAAACTAGAAAAATGTACTCAAACGTAAAGCTGTTTATCTAAATAATAATAATAATACAAGGTCACTGTAGCGAATTACTTTAAAAAAATTGCTCTCAATAACGAAGTATATATAATTTTTTTTTTAAAATTGTAATACTTTAAGCTAATGCATGGACTCCTTTTTGTACTTTTGTTGTTGTTTTTTTTCTTTAATCATGTAAAAGAAAAGCAACATTGTATAATCTCCAATAGTGTATGTAATTGTAAGTAATGTACGTGTTTTTAAGTGTATCAATAAAGTGTGTTTCTCGGCTAAAGTGCAAAAGTAAAATATATTTTTTTAACCGTTAGATTCGAGGAAAGAAAAATGTTGGGTAATAAATTACTTATAATAGAAAATCTAATTTTGCAGAAAATTAGCGACGTTATGTGGCCAGTGCTGGACGTCATCTCAAAGTAAGAGACCACGGCTAGTATGACTTTAGGGCGATGTTCCAAAGCACTGAGGTCAATATACTTCCCACTTGGGGGTAAGCACTGCAAATAGCTGGGAAAAAGATGCCGATTTGAGAACGGAATTAAACGTTTGTTATATTATTAACTATTTCTTGACAGCAGTTGGCGCCGTAGCTCAGTTGGTTAGAGCGCCTGTCTAGTAAACAGGAGGTCATGGGTTCAAATCCCATCGGTGCCTGGAAAAATTTTTTTTTGCGCCCGAAATTAAAAGAGAGGAAAGTCAAAACAGTAAGAAATAGAGACAATCGTTATTCTTTTGAGTACCTTTGCTGTTTTAAAAGCTTACGAAACTTATTTATACCTATATGGGAGATATAGAGGTAATTTTTTGGCTAACATTAAGTTTTGAAGAGTATTAATTTTGAATAAAACTTAATGAAATAGACTTAACTCAGCCGTGATCGACACAGTCCGTTTTACCCATTGACAACTGGATGCCATTCATCCTTTTAACTACTTTAAAAGCCTGGTTTTCACTAGCGACGCAAGCACAAGTGCAAGGACTGACAGCTCTTATTTCACCGTTTAAACGGCTCCGACGCAAGCAAAAGCACAAGCGCATTGCATCTTGATTCTTGTGCTTGCCGCTTGCACAAGCTGATGGTCAAAATTTGTCCTTTTCTCGTGCTTGCACTTGTTCTTGCGTCGCTAGTGAAAACCAGGCTTAAAAGTAGAGGTACGGAGTGTTGAATAGTTAGCTTCCTGGTTGCATTTGATTATAACCACTAGAGGTATCCATTTTTGGGAGAGGCCCATTGAACCAAAGCGAACTTTGCACAAAGTTGTCCGCATCGGCGCTTACACAAAAGGTAATAACCACACGAAGGCTGGCGGGAAGTGTTCCCTAAACTGAAGTAATTTGTATAATTATTTAGATACGTTTATTGCTAGAAGCCTTTTATTTGTAAGATCTATGCTAAACTAATTTTGTCTCTGTGACACCAAAAGGTTGGCAAGATGATGATATTTTTGTGTGGTTTGTTCTTCGTCATATTCTCCTGTCTCGTCAGTACTGGGGCGTAACCGTAAAGCATTATTCAAGATGTCAATTTCAAGAAAATCAGAGGTAAAGGTAAAGAAATGTAGCAACTTACTCCAGAAGCAAATCTCAGTTTTCGCCTTTAAAAAGGGTGTTCAATTGGCTGTTAGCACAAGATTCTTTGTTTTTGGGAGGCTTGTCGACCTAACTTGGACATCCAACGTGAATAACGGACTTTTAATGAATGGTTTGAAAAGTAACACAGTTTAAAGTGCTTGGATTCTAAGTTTGTTTCCTTTGACACTTTAACCCAATATGACTCGATTATAGGCCTCCAGATACAGTAAACACCCGCGTGTAAGAACCTACAATTTTCTAAGTTTGGCAAAATTGGTTCTTGTATTTGAGGGTAGTTATTGGTAATTTAGGCTAAGTAGGTTCTTAATTTCTAAGGAGGAGCCATAGTTTTTGATTGTACGAGAAGAAAAAAAATGGGTTTGGTCCTTCATTATGCAGCATTTATTCATAACTGTATTGCTTCAAGCCTCATGCAAGGTCCAAAGAAGACAATTACAGTCTATGTATATCTGTCTTCTCTTTATTTGTAAATATAGTTTGGGATGTTCTGTTAAAAATGTTCATAAAAATTTTCTATAACCCACATATAAGAACCTGCTGAAATTTGCTTGGCTAAACAGGTTCTTATATTTTGGGGTATTAAAATGGCGAATTTCTGCCAGCAGGTTCTTAAACCACTAGGTTCTTACACGCGGGTGTTTACTGTATTCCACCAAAATGGTCCGTTGGATGCCAAACTGGCCATTATCTTTCCTCTTACTGTATTCTTGAACAACACACCTTACTCCACCCAAGTGCATCAATGGGTACCACTCGGTAACCCTACTACGAGAAAACTTTCGAATAAAATAGTTTATTTCTCATATTTCATATACACGCACAGTGCACTGCAAAATTATTACACTGCAATCCTGCATGTAGTCACATCTGTCATTAAAATATTCCTTACGTTACATTTATATCTGTCATATATTTATCTTTAAAAGTATAGCTAGTTACTAACTACTTATCTACAAAGTCTTCTGGTATCTGAATCGCTCTCGGGGAGGAAACACCCTTTTACGGTTAGAATCGCCTCTCCAAGCATGACTGTGGTATTACAAAAAGTATCCTTATCAAGTAGAACTAACGTAATAATCTTTACGTGCATTCGCCCAGTTATCTGATTGGCTATTTAGTCTCAGACTCTCTTTTCGGTTTTTTAAGAGGGGCGTAGCAAAAACGGTAATTTTAACTTCTCCCGAAGACAAGTGAATGACGAAACAAAGTTTTGACAAAATGAAAACAGAAGCTTTTGACAATGAACTTATTCAACTACTTAGTAATTCACGACATCAAGTCAACAAAACATCAGCCGTAATTTAGGAAGCGTTTCTTTTAACCAATCCATTTTCGGATCCAGTTGTCAGATTTGTTTGAATCTTCACGCTAGCTGGAACGAAAATCTAAAAAAGATCGAGCTACAACGACAAGGGGCCGAGCTGACTGACCATGTGCTATATAATCCGGACCAAGTTCGCTCAAATGGAACGAAAATCTGAAACCAGCATTTGTTAACACTCTGAACGAGCCTCCATCGGAGGTGAAATCTAAGATTGATTTGTGGGAAATCTAATCTTCGATCGCGAAATCCGGATTAAGATTGGCTGAAAGAAACGCTGCCTTGGTAAATTTCTATCGCAGTACACTCTCATTAACTCGCACTCCTAAGGAAAATAAATAAAAAAGTTTGGTTTAACGAATGTGAAACCAACTTGTACAGTCTCTGCACATATGATCTTCATTTCAGGCATGGCTTTGTTTAGATCAGTATACAAGTAAACTTTACTAAAAACAAAACGCTTCTCTTTTTACAGACATTTGAATGTGCATTACATGTAGTTTGACATTTGTCTGTTCTCCTTCCAAGAGGTTTTCTCAAAGCGGTTATGAGTTCAAGATAATTCATTAGTGAGCTACTAACTGTTGACAGAGCCCCCAGCCGGTAAACAAATACATGTACAGTCAACTTACTAAGACGGAAACCTGGTGTTGGTCCCGTCCCTGCCGTTTTTCTGCAATTTTACTGTTACTAAACTCTCTATAAGACGCACACCTCTTTAGACAGACAGTTAGAGCTGGTCCTGACGGTGTGAGTGAGTGAGTGACACTTTATTCAAAGTCGGAATTCCATCAATTTACAATTGGTTTTCATGAAAGCCGAGTAAAGTTTAAAAATTCAAATAGAGTACGTTGTCCGTTTTAGAGAGAGTTGTTTGTACATGTAAGTGCCACCATAGAGTTGAAGGCACTGTTCGAGGTATCAAGAGTCTGCTGTATTAAACCAGGATATCATACATATAATAACTGTCTCAATATATTACTGTAATACTAATTATCTTCAAGATAGATTTCAACTTGATCTATGTCATAAAAAGAAAACAGAAACACTACTGACAATGCGCATACATATGCACACTCAAAAGTTGAGATGCAAATCTTTGGTAGAGCGGTTTTCACTTGAGTGTCGAAAGTAGTTTGTGTTTGCTTTGGTTTTGCATTACTACACTCAGTGATTGGTTTAAAAATCTCGCGCCACTTTCTCGACCAATCAGGACTAAAACCAAAACCAATCGTGACTCGCTCGCGCACGTTTTCCCGCGCTTCGCGTCAGCTACTTGTATTTGCTTCGAGTTTTGATTGGTTCACTGGATTGCCTGTGTGTTTTGTGATTGGCCAGAGTAATAACTTTGGTTTTGGTTTTACGACACTCAATTGAAAACCGCTCTAAAAGGAGAGTACAAGTCATGCTCAGTCACTGTTTTTCACATACATTGACAAACTTGTTTTCTTGCACGAAACCTGGGATTGTAACGCCTAACCGTACATGCCGTACGTGTGCAGATAATGATGAATATACAAGAAGCTCATTTATCATTGACTTCCCTCATGTTCCATCACTTGCATAATCAGTATAAAGGTCATCTTGAAGCTGTGGAAGCCAGAAAAAAGGAAAAAAACTAGTTAGTAGTGCATGTAAGGGATGCAAAACAATGCTTGCTCAGTGTAATGAAAGGTAAAGTAAATAAAAGAAGCAACAATGCTTCCCATCTTTAAGAACAATCTTAGACTTTATTTTAGACAGTAGTTTTACTTTTGCTTGTTTTTTCACTTATGTAACTTGGTTTCCATTTTCTTCTTATTTTTTTAAATTATTATAATTCATTTGTATTTTTAAGTGCTCTTTTATCCGTTTTTAATCATTGTAAAAATTTCAAATTTTTATTATGTCGTCATATTTTACACAGGGCCCCTTTTGATACCAGCCAAGGGCTGATTGGGCCATCCTGCCTAAATAAAGTTGACTTGACCTGAGATTCTGCTCTATGTGCCCTCTCTTGCAAGATTGACATTCCCTATAAGATAGACTTCTGTGACTTGATTGACTTGATGCCAAAACAGTCCATAAATGTACTTGTGATTTTGTACATACCACACATGATTATTGTAATGTATACAATATTATTTTATTTTTAACCTTGAATAAATAAAACTATTGTTGTAATATCAAGCTTATCCCATGCCAATTAATGATTAACCTATTTAGCACATAGGATCACTTTCATATTTCTCCTGGGGCATCAGAATACAAATTCAAGCATACAGGCCATGAGAATTAAGAAGCTGGTCGCCAAAAGGAACGTACTGCTTAATTAATAACCAAATTCTCTCAACCTATACTTAAAAATGTACATTTATGCAGACAAGTGAAGAGACTTTTTATGTGTTGACAAAAAGGTTGGGGGGGGGGGGGGGGTTTACTCAGTATATCAGTCATTGGGGATGCATATGAGGCCAAATTGTAAAACCCACAAAGTCATGTAGTAGTAGTAGTAGTAGTAGAAGTCTTTATTAAGAAGCTAGTCACAACAAACGTGTGGCTTTACAATAAAAAAACAATCTAAGGCTAAACAATGTAAGGCTAAACTCCAAAGGCCCAGAATGTATAGTTTGTCACACCCAAAAGTGTTTTTTTTAGTCTGTCTGCGAATGTTTTGTATTTTTGTATGGGAAGCAAGCACAAGAGCAACTGCAGAGTGGCCAAAAATTAACCACCGCTACCCTTTTGCATTTGAACTCATTTAAAGCCCCCAGCACTTTATATTTTGTTTGTGCACTGTTGAAAAACTTTAGAGAAACCAAAGGGTCTCAGAACAGACGAGTCATTTTTTCTCATGTCAAGAGACCATTCCAGACAGTTTTTGTATCCATTTTTCGTTATTCATTATGCATTTGTCACAAACTTAAACATGATCTCCACTTGTTATTTGCATGTAGTCTATGTTTGTAAATGAAACTGATGCCATTGTTTGGCATAAAAATAAGAACCCTGGGCTACACCTTTTTGTCAACACCCACAATAGCCCTTGGCACAGTTTTTCATCCAAAAAATCCAACCCCCCTAAAAGGTATTCAGATTAGGTAGGTAGGTACATGTAGGTAGATAGGTAGGTAGGTAGGTAGGTAGGTAGGTACATGTAGGTAGATAGGTAGGTAGGTAGGTAGGTAGGTAGGTAGATAGGTAGGTAGGTAGGTAGGCAGGTAGGTAGGTAGGTAGGTAGGTAGGTAGGTAGTAGGTAGGAAGGTAGGTAGGTAGGTAGGTAGGTAGGTAGGTAGGTAGGTAGGTAGGTAGGTAGGTAGGTAGGTAGGTGGGTGGGTGGGTGGGTGGGTGGGTGGGTGGGTGGGTAGGTAGGTAGGTAGGTAGGTAGGTAGGTAGGTAGGTAATACTTCGTTTAAAACATGGTAAATTCCATTTAGGTATACATAATAAAAAAGGAACAAGGGATAAAACTAACTAAACTAGCTAAGAGAGGCTAACTACTAGTAAGAACAAACAAACAAAAACCTGCTTTACAAGGATGCCATGTATTTATAATTTAAATGCAAAATGAGCCGAACTTGTGATTTACAATGCCAAAAGAGGCCTTCACACTCCATGTCACTGTTATAACAGAACTCTCTAACAATCAAAGTGTGAAATGAACCCCCTTTCACAGATTTGTGGTCAACACAGAAATTGTAGTTTAACAGTACTTAATAAATACCTCTAAATCTCTGGATGTCGCCGTCTGGCATTCATAAAGAAGTTTGCAACTGTTCCCCTTTCAAGCCCAAGTTCTTCTGCAAGAGCATTCTGCATTTCTCTTGAAGGCTTTTTAGTTTCCTTGAAAATGGCAAATAGTGCTCTTTTCTGAGAATCTGTAAAGTATAACCTGGACTTCTTGGCTGCTGGGCCATGTACATGTAATTCTTCCTTTCTAGCTTTAGCATCAAGTTCCAAAGCAGCTGAAAGGGCAATATAAAGTACAATCAAAAGGTCACCTAAAACCCTGAACACCACGTACCTTATTACATGATATTTTCGCGACACGTTAATTTCACGAATTTTGCAATTTCAAAAAAAATGCGAGAATAAAGTGACCCAAACAATACGTGTCTCGAACATTAGACAAGAAAACTAAGTTACTCACATTATGGCAATAGTCGAGAGAGAATCAGTGGTATCAGTCGCAATTTTGAGCCCTGATGAGTGATAGTTATCTTGGCTGTGACTCTGACATTGACTATTCCATCACCTCAGAGCAAATTTGAGCTTGCAGTCTACTTGTTTATTACAGTCTCAAGTGAAAACAGGATTGTGTCATCTTAGCAAAAGTTTACAACATAAGATCTTGAAACTTAAAATAAATATTACTGTACCTACAGAAGGCCGAGTGTCAGATGGACTGGGAGCTATCAAAGTCACAAAGTTGATTGGCTAACATCAATATTGAACATGCTCCAGCATCAAGACTGGTCTAGCTGTTACCGTATTTTCTCAAATAAACGCCCCCGGCGTTTATTTCAAACTTGGCGTCATGAACCCGGCGTTTATTTGAAGCCGGCGTTTAATCGGGGCCCGGTGTTTATTAACGGACTGCAATTTTCAGCCAATTTTTCAGACTGATTTATTGTTACCGATCTTCGAGACCAAGGGGCAGTTTGTCAAGGCGGGACAATTTTTCTCTTCCTTCAGCCCCAAAAAAGTGTCCCTGGGTATCCAAAGGTGATTATTTCCCAAAGGCGCACTATTACGGATTGGACAGTTTATGTTGCAATCGAGATTTGTGACAAACAGAATATATTTACTTGCTAGCTTGACCTCAAATAAACGCCGGGACCTCGAACAAACGCCCCCGGCGTTTATTTAAAAACTAGCAAATTTGACCTGGCGTTTATACGAGGCCGGCGTTTAATCGGGGTCCGGCGTTTAATCGAGAAAATACGGTACTTTTACCATGAGAAAGTTACAAACAAAAACAATAACAAACACTGACTTGTTACAAACACTACACCAAATGAAAAAGCCAAAAAAACTTGATGAGAGAAAAAGTAAAGAGAACAAGAAAATTAAAAAATATATATATCTTCAGCTCAGGTAGCTATCAAAACACCAGCTGGTGACAGAATTGCGAAAGTTTTTGATTTATATACTAGAGGTCAGAAGTTAAAAACTTTCAAATAAAGTAACTTCAGCTCCTGTAAGAATAGTTTGTCAATCAATGAAAGAGGCTCGAGAGAATGAAAACATGGCTTGCAATGAGCAATCCGTCACAATTTTGATGCAAAATGAGTCTGCAGATTATTCTGAATTAAATCAACCGTTCTCAATAGAATCACTTACTGTATCTCAACCTAAGTAATAAAATAAGTTATCACATAGAAATTTACTGAAATTGTGGACTCCCGTACGAATAGCAAACTAAAGTCCGCGTACGGGTGCCATACGAATAGCCCCTGCACAGAATAAAATGACTAAAAGAATAAATTAATTTAAAAGTTCGAAAACTTTTTTAAAGGTCAGATACAACCATATTTTTATTTTTTTTTATAATTTAAGTTTTCTTGTTTAGCTACATGTATATAGCACTGTAATATCTTATTACCCAAGGTTAGTCGGTCTGTACCGGAGGATCTTGACCTTGGTCATGAGTACAGACCTCACAGCATTTAATCTGTACTCAAGACCTACAGATATGTCCAGGATTGAACGCTAATGAAATGACAGGCATCACAGTGTCTCAGTAAAAAAAGGTTCATCAAAACACACCAAAATTTGTCAAATATGAAGTAATATGGAAATGTCAAATAACACAGTCAAACACGAAGTACTCATTAAACAATACTTGCTTTCAATCCTGGACATAAGTGACCAGACAATATTGAATAATTCAGACAATGAGGTTGTACATTCAAACATGTACTGTACAAGGTCTGAAACAATACAAAACATGGCGTCCCTATATACTGTGCTAATTAAGAGAGGAACAAAGCACTGTTGTAGAAATTATTCACAAAGATTGTTTTTAAGAGAATACAAGTCATTCTCACCATGTTAGTATCTTACCTTCAGTTCTTAGTTGTGGGATTCTCTTCACCTCTGGTAAATCCAACCATTCCTTCATTTTACGAAATATTTCTCTTCCACCTCTCAACTCATTCCACGGTTTAGGCTTTCTTAAAACGTCACTAAGTGTCCCTTGAGATCTGTTCAAAACTTTGCGTGCAAATACAGCTTGTGGTATTGAGTATTTCTTGAGTTCATTCGTGAGAGCTTCGGCAATTTCTTTAGTATCAAGCTCTTCAAATCTACTCATGTTAAACATGTCGGCGGATTCGGTGTCTATAGAAACTTGTTCTTGTAGCGACTGTCTGGATAATTCTAACTCCGTTGAAGAACTGTCCGAGTTTTGACTTTCACTCCTGAAGTGCCGTCTATCACATGGGTCCTCGACTTCTGCATTGCTGCCAGAACTACTGTTATCTTGCATCTGTGAGGTACTAGCGATCAATTCATTGATTTGTTCCAAAGCGACTTGTTCCATAACAACAATGCCTCGAGCAGAGTCGAGGGAAATCCCTTCAGAAACTACAGTCGTTGTGATCATAGAAGATTCCGAATCCGTCATATTATCGTTTGTTCCGTTCTCGTTTGTTGTATCCCTAACGCTCTCGGAATCGGTAAAATCATTAATCTGCGTTGGCTTCGCGCGTTGTTCTCCGTTAACCGTCTCGTTCGCCATGTTTGAATGTTCGTCGTAAATGTAAGGTGAATTTAGAGGAGATTTTTTCTGCAGGCCTAGAATTTCCGGATGGAACGACTCAACGTTGACCGCAGCCTTGGAAGTCTGAACGATGTTTCTGTCGTCGTTGCAAGAAGAAGTGTTGACTTCTTCTGACGCGCCGAGCACTAATGGGTCCAGCTCCTCTACATCAGAGTCGGGGCTGTCGGGCAAGTTTGAAAGCGAAGATAAAGGATTTGTGGACGGGTTGTCATCGGAATTCATACCAGACAGTTACGTACTTAACAGTTCTTCCACTTGCCGGAATATTGAAGATGAATTGTGGTTTTTGTAACTAAAATGTCAAAGAAAACAGACACAAAATTTTCTGTAACGAAGCCGCCGCCATATGTCTACGGCTTGACTTTGCGACCACTCCTTGTTGTTCAGCGGCTTTGCAATTTTTTTCTTTCCTTCATTGCTTCATTCCGTTTTAAATTTCTTCATTTCAGTTTCATTTCACGGGTTAATTGGCGTCGTCCCGTTTACATTGTTGTGAGATTCATCGAACTAAAAAAAATAATAATACACAATCCCTTTTGTATTGAAATTCACGGTTATCATGATTATCTCAATCATGCTTTGAACAACCGCTTCTCCTCTTTTATCACGTACATGTACACAGTGACTTTCATGAGAGGAAGTAGTTTATTCGATCGATTCAGTTTATTCTGTTCCATTATTTTTATCTTAAAAAAAATACCTTTGATTACGGAGCTCCTGGCCTAGGCCGCTATGGATTGTGCTAGTAAAAGAAGCATATAATGCTACTAGATATTGATAGCAGTGCCCGATTTTTTTCCAAATTATGTTAAAAATTAAACTATGCTTTTTTGATGCGATCATGAAATGGGACGTTTTCTCTGGTCTTGTATTTTTCTTTGACTTGCCTCCGATCGATCAATGTGAGCGGGTTCTGTCCTATCGGGCGGCTGCTCTTCTTATCGTATCTGCAAGTTGCTTCACGCTTTTTTGTTTCCTGTGAAAGCGCGAACTGGGACGTCGCAATCTTTAATTTTCTCCCGGTGTACCCAGTCATCTAAGAGACGAACGAGGCGGTACTGCGGTAACTCCCCCCCCCCCCTCTCCCAGACGAATGAAAATAGGCTGAACGATCGACAGAACTTAAATATAATCAATCATAACCAAACAAGTCATGAACCTGGCAACGTTCCCTTTAAAAATACCAAAAATATGCCGATTATGCTAGCAGGGCTACCTTTTTTTTTTAAAAAAAGTACAAAAATTATGCTCATTTTCCCAAATAATGCCAAAAATTATGCTAGCACAATCGACAAGGGCCTAGCTCCTGTGCGCGCCTTCGGCTCGCACGAGCGTAGCCCTATAGCTAATGAAAATTGGTAAAGCGGTCGAGCTGAAAAGTTTAAATTGTCTCGTACGTTCCCCAGTACGTACGCGCGTAAAAGACTCGGGACACGGTCTCCCGTAGCTAAAGGAAAGTCAGGAAACTACAAACTGAAAATAAAGCTCACAGGGCAAGTTAAAATACAGACAACGAGTAAAGTTACTCAGCGACACTACACAGCAAAACGTCTGAGATAATTATTATACAACTGCAGCTCTATTATTTTTGCCTTTTTTATATATGAGTGTATCGAAACCTCAGTGTATTAATTATCGCTCTCGTTCGACAGCTAAATAGTTTAATAAGTTTTAATTTTATTGGTCTAGTCGTATTTTCCGTAACTCTAAAAACGAGCAATTGACTTAGTTACTAACGACTGGATGTTTCAGTATGAAAAGGCGGGAAATTTGTTGCGCGGTGTTCACTGCGTAGAACATTTCCATTTCCTTCCAATTCCACTTATGACCCAGTCGCTTATGATCTAGTGAAAACTAGTTTGTCGGAGTAGCAAGCAAAAGCGGAAGCACAAACCAATCAAAATGTTTGCTTTCAAAAACAATGAGGCGCGTTTACACGACAGAGAAAATTAGGTACGGACCAGTCAAAAAATTGGCCGTGACCTTACCGCTTTTGTAGAGAAACAGTCGAATCAAAACGGGGCCATAGGCGCCTTTGGCCCCGTTTTGATTTGACTGTTTCTCTACAAAAGTGGTCGGGTCCGGACCATTTTTGCGACGGGTCCGTACCCAAATTTCTCTACCGTGTAAACGCGCCTAAATAGGCCCTCCAAGTAATTCCTTTCTGCTTGTGTCGACTCTGACAATCTAGCAAAGTTTTCACTGGATTATAAGCGACGGAGTCAAAAGCGGAATCGAAAAATCTGTCAACTACTCCGTCGGTTTGATTTCACTGAATCGTAACGCTCTGTGCTTCTAATAACGACTCCTCTTGCGACTCCGTCGTTAGTGAAAACCAGCCTTAATTATTGCACAGTCCCTAAATATTGATGCATATCTTTGAATGAATGAAATACTTTTATTAAAGTGTCTGAAGTATTTAGCTTAAAAAAAAAACTAATTGTGGACACTATTTACATTATTATATATCTAAGCTATTTAAAGTTAAAATATTTACACTTAAATTCTAAGAAGAAGAAAAACTGAAGAATCGTACTACATACATTAATAAATAAATAAATCAATAAATTACAATAGAATATAAAATTTTATCATAAAATTAGGTGAAAGATAAAAATTGCAGTTAAGAGTTAAAAATTAAAAATTTAAAAATGTATATCGGCTAGCTGCATATGTCACATTGACACTCAGTTTGTATAAGACGGGTGAGGTCTTTTTTTAAAATACTGTTTTTAAAACTCGTGACATTATGTTTTTCTCTATCACTGTGGTCTAGTTTGCTCCATAGATAAGGCCCGAAATATCGTAAAGAATGTTTTCCATAATGTACTGTGCGAAAACGTGGAATATTAAAATCAGCGTTCCTCAGACTATATCGTTTCGGGGCTGTATTAAATATTTCTGTTATATAAGTGGGCACAAGTCCGTGTTTTACTTTATACATTAGAATGGCAATGTTTTGTAGACGTCTTTGGTACAGACTTGGTAGACCTGCTCTTTTCAGTAGCTCACTGTAGGTCTCCGATTGGGATTTAAAGACTGCCCTGAGTGCGCGCTCTTGAACTCTCTCCATTTTCTTCTTATCGGATGATTTGCAAAAGTGCCATACAATATCACAATATGTAAGGTGAGGCAAAATACTAGATTTGTACAGCTGTAACTTTGCAGACCATGGAATTAGATTACGTAGTCTCATTAACACCCCAACCTTACAACTCGTTTTCTTGCAAATATCACTAATGTGTTCACTAAAGGTATCTTAAAAGCTTTATTGTGCACCCTTTATGTGCCCATCTAGAACTTAAAAAGAATATTCCCTGCCACTATGCCCTGCCCATTCCCACCATCACTTTAAGCTGAGACAATTTATAAACAGGAAAACAAGGCGGCTCTAAGTTTTTAGAGTAGATCGCTATATTATTTTTATAGTCGCTAACAGTTAAGAATTGAAATAAGTCATCTTCTTCTTATTAAGCTACTTCTATCAATTGAACGCCCTTAAGGGGCGGGGGGACTATAGACACCTTTTCTGTCTCCATAAGATGTTCTGTTTATAACGTCTTTACTTTACTTTACGTATTAATGTAAATGATAGTAAGGTATTAATAGTTATTATATTATCATTAGTTAGTATTCACACAAGTTTAATGACAGGTTTCGATGGAAAAACATATTTCATCTTGTTTGAATTAATAGCGTGTATGAACAAAGTTTATGAATGTACGGTAAGTTCCGCTTGACTCAAAACTATACTGATTAAAGCAGCGTTCTACTGTGACTTGTTTTAGGCTGCGTTCACACTGGACCAGTTCTAAACGGCTCCCGTACGAGACCGAGATTGTTTCATCATGCATCTTTGTTGACATAGCGATTTGCTTATGTTGATCAGGTAGCGGATTGGTACCAGCCCGATCCCGTGTGAATAAATAAAACAGGTCCTGGTTTTAGAAATAAACTCTTTTTCAGTTCTCTCTCAACATAGTCAAAAGTGTGCAACCGTTGGCAAATTGACTGGTTAAGTGTGCAACCGTTGGCAAATTGACTGGTTTAAATAAAAAAAGCGTTTACACGAGGCTGGTCCATCTGGGGGCAAGAAAGGTTCTAAAACCAGGACCTGCTTTTTTGCAGGTCAAAAAGAACGGTCCGGATCGGAACCGGATTGACGGTACGGATAGCACGTCCCGTGTGACCACAAACCCTTTTCTGCCCATTGAACCGGTCCCATGTGAACGTGGCCTTAGGGCCTGTTTACATGATTCCGGAATGACTTTCATTCCGGAACGAAACTCGTTGCGGAATGAAGTTCGTTCTGCATTTACATGACAGAGCACAGGTAGCCCAAGCTCGATATATGAGTACAATAAATATGACCTTTGCATTGTTTCGTAATTCGATCGATTTGCATATTTATAAGGATTTGTATGGGGAAATAAATCTAGCCGAAAAGAACGAAAATATATCCGTTGAATTACAATAAAAAAGTACTCACCTTAACTCCTTTGTTGTTCCCTTTGTGTGCTGTGAGGTTTTTTAGCCGATTTAGCGCGATTCCAGTGAGTTTTAAGAGAGGAAGGCAGTGGAACTAAAACTCACTGGAATCGCGCTAAATCGGCTAAAAAACCTCACAGCACACAAAGGGAACAACAAAGGAGTTAAGGTGAGTACTTTTTTATTGTAATTCAACGGATATATTTTCGTTCTTTTCGGCTAGATTTATTTCCCCATACAAATCCTTATAAATATGCAAATCGATCGAATTACGAAACAATGCAAAGGTCATATTTATTGTACTCATATATCGAGCTTGGGCTACCTGTGGACAGAGTCGACCGGTTCAACCAAAGGCATTTTAACGTGTGTGGTTTTCGCGCGAGATCAAAACAAGGTGGCGCATGTTTCGCGCAAACATGTTTCTGTGCCCACTAATGGCCGTTTGTGCAATTTTAACGAGTAATTTGACCGTAGAGCTGCTTCTTTAGGCTAAACAGTAAATGCTATTACGTTTTTTCGCTCTGAATTCAAACTGTGGAGTCCGTGTCTGGTTTCGCGAGTTGCGGTTTCATCTTGGAACGAAATTGGTTCTGTGTTTACATGATACCAGAATGAAATGTCATCCCAAAACGAAACTTTCATTCCGGAATGAAAACCGGAATGAACTCATTCCGGAATGAGTTGACTTTCGTCTCGGTATCATGTAAACAGATACGGAGAAATGTATGGGGATGGAATGAACTCGTTCCGGAATGAAAGTCATTCCGGAATCATGTAAACAGGCCCTTAGACATGGGCACCAAACCAATAATTTGTGCTGCTTGAATCATCAAGGCAGCAGGAAAACGAACTGTCGACGTTTTCGTACCATCCAAAGTAGTCGGCATTGTAGACATGTACAGAACTTTCACTGATAAAGATTTCAAAGAAGCACTTTCCTAAGCTCAAGTCATGGTGAAACATCGAATCGCTATCCTGCCACCAGGCGACAGTGCAATGAGAGCAGTTCTGTCCTTTAACATTCATGTGGTCCATCATTTTGCAGACATTATGTCCATCAAAGCTTAATAAGTTGACCTGAGAGAAATTGCCTCTGACGTAGTCGCGATAATCGAACACTTCAGTGGGAAAGTTGCAAGTTATTCGCCAGTGGCTTGAAACAGCTCTAAGCTCTTCCATATGTTGCAAAGAGAGGCGGTACGCGTCCCAGTTAGGATTGCTTACGTTTAATGGCGCGTCACTATACAATGGAACTCTCATCAACTGCTTCATTTTTCTGTTGCGAATGCTTTGCGACATCACTAGAGTCCATGCCCAGCCGGGCTCGGAGGCCAGGTCACAAAACACTCTGACAGGATTGTTTCTGCTATCCCGGATGTCATAAAAACTTGAGGATCGGGCTCCGCTTCTCATCAAATCCAAACAACTTCTTGGCCACTGAGGATTAAACGCACAAAATTGGTCACACCATGGCATGACCAGTGTTGACATTTTTATTTTTACGAATAAAGCAACCCACAAAATTAATAAAGCCTTGTAAAAAGCTACGATAAATTTTTATCGATCTGAGTAAGTTGACTGAAAATTTGTCCTCAAAGTACACGAGGATGTTTTTTTATTAGCAGTTCATTGAAAGATGTGAGCGAGGCCCCACCTTCCTCAGTGTAGAAGAGAATCTCAGTATTAGAAATATAGGGAAGATTCGCACTTGCGGACAAGTATTAAAATGTGCCAACATTTTTGAGAATTTTTTTTAGTGGTGACAAGTTGTAAGAGACATCTTGAAGCGAACAAAAGGTAAGATTGTTAGTGCAATAGCGTAGCACTTGCTGCTGGTATCCTAATACATTTCTCCGGCCGCTTTGTGGCGGCAAAGCAAACAGGTGAAACACCAAATTCTGTTTTTTTCTTTTATCACGTGTGTACATAATGTGACTTTGTCGTTGTTACACGTCCCGCTAAACGTCCCTGCTACATTTCCTCTTGTGCTGACTACACATGATTGTCACGATTTTGACGATGTTGTTACGAGATGTCCCCTCCTGTGAAGGCACCTTAAAATGAGGAAATGTATCGCAAATACGAAGCGAACCAATCCTAAGACAACAGCCTCTTTGTTGTTTTACATTATCGGACAAGTTAATTGCCTCAAAAAAGTAGTTCGCACTTGTGTTTTGAAACAACTGACACTGACTAATAATGAAATCTACAAAATGTTACCAAAGTTATCCGCAACGGCAAGTGCAAATCTGCCCTGAGCTTAGACTTCTTTTTTTCTGAAAAGCATGTATACCGTAAGGTGACCATAATTTCGTATTTTGCACTCACCATGTCATGTCGTTTATTAAACGCAAACGACCGAGTTTTGTAATAACGTATTCATGATTAAATGAACTTTAATCAGAAAGAAATATTGACACAACAGAAATTAGAAGATTCACTTGTAACGAAATTGCAAAAAAAGCGTTGAAGATTTTGGGCAGCACAAATTTAATTATACTGTGAATCCAATGTTTGTTTTATATTCAACTATCAGTTTTACGTAATGAACAATGCCGCAACAACTTTATTAAATTAAAATCCACCCTTTGTTATAATAATAAGATTATTCTCTCCCAAATTAAATACATTTCACTAACCTTTTGTCTTGTCAATCTCCCGAATAAACTGCCCGGCTGACTAATAAAATTTTCTTCAAGAACTCCTTCGTCACTATTTATCTCGCAGAAGCCGCGTTCTCTAGCCGTTCGATGAAAATTGTACGATTTGCACGAAGCATGAGACAGACATTTGTGTGCACAAGAAATATATCCTTGAGTTTTAAAAGCTGCTATAACATAGCCAACCAAAGCGCGATCATACACGACAGGACCTTGGGCTTCACGATTAAGTTGATCAATGCCAAGACACCGAACGTACAACAACGTAAAAAGGGCTGATTGAACAATTTTGGGGATCATTTTTTTTTGCGAAATTAGTTTGACGTTCTAGCGAGGAAAACGAATCCAAATTTGCTCAGAGAGAAGTTGGCAAACGTTCATGATCTAATATGATTGGCTCGTGTGAGAAAAGTAATGACATCTACGCAAATAATTGACTTATTATTCAAATTGAGCTTTTGAACATCTGTCCATGGACTTAATTTTTATTTGCTCAAGAAACTTTCCAACGTTTTTTCCGTTTATGTAACAATCAGGTTCAGCGGAGAGATAAGGGAGCTTAACCAATGACGACGGCAACGCCGAGGACAACGCCTGGTGCAAAATTAATTTATATTTACTCGAGGATCTCGAAATTATCCGTTGTATTCAGCGTATCTATTGGTTTAGGAACTAGATTCAGCTGAATACCGTGTAAAGATAGCGTTCATCCCCAAATAGAAATACGGAAATTTAGCCGTCGTTGTTCACGTTCTTCAAAATACGCAAAATTTGGTCATTTCACGTTGTTGTTTCGTTGAGAACGGCCAAGAAATGTACCAGAAAAACACACGTGCATAGCTATTATTCTATTTTTGGTGATGTTCTCATTCACGTTGCCGTCGTGTTTTGCTTAAGCTCCTATTATACCTAGTAGAGCAACGGTGACCTTATACGGAGATTGTGGGCTCGAATCCCACCGAAGGCAAACTAAGCTTTGTTAGCATCCCAAGGCCCCCTCCCCACTTGAAATGATGGGCTATTTCCAGCACAAAGAAATGGCATGATTCTCATTTGAGCCCACCAATTTATGCAAATGGAGAACAAGGCCTAGAAAAATTTCCCCATTGTTCAGAGTGGCTGTCTGAAAATATGTATGGAGAATCTCGCGAAAGGACCGAAATTTCGCCTTTTGCCTTTGGAACTATCCACCCGAACAGCGAGAATCGTAATGCACCAATCACAGCTGTTGAAAACCAACCAATCACAGCGGCCGGAACATAACTCCAATAGCTTTTTATTGCACGTGCATCAGGGAAGAAATAGACAAGGAACATGGTAAACGAAATCCTCCTCCTCAGAAGAAAAAATGGCGGCCGAAACTTAGCCATAATTCTGTGTTATCTTGCGGCTGATCCCTTCTAAAATGTGAATTCATTTTGTTTCAAGGTGTATGAGCACAATTCTTCGAAATTAAATATTTCAAAATCGTAGCCGTTCGTAGAGCTCCTTTTATCTCACGAAATATTTATCATCATCAAAGACCTTTTAAAAAAAAGAGGTAGTTATTACTTTTATTTGTTAAAAGGTATTGGCTGTCAATTGTGGGAAACCACAAATCCTGCACAGAACTTCATTCATTCCTGATTTACTTAAAAACGCTTTTACAGATATTTTAAAAATATATCCACACGTGGGCAATCTTCTATACTTTGGCGCTGGACTTGAAATCCGGATGTCGCGGGTTCGGGTCCTGTTCTGACCAATAGCTTGTGTTGTTTCACGGTAGACCCGAGTTCAACTCCTCGGCTACGCTTGTAAATAGCCAACTAGGTCTGCCTCCTGCCAGTTGGGAGATTTTAAACGATGTTAGGTTTATTTACAATATATGTTATAGAGTTTGTACACATTGACCCTGAAGAGCACCCCATTGGGGAGTGGTCTATTAAGTATCTTTTTAATTCCATTTCCCTCAAAATTGGCAGTTACTTCATCAGATCCTCTGTTATGCTTCATTCACTCTTTATTCCATTCCTTATTTCTCAGTTCTCGTCTGCTGATCTTGCCGGTTGCAGTTTTAGGAAGATCCTCAATAAATTCCATCTATAACATAAAATAGCAATTTAATGTGTGCATGAGGATTAAAAAGTGCGACTTCGCTTTTCCAAAGGGAAAAAATATATAAAACTTATACCTAGTACAAGAATTCGGACGATATTCCGTGATATCATTTCATCACCAAGGTGCAGGGCCTCTCTGCATGAGGATTACATGTTCCTCATGAGGATTGGATTCCTTATTCTACAGTAATAAACGCAACTGTCCCTAAAACGTTCACGAAAAGTCCCCTTTAGAGCAGTTTTCACTTGAGTGTCGAAAGTAAATTGCGTTTGCTTTGGTTTTGCATTACTACGCTTAGTGATTGGCTCAAAAATTTCGCGCCACTTTCTCAGCCAATCAAAACTAAAACCAAAACCAATCGTGACTCGCTCGCGCACGTTTTCCCGCGCTTTGTGCCAGCTACATGTATTTGCTTCGAGTTTTAACTGGTTCACTGGATTGTCTGTGTCCTTTGTGATTGGCCAGAGTAATTTCTTTGGTTTTGGTTTTACGACACTCAATTGAAAACTGCTCTAATAATAAAGATAACGCTTGTTCACTTAAAACAACAAAAAAACAAAATATTTCCCCGTTCCATAAAACGAGTGATCTTGTTTCAAAAAACTCCAGAGAGGCCCTCAAGGTTGAATAATATAACCTTTTGACATAATATCCCTTGTTCCCGTGAAATAAGTAAACATTTTCCTCGCTCCCAAAAACTCCTGGGAGGCTCTCTTAAACATCTTTTGACATTAACGTTTGAAGAATTGGAGAATTACATCAGCACCTCATTATGCCGTGCCTGTTTTAGCCTGTGTGATTTGAGCTGTATATGACAATAGCTTCAACGCAATAATAAAAGAAACACAGTGATGCAAATACCCTCTTTGGGCACATCCATTCTGCAGTGTTGTATGTCACGTGATCTTGCAGTTCCTTTATCAATTCATATTGATTTTTGTCTTTAAAGCCACTCGACAATACAATGAACGCTTTAATTGTCTGCGAATAAAAGAAAAGATCCGTGGCATCAACAACGTTGACTTTGCTCACAGTATTTGCACTCTGTGAGCTGGATATTAGGTCTGATAAAGCCGCCCTTGGTCAAGACAAACTAAAGACGAATGCATACTGGGTGCAGTGTCTTATTCGTCCTGCAATTTGATGAGAGGTCCCCCTTCGGTTCAGACAAATACGTCCGTGTTCGTGTTTTTTTCAACCGAGCAGGTTAACTCGTCTTGATCAACATGGCCGCACTAACACTATTAACAGTCCAAAACCCCACCTCCACTGTTTTACTTTATCTCTCGCAGAACGACAGTAAGCTCAAAGATTTCACTTTCGATCTATTGTTTTAAACATCCAGTTTACTTTTGGCCGCTTGTTATACTACCAGTCTAAATGTATTTTACTTAAATGGATTACCTGCGTCATCATGCAAGGGCTGCTGCATACAGCACAGTCCAGTACTGCAGGATGTGTTTTCAGGCAATTTTCCACCTCGCAAGGATTTACGTTGAGTCTATTAAGTGAAGAATATCAATGCGAACCACTTGACTGACATCAGATGTACACTACCGATGTCATTTACGCGGCGTTATAGGTTACAGTGCGACGCGCCTTACCGTGGCCACCCAACAAACTTTTTTCAAGTGTGCTATCGTAATAACATTATCTCTTCGACGAACACGCCTCCTTGCAAAGTTGTATATAATTCAATAGATACTCGTTACTTCGTATTTATCAACAAATTGCAGGAAAACGTAACATATTACAAGATGACACTTGTAAAAAAGTTTGTTGGGTGGCCACGGTAACACGCGTCGCACTGCAATGGTACTTTTTTCATGTGCTCCAACAGTTTTCCTCTATTATCTTTACATTACGTAATACACTTTGGATTCTGCATATACTCTGCTTGGGGAAACAATCCATGTTTTATAGTAAATGTAATTCAGTTCAGAGAGAAATATGAATCTAAGTATTGTACAGAATTCTTTACGGTGATTCAAGGTCCATCGTATCACGCACCAAAAGGTCAATTTCGTCATGTCTAACAATTTTTGAACGTGTTTGAGAAATATTATTATGGCGTACGACTTACCCAAAGGTTCGTATATCCAAATTTATACCATGCCATAGAAAATACAGCCAATCAGAATACAGGAAAGCCGTTGTATATTCGACGGTATTCAACCCATCCTTCCCATCGTGCGCTGCCATTGTATTCTCGACGAAATTTAGAAGGCGTATTTTCTATGGCATGGTATAAAATAGTTACACAACACTTTCTCGTGGTATACTATGGAATATCCCACTTGTCACTTGTATTTTCTTGGTATACACACTCGCCTAAAGGCTCGTGTGTATACCGAGAAAATACAAGTGACTCGTGGGATATTCCATAGTATACCACTCGAAAGCGTTGCATAACTAGTATATATAAGAGCTGTTAAAATATTCGCCCATATATCATAAGGAACATGCAGTAACCAGAAAGTAAATCAGCAGCAAAGGCTATGTGCCTCACCATGTGCACAATGAAAATGTGCCATATACACGCGTTATTATTATCTTACGAGTTGTCGAAGATCACATCATCAGCTCTTCCGACGATCAAGAAATAACCTTCAGAGTCTATTTTACCCAAATCACCTGTTAAAAATAGGAAACATTATAAATATGCAGGACAGTTAGTTCGTAAATGACGTTATCCACGAAAAATGAGTGTTTATATTAGTTTTCAAACCTGTTCTTGTTTCCTTGAAAGCTTTTTTGAGCTGAAGATGATGAACAAAAGAACCAACTGGCTAGACGACAGACAGAAAGACGGACAGGCGGACAGATGGATAGATAGAGCGTCAACAAACGTTAATAGTGACTACTTCTTCCACATAGAGTTTTGTAAAATGTATTTTCACGGTGATTGTAAACGAAGATAAAAAAGAATAGTAATTGTCTAATGTTCCTGCCGAAAAATCGCATTTTTCCAGAAACTCTAAATGCATTTTTTTTTCACTGAGTTTCCGTAATGGCCTGTTATTGCCTTTTAAGTTTAAAGGTTTCTAGACGATTTCATTCAATACTGGTCCAAAAGAAATTCCAAAATTATAATGGCTCCTGTTTTTATGCTGTGATGCATTAGAAACTTAACGATTTTTATGTAGATTTATTGTGAGCACTCTCCCGTGGCCCTTCACGTCCTAAAGTGGCAAACTGGATAAATGTTTGTTACTACATTTCTTGGAGTTAAGAATACTTTAGTTAATGGAATACTTTTACCACATTTTACACGATAGTTTTCCGGAAACGCAGAAGAGAAGAGAGTATTATTATATAAACTGCAGCGGTTTAGCGAGTGGTAGCAAATCGATAAAAATGGTATCACACATGGTCGATAAAAACGATATCCACACATGTGTGATATCATTTTTGACCATTCATCTCGTAGTTTGCCATGTTTAAATACTCAATGAGCCAAAGTTTATCGATATTAAGTCGAAAAATCTTCGAATCTTCCTCGGCAATCTTCGGAAAATGTTTGGAAACATTCGTACGACCTTCGGAAAACATTTTGAAAATCTTCTGAAATCTTCGGAAAATCGTCAAAAATATCGTAATTAGTAGGTTTATATAATAAAAAGAATAATACATGGTTGCTTGGTGATATGAAATTTATCTTCTCGTTTTCAAATCCGATATCTCACTTGTTCGCTGCACTCACTCGTGAGATATCAATTTGGACACTCGAAGATAAATTTCATATCTCCGCGCAACCATGTATTATCCTCTATGTAACACACCTGTTGCGTAGAAATCTCCAGAAAAACATGCTGCGGTTTTCCCAGGTTCATCCTGCAAGAAATTAGGTAACCTCATACCTTGAGTATACTTGAAGATTCTTCAAGAGATCTGGTACATGTGTGTACTGGGTCCAACTAAAATTAATTTGAAGTAAAATGCGAGCATGTGTCAACCTACATGTATTCTTACAGATAATTTAATATTGCGGAAGGGAATTTTTAAGCAGGAAACGGGTTGTTTGTGTAGCAAAAAATTATTTAAACAAGCAAAAGAAAGCATTTGTCTATACAAAGCGCTAATGTAGAAATGTGCAAATTTTAAGATGTATATTTTCAAATATTATTTTTTTGTCTTTTTTACACCCAACTACAACGACGTAGGGTTCTCAACAAAATGTCCTAAGAAGAAACATGAATCAACAAGAAACTTCAAGCAGTTTATAACCGTGCTTTTGCATGCATAAATAGAGCACACCTGACTGTGTGATTCCGCAGGTAATCCCCCTAGCTGGTGCGATGACATGTATCCCGTGCCTTGACATATTCTTGCTGAGCTTGCAATTTTCGTTTCGATTCCCAAAATAAACTCAAAACAAAAATTGGAATATCCAGAAAACAAGTCGTTGTTTTGCAATATATAACACGTTCCGGGTAAATTGTACGACTTGTACTCGCTCCGAGCCAAACGCTTGAAAAACGCAAACATAAATATTTCACACAAAGAGAGCGCAGGGTATTCGTAAATATTTCTAAAATAGGTGAATGATTATTTAAAGCTACAGGCGAGCGATTGAGTGGCATGGGCCTGACGTAGTGGTAATTTTAAATGGCTTGGACATGTCCAAGCTGTCTTTGGTTTCGCTATGTGATTATTCATTCCTCTCTTCTGGTAAGACAAAAATATACATTTCACTCTAAACAGAGAGCAGAGTATTCATGTTAAACGAGTAATCGCTAAAAAACATCAAAGCTTGCGTGACCATAACCAAGGAGCCGGCTTGACCGCGTGGGTCTGGAACGATTTACCGACAAAAAATAACCTACAAAAAACGACAAATAGCGCCGGCCAGATTATGAACCGGCTGCGCACGGTTAATTAGTACCATCTTATTGAACTCTTCCTAAAAAAATTGAATTATATAGGGCCTGTTTATATGAAAAAAGATTTGTCCTTAGTAGGAAGTTTACCCTATCCCCGGAGCCATCTTTTACCAAGTGTTGAGATGATAAAAGGTGGCGCTGCCAACCGCAACAAGAACTGGCTTTCCCGGTTTCGTGCTCTGTTTATGCTCTTTATGTTCAGACTTGTCCTTAATAGGCGAGACAGAAAGAGTCAGTGTTCACAGGCAAAAGGCTGGCTGGCCTCTCAGGGTTAGTCAACCTTCAAAGCGAGTGAGTCCCTGGAGCGAACTTTACGATTTGTTATGTAAACGCTTCGCAGCTATTTATAAATAAATGTATGAAAAGTACTGTCGCTTGGAGTGGTTCGGTATGGAGGGTTACCATCCTATATGCGGACAACTTTTCTTCACATAAACAGGCAATCTGTCATGTATCGTTCTGAAAGATAACTTTCCACCCAGAAAGAAACGCAGCATTCCATAGAAGATTCACTTAAAATCAAACTTTTAAATCTATAAAATGTAATTATGATTTCTAACCACGTAACGAGTAAACATTCCAACAGGACAGTAAGGCTTCACACGAATCACAACCCTTCCCAGTGTACCTGGAGGCACTTCTTGGTCATTGTCGTCAACGATCTAAAACGTGAAAAAATAAAAAAAAGTGCGGTTCATGAGGAAAGCGAAGCCAAGTACAGAGGCCTCTATATAAAAGAAGGTTAAGGATTTTCTCCTGTTTTAAGGAGGGAAAATTCGTTGTTTTATTGTGTTTATCTCCTGCCCCATTTTTGCATATCGTACTGTTTAAGTCATGCTTTGTAAGACCTCTCCCATTTAATCAACGGATCAAAAACAAGTCACATAAAAAGTAATGACGCCGCAAGTGGCACAAGGACCATGGTCCCTCATGGCCGATGTACTGGGTTTACTGGGAGCAAAGTTGAGAAAAGTTGTCCCTAGGTATGCATTGCAGAATAAAACCAGTTATATGTAAGCAGTAAAGAAATAACATATCAGAACATATAGACTGATTCAGGTAAAAATGTACTTGTGCTGTTACATCTGAAAAGCTTTTCATTTTCTTGCGAACAAGCAGCCACGCACTCGATTTTAGCCAGCGCTCTGTCGTGATATCGCTGTATTTCCGGCCTGCGGTCAGGCCCAGTAGTACCCAGGCCCCTCATCTATATAGAGCTTGTAATTTATTCATCGTGTCCTTTTGCTTGTCCATACGTTTCAACCGTTTGCTTAGCGGTATTAAACTTGTGTGTCAAGAACGCCTCCGTGTCTCAGGAATCACTTCATGGTGTCAGGAGTGGGATACGATTGTTGCTGAATTGGACCTAACCGTGTTACAGCGAAGAAGAGAACCTGGTCGGTAAAGAATCCTTTCTTCGCGTTCGTCGTAAACAAGATGGCGGAACTTGCGGGTTTACCGATTCCTAGCATGGACTGGCATTCGCCGGATGCCCCACAGGCGTTTAAAAAGTTCAAAGCCCGTTGCGAGCTTTACTTTTCGGGCCCACTAAAGGAGAAATCAGAGGAAGAAAAGGTCAGTTATCTTCTTATCTGGTCGGGTGACTATGGCGTCGAATTAGTTTCCATCATCATCATCGATCCTTTTCGCGCCATTGGACGCATAAGGCCTCTACAGTCTCTCTCCAGCGGGAGCGGTCTTGTGCCGCCTTCCGGATCCCATTCCAGGTCAGGTGCAGGGACTTAAGTTCTTTCTCGGCCGACCTTCGCCAGGTTGTTCTAGGCCTTCCCCGTGCTCGCTCTCCCTCTGGTGTCCAGAATAAACCTTCTTTAGCCACATCGCCGGAGTCCTTCCTCAATACATGCCCAATCCAACTCCATTTCCTGCGGGTTAAGCTCACCATGATGTCCTCTTGTTTACAGATGTTTCGTACTTCCAGGTTGGATATTTTTTGTGGCCATCTTATTCCCAATATAATACGGAGGCACTTGTGGATAAAAACCCTCAACTTTTTTACTACGTCCTGTGTTGTTTTCCAGCTTTCGGAGCCATAGAGAAGCACTGTCTTTACATTTGAGTTGAATAGTCTTAGTTTGGTCTTAAGAGAAATCCTTTTGGATCTCCAAACTGGTTTCAGTGCTATGAATGCCTGTCTAGCTTTGCCGATACGCGTTTTTACATCTGCATCGGCACCTCTCTGCACATCATTCACACTGCCAAGGTAAGAGAACTGTTCTATTTTCTCTATCTCATGTCCATCTATCTTTATTTGGCAATTTCTTTTGCATCCAGTGCTCATCCATTTGGTCTTTGTGGTGTTAATCTTAAGCCCAACTCTACGCGCATTGTTCTATTTCAGTACGTTGGTGACTTGTTGTTCACCCAGTCTAGGGTAATCAAAAATAGCAAAGGTGACAGCGTAGACTTTAACCGCCACGGACAAGAAGAAACTTGACACCTACTGGACGCGCTTTGAGAATTACCTTTCTCCAAAGAGCAACTTTCGACTCGCAAGATAAAAGCTCAGGACCCTGAAGCAAGAAACTGACGAGTCAGTCGATTCATTTGTTAAGAGAATTCGTATTCTCGTCGAAGAATGTCGTTTTGAGAATGCAAATGAGCACATTATCGATGCCTTGATCTTCGGATCTAATTCGAAGCGTACGCAAGCCAAGCTCTTAGTCAAGGACGCCACTCTCACACTTGATATTGCCCTGGACATCGCCCGGACAGAAGAGGTAACAAGCAAACAAATTAAGGAAATTTTACCCGATAATTCGACTCGTGTGCAATGAAGCAGGAAGGAAGCCTTCCCGTCAAGTTATACTTTCATACGTTATCAGTTGATCAGGTCAAGAAAAGCGACACCCAAGCCTTCGTTGAAGTGGAAGTGGAAATCAATCACTCTAAGAAACTGCTTTTATGCAAAGTTGACACTGGTGCTGAGGGGAATGTTATTGCTTTGAGTACCTTCAGACGTCTCTTTCCAAATTCCTCATCCACTAGCTTGTCACCATCAAGCACTATCATTACTGCATATGGAGGACATGCCGTTGATCATCATGGCACTTGTGTTCTCAAACTGGCTCATGGAGGTACCTGTAAGTCATATCCATTTCATGTTGTTGATGCAGATGGTTCAACCATATTAGGCCTGCCGACTTGTACAGATTTGAACTTGATTACAATGAATTTCAGCATCACAACCCGTGAAGAGGTTTCCAAGCCAAGTACCCAACCAACGCCTCTTTGCAATCCAGACCCGGTTGCAAAGGAGGAGGTGCTTAAACAGCACAAAGATTGCTTCGAAGGCGTTGGTTGCTTTCAGGGTGAATTCCATATCACCGTTGATCCTGCTGTTCCCCCAGTTGTGTATCCTCCACGTAGAGTTCCAGAAGCCCTCAAAGAACCTTTAAAAAGGAACTTGATTCGTTGGTTGAACAAGGAATTTTAGCAAAAGTTACCGAGCCTACAGATTGGGTCAATTCCTTGGTGTGTGTCACCAAGAGCACCGGTGCGTTGCGGCTTTGCCTAGATCCCAAGGATCTCAACCATGCTATCAAGAGGCCATACTACTTAACACCTACACTGGAAAATATCCTTCCGAAGCTTAATAGTGCAAAGTGCTTCTCCATCCTGGATGCACGCAGTGGTTACTGGAATATCAAGCTTGACCAGGACAGTTCACTGTATGTGTACAACCTTCAATTCGCCGTTTGGGAGATACAGATTCCTGCGGTTACCTTTCGGTTTAGTTTGTGCACAGGACATTTTTCAAAGGAAAGTGGATGAAACCTTTGGTGACCTACCTGGTGTGACTGGAATCGCGGACGACATTGTTGTGTATGGCTACAAGAGTGACTGTAGTGACCATGACGAAAACTTTTATGCCGTTCTTCAACGTGCTCGTGAGACTGGTCTTCGCTTTAACCTGGACAAGTGCAAGTTCAGATGTACTCGAATTCCCTTCTTTGGCCATATCATAGGTGCTGAAGGTCTCCAGCCTGACCCACGGAAGATAGATTCCAAACTGTCCATGGATCCTTCAACTAGCCTCGCAGATCTCCAAACATTCCTTGGAATGGTCCAGTTCCTAAGCCGTTTCATTCCTAACTTGGCATCCATAGCAGCTAATCTCTGGGCGCTCACCAAGAAAACAAGTGACTTTGTTTGGTGTCCTGAGCATCAGTCAGCTGTTGATCGCATCAAGAGAGCCATTGTGGCCCCCACTGCACTGCAGTACTTCGACAAAACCCAGCACGTAACCATTCAAGTGGATGCCTCCCAGAGGGGTTTAGGTGCGGTTCTTCTACAAGCCAACGGTCCAGTTGAGTTTGCTAGCAAGTTGCTGACCGAGACTGAGAGTGTCGATATTCAAATATCGAGAGAGAGATGTTGGCCGTTCTTTTTGGTTTGGAGAAGTTCCATTATTACGCCTACGGCCGACCTGTTGTTGTGGAATCTGACCACAAACCTCTAGAGGCTATCTTTCAAAGGCATCTGTCAAGTGCGCCACCTCGCATCGCTAGGATGATGCTGCGCATACAGAAATATGATGCACAAATCAAATATGTCCCTGGAAAGGACATAAATGTCGCTGACGCTCTTTCAAGAATCAGCTCCTGCTCTGGTGAAGATATTCAAGGCCTAGATGTATCTGTTCATGAGGTCAACCTTCATCTTAATGCAAGCCCAATGTGAGTGTCCCAGATACAGGCAGAAACTGCCAATGATGCAACCTTGTCACCTCTACATGAAATCATTTTGCATGGATGGCCTGAAAAGAGATCTGATTGCCCTGCCTATCTTCATGCCTACTGGAACTATCGCGATGAGCTTACTGTGGCCAATGGTCTGATACTGAAGGGTACACGTATTGTTATCCCAAAGTCCCTACAGCCTGATGTTCTGCAACAAACTCACTACGCCCATCAAGGTGCAGAGAAGTGCAAGCTTAGAGCGAAGGGATCAGTATTCTGGGCAAACATCAATCGTGATATTGAAGAGCTGGTTAAGAGCTGCCCGCCGTGTCAGCGTCACCAGAAGTTGAATGTCAAGGAACCCCTGCTGCCTCATGATGTGCCGAAGAAGCCGTGGCATACTTTAGGCTCCGACATATTCTTCTGGAACAATGCCAACTATTTGGTAGTTGTTGATTACTACAGTAAGTTCCCTGTGGTAAAGAAACTTTCCAACCTCAACTCGTCTGCAGTCATCGCACACCTGAAATCTGTGTTTGAGGAACATGGGATTCCCAGCAAACTTATAACCGACAACAGTCCCCAATACGCATCTGCTGCTTTTCAGGAGTTCAGTCGCAGTTACGGATTCACTCATGTTACGTTCAGCCCGCTGTATCCACAGTCTAATGGTTTGAGCGAGAGGACTGTACAAACTGTGAAAGATCTTTTGCAGAAGTGCAAGGAAACCAGGCAGGATCCCCATTTGGCCATGCTTTGTCTTCGTAGCACCCCACTTAGTCATGATTTGCCTTCACCTGCTGAAATGCTGAATGGCCGAGTTTATCAGACAAACCTGCCAGCTGTTACAAAGCCCTCGTCATCTGCAAATGGAGATGTCAATGTAAAGCTCCAACTCAGACAGGATAAGCAGAAGGTGCTTTATGACAAAACAGCCCAACAGCCGCTTCAACCACTCTTCCCTGAAGATCGTGTTCGTGTCCTCAATCCAGCTACTAGAACCTGGGAGCCAGGCATCATTCACGATGTGGCTAGTCCCCCTCGCTCATACTTGGTGAACACTGAAAGAGGTGGCACGCATAGAGTAAGTAAGTAAGTAAGTAAGTAAGTAACGTCTTTATTTATAGAGGGTAGCACTTAATAGCTAAAAAGCTAACAAACTCGTGGCCCTCCTATTTACAAGTATTAAAAAATCTAAGATACACATTAAAAAACCTAGATATTCAATAATATATAAGAAACGAATTACAATTAAAAACTAATTATTAAAAACTAATTAAAAAAAAATCTGTATTCGAAATAAGATCTTACATTAAAAAATGGTCAACAAAATGTTGTTTCCTTAAAATTGAACTGCAAAAACTATTTCTAAAACTGTTAAGTGAAGATTTTTTTCTAAGCTCAAGTGGCAGGCTGTTCCATGCTTGGCAAGTTTGTACTGCAAAAGTTCTTCCACCTTCAGTTTGTCTCTTAAAAGAAGGGCAAAGTAAGTTGAAGTTCGAATATCTTGTGTGTCTACCATGCATACTACTATTTAACTTTAGACTCTCTTGAAGATATGAAGGCAAGAAACCTTGAACCCTTTTATATGCAATTGCACATCTTGTCACTTTTGCATCATCATAAAACGGAAGCCATTTGAGACGGTTAAACAGTGGAACAGAAGGGGCCGTTCTGTCGGCGTTTAGAATAAATCGCGCAGCTCTCTTTTGTAGCTTTAGTACCCTGCTAAGATTGTCCTTGCTACATGTTGTCCAAATGACATTGACGTAATCAAATACAGGCTTTATCATACTATTATAGTACAATATTCTCTGCTTGTGTGGAAGCACACTCCTGATCTTCTTTAGGATACCAATACGTTGAGAAAGTTTTTTGCATACACCATCTACATGCCGCGAAAAAGATAAGTCCTGATCAATTTCTAGCCCTAATAATTTAGCACTACAGACATTGGTTAGCTTCGTGCTCCCGATAGAGACTTCTGGTGCATAATCGATCTTGCTCGAAAGACGCTTTCCTGTGACAACCAAAACTTTAGTTTTCTTTTCATTAAGCGGTAACCTGTTTGCTGACGCCCAGCTTACCACCTCCGACACAGCCATATTTAGTGAGTCCTGCAGGTTTGACATCTTTCGAAAATCTGCGTACGAAGTAATTGTCGTATCGTCCGCATACAAATCAAGATTGGATGAACTAACATGCAAGGGCAAGTCGTTTATGAAAACAATAAACAACAAAGGACCCAATATGCTGCCTTGGGGGACTCCATGCCTCACGGTTGTTAAGTCAGACATTATCCCTGCCAGTGACACCAGTTGACGCCGATCGGATAGATAGGACTTGAACCATGCCAGCGACGACCCATCGACACCATAAGCATTCAGCTTGTCGAGAAGAATGGCGTGATCAACCATGTCAAATGCTTTACAATAGTCAACAAGAACTAAACCACAAACTTTATTAACATCTAGGTTAAACAACAGTTTGTCAATAATCCGTATCAGGGCAGTCTCGGTACTCTGGCGTTTCCGAAAACCAGATTGGCGAGGATAGATCAAATTATTCTCTGTCAGGTAGTTATACAGAGCATCATGGATGTGCTGTTCTATTACCTTAGATAACACAGGTAGAACCGAGATTGGACGAAAATTGGATACATCATCTAGGTCCCCTCCCTTGTGTAGTGGCGTTACTTTAACGGTTTTCCAGCGACTTGGAAACACACCAACCTGAAATGAGTAATTGATCAGTCGTGCTACTGAAGGGGCGATCACTGTAGCAGCTGTTTTTAAAAATCGGGCAATGATGTTGTCGATACCCGACGCCTTTCTTGGACTAATCTTCATAAGAGAGGATACCACCTGAGTCGTTGAAATTGGAGGGATTTCGAATGACACGTTAGGACAGGTTAGAAGAAATCGTCGTCATCTTCGTGCAACTGGAGAGTCTTTTAAGTTCCAAGGTGTTGAGATACCTGCTGATATTTCAGTTGATGACTCAATCTCCAATGAAGCCGGAAGTGCTGAGAGTGCCCGCTCTTCGGCAGAGCCTGCAGAATTCGCGACTTCAAGCTCAAGCTCGACCTCAGATCCTTCTCCTGTGTTGTCGCTTCGCCCTCCAGATCCTTCTCCTGTGTCGCTGCCTCGCCGCTCCAGCAGGACAGTTAAAGCTCCTGATAGACTGAACTTAGTTTGTTATCCTTAAGAAAAGGGAGATGTCGTGATATCGCTGTATTTCCGGCCTGCGGTCAGGCCCAGTAGTACCCAGGCCCCTCATGTATATAGAGCTTGTAATTTATTCATCGTAGCCTTTTGCTTGTATACGTTTCAACCGTTTGCTTAGCGGTATTAAACTCGTGTGTCTCAGGAATCACTTCACTAAATAGATCCATTGTTGACGAAGCTTATGTGAAACACGATTTAGCTTTCAAATGCTCCTTCATGTACGACGCTAGGTCTATAGACACGAAAGTCATCGATCGATAATGGCTCTCAATGTCCACTTTTTTGGCGGTCGATTACTTTCTACACGTAATTGTCAGACACATTTTGTTTCTTTGCTTCTTGTTTTTATTGTCAAACCCCTTAAAATTCTAATGGCCGCCTTTATACGGTCGCCTTCATACGGCCGTCTTGCTTCACTCTTTCTACCATCAAACTATGGCCGCCATGTTGCACGACGTACGTACGTTGTATGTGCCCGCGAACCATGCCGCTAGCCATGATGACCACGAAAAATCTAAAGCATGGTTCTGTAAATTTTCTATGGGTATGGTTCTTCGGCGCGCGCGGGAGCTCCGCTATTAAGAACTACATGACGTGACTACAACATGACTACAGTTTCGATGTTTTCTCAACATTTTTTGTCATTTTGAAGCGTTTTTTTTGTTACAAAACATTTGGCAAACAAAAAATATTCCAATGAATGCTATAGACTTACAAGCATGTCGATTCCAGGAAGAGGTTTACCAACAGAACCAGAACGTGAATCATCCCCAGATTCTCTCGGCCCAGTTAAATGATTCTGCAAAGATTAATTTAAGATTATCTTAGTCCATAAAAATACAATAACTGATTGATAAATTGTGATTAATAATGATAAATGGACCGAGCTATGAACACTACGTTGACGAAATTACCTTAAGACAACGCCAGAATGTCTAATAAAACAATTATTGGATTCAGTTTTTCAATCAACGCGAAATTATCAAGACCGAGGTTGTATCATCCGCCTCAGCCTTCTGCCGTTGGTGGATAACGCAAACCTTGGCCTTGATAGTTCTCACTATCATGCTTGCCCTCATCCAATATTAAATTGGAAATTAGTTGCACGGCGAAGGAAAACAAGCATTGGCACGATTTAACCTGTGAGTCAATCAATTTAAGCAATCAGAGGAAAAGAAGCCTGAAAAAATTCAGGACTTCAACGAAATTCAAACCCGTAACCTCCGCGAACACTGGTGGGATGCTCTACTAACTGAGCTATAAAGCTTTAATTTTGGAAGTCTGCCGTTTTTGTGGCTTCCTGTAAAGGGCTGAAGTTTTTTCTGCCTTCTTTTCTTGTGGATGCTTGTTTCTCTCCGCCGTGCAAATACTTTGTTTTCTCTGTGATCTATTCCTTCATGGGAAAGATAGAGTTCGCAAAAAAATCAGTCGGTAGACCATCGCACCAACTATGTTTGATGTTGATGGTACTTGCGGAGGTCAAGGGTTCGAATCCCATTAAAGTCCTGAATTTCTGTCAGGTCCTTTTCCCCAAATGCTTAAATTGGTGAACTATCGGTGATTTTTGCGTCAGTCCTTATTTTTCTTTGCCAAGCTAATAAATTCATTTATTAGGTCAAAGAACAAACTTTTTTTGGCGACTGACATCTAGAAAGCTGACTCAGAGCAAACCCCTCTCAACAGACGCCGACTACTATCAGCATCTAAAAAACGACTCATTCACGACGTAAACAAAACCAACGAACGGACCTCAAGTGGAACGACTATTAGTTTGACTTACAATAGACTGATCGAAATTGACCAATTATTGTTGACAAACTTTGCGCAAGATTTGCAGCGAAAAAAATCAGTGCTGAATTGAACAATCAGTGTTAACGGATCAGATTTAACATCATCGACTGTCAGCAACTTTACGCTTGACCCTCAAGATGACCGTAGGCAGTTGCCAGTTTAGATACCTGATACCTTGCAAAATATTTCCAGGTTATGTTCGATTGACAGTCTGTACGATTTGAGAAATGGCTGAATAATAAGATAAAGTGTTTACGTCTGGGAGGGGTAGCCAATATGCAGATGGACAAAAAAATGAACTCTAACAACTACATTTGGGAACGCGGGAGGACTTTTACTGCCTGTAGGGAGGTTACCACTTCTCGTGTTTTTACCCTAGTATAAGAACATTTGGGGTAGAGCTGAGATGACGAAAGTCTGATATTCTGGATGGTCATGGAATGGTGATGAACTCTAGAAAAAATAGTTTCCTTTAGAAGAAAACTTGATCATCTTCTATTTAATGGCTCTTGCCGTATCACAGCGCAGAGTGTCATATGCCATTTCTACTACATCGGTCACAGGGAGGGGTGGGGGGGAGGGTGTACTTTTTATCAGTAATAACGTACCATCTCTGTTTGTCCATAGAGGTTCCAGAGTTCCACTCCTGTTTCTTCTTTCCATCTACGTATCACATGTTCGTTCGCAGGTTCTCCGCCGACGAAACAGAGTTTTAATTTGGTAAAGCAAAAGCTTTTCACATTCTCCTCGTTCAATGCTTCCATGTAAAAGAGAGGACTAAACTGACCATGAGTTATGGGATACTTCTGAAGGGTTTCCAGTGCTTCCCTGGTGGTAACGTTCTTGTAATGAGCAAACACTCCCGAACCAACAGACCAAGCCGAGAAGAAACTGTTAATAGGAAGTACCGCCCAGCCGGTTGGACTGGCCGTCCAACTGAAATCAGTTTCTAGAAAAAGGGTTCTGAAAGAAATGAAATGCTCTTTGGTAATCAGCTTCAGAGAAATGTTAAGCACTGTGATCTCTACCCTTCTTCGTCGATCCTTGCGGGTAAAACCATAGAACAACAGGAAGCGCCCCAGTATAAATAGCGTTTCTGGGATAATTTTTAATAAGAAAATGAATAAGATTTCACCATTTATGGACCAAACCTACGGTATAAAGCTAGATATAGTGATTTTTTTTTTAGTAATCTATGCGGCTCAGTAGGCCCAGGAGTTTAGAACACCACTAATTCGTAATAAGAAAGGCACGGCAAGTCACATTTTTGGCTTTGTTCTGACCATTTTTGGGCTCGACACCCTTAATCATTGATATGTTATCGTATTGGATCCAAATGTAATTTGGCACCAGTGCCCAATGTTTTGGAGATGTCGAAGATGCGCCTGGGAGGTAGTCTTGGCACGGGTTATAAAGGCACCGTGTCTAACAACAAGAGTGGCGCATGCGTAGTTTTTACGAAAATGGCGGCCACTGCCGCGTTGTCGGTACAAAGCCATCGTTTATTTTAGTTACCTGGCCGGCAAAAAAGAGTACAAAATCGAGAAGCTCTGGGGGACAAAAATGCTACCGAGGAAGAGCATCGGCGTAGAAAAAGCTCCCGTTATAACAAAAAATCGTAATGCTAGAAAGCACGTCCGCTTTCCCTGCAAAAAGTCACTTTTCGCTCTGTTCTCTTCTTCGGATCTCGCCAATTTATTTCAGATGCATGTCGATTTGTTTTGTCTTGGAATCATGTTGAATCACTGAAAGCACGATGAACGACAGTTAGAAATTAGAGGGTCCAATATAAAAATTGGAGCCATGCCCAGCAGGAGAAAAACCTTCCCTTTTTTGCGAAGTAAATAGGTAGAGCCGTACCGAAATGGTTTGAGCACGGTGCCAAAAATTTGACGTGCAGTGCCGATTGAACGTCGGAACGTTTCGAAAGTAAACTCGAGAAGCTGTATGGTACAATTTAGAAATGTTAGTGATCAGTAGAATGAATACTAGGAAATCTTCGGAGGTTAAAATGTATTTTTGGACTATTTTCCATTCTGTTTTGTAGCACCTTTTCAAATTTATTACCGTTACCAAATAAAAGAAATGAATAAACACACATGCCAGCCACACAGAGATCACATTTCATCGATGTTATTTAACAACGCCATAAACAACCATCTTACGTACTTTCGCATTCCAGCACTCCCCAGTCCCGAGCTAGCCTGAGTATGTTCCACCATCTTCGAATTTCCGGTTGTGCCGCTTGTGTGGTATATAAGAGTGGGTGCTGAGCTTAGTGACTTTACAGACTAAAAAAAAAAGGAATGACTAACAATATTGGACAATTTGAGAAAGGTTTTATAATGCATGCATGTTTGAGTAACTCGGAAAGTCTGATTGAGGCCCATTTTAAGTTGGAACCTTCAATCTTGTTAGGCTATTGGACCGTACGTCTCTAGCTCTCCTTTGTATTTCTATCGGTAGATAATCTATATAAGCAAAGTCAAGTTCACGAACAGCAACTATATAAATATTGTTCCCTTGGTAAAGCACGTCCGCTCTCCCTGCAAAAAGCCACTTTATTATTCCAATTAAGCCTACCTGATGATGAGCACTTGCCGCTTGAAAGAGATCCTCAAATGACAGCCAGCCCTCCCTAGAGAAGTACAGTACAGCCTAAATAACGATAGACAATTACAAGAAGCAACATCAACTTAATGCAGTTAGTTAGAGAGCTTGAGCGTTTAGGTTACCTCTGTTCCTGTTTCATTCTGTTGACCACAATTTTGCTTCTAAGGTTGACTTCACCAGAGCTAGTAATCTACATCAACGACAACACCAGCAAAAAGAAATCAAAACTATATCTACTTTTCTACATCTTGTTTTGATAAACAAAACAACAAGACAAGGTAAGACAATACCATGGAACGTCACTGCACTTCTTGATACGTCAGACAGTACAGCAAACTCAACACCACTGACCGAGATATGCGAACACCACACAAGACGAAATTCGACACGACACGACGAAAGTAAACTAAAACAATTGAAGGACGCAAGCAACAAAGAATGGCTTTACTTTCAATACGAAAACACACAACACTGTCTAGACGCAAAGCAAATGCACTGACAAAACGTATCGCAAAGCTTCGCCACGGCGGCACGATACGACACGACAAAACGTCTCACAGTCACTGAGGAAACTGTAGGGTTTCTAGAGACCACTAAGGCCAGGAACTCGCTGAATATACGGTCGTCATAAACAAGCGCATGCACACTTAGGTACACTACTCGCTTAGTCACGTGAACCACATTTTCCCGTACACGAACAGTAGCCAGACAAATCTGCGGGTCACAACACGAGAGTTAACGATACGAAACAGCACAACGAAAGAGTGTTCTCTCGACACCATTATTAAAAAGGGTGACTTTTATACCTAACCTGATCAATCACATCCAGCAGTTCAGTGTCAATCTCATTACAAGGGGCTGTCACCACACACACTGGTTTTGACTTTAAAATTCTTCGGTGAAGTTCTTTTGGACCAATATTTGTTGCAATTGTTACGAATACGCCACCTGTAAAAAAAATGTCGTCATATACACACTTTTATTTTTTGTAAAATAATAAATACCTTTGTCCTCTCTAGATAAACATTACATGACAATTTATTTTACAAAAAAAGTAAGTATGCAGCCACTAAAAAGTATATTTTATGTCTAGCACAGGGACGGTTATGTAATTTATTCCTTCACAAAAGAAACTGTTGTCCTGCGTCAGCGGTTGTCTCGCCGTCCCTTTCTGCCTGAAGCATTAATTACGTCTAACATTAGAAACGTCTGCTGCTGAAAATTGTCGTAGTTTACCTTAACAAAAGCTTAGTAATACCTGCCCTTAAACAAGCAGCCAGCATTAGCCAGTATTCGGGAATTACGGGAAACATCACCATGACACGATCTCCTGGTTTGATATCAGCTGCTGTGCACAGCACGTTAGCAGTCCTGAATTGACAAAAAAAAAGAATGACGTCCAAAAGAACGTGCTTTAAGGTGGCTGGTATCGGTTTTTAGCATTTTAAAGCTCATCTACTTTGATGGATCAGTACTACAAATTTTTATCCAGAGGCGGCGGAGCGTTTTGGAACGTGGGAAGACTTTTGGAAGACTGTCCCAAAAATAGTCGGCATGTCCTCAGATTGGAACAACAATTTTCTGTTCTAAAAACCTTTTGTGTTTTGAGCATTTTCTAGACCGAAGATTTCCGAAGATTCTCCGATTGTTGTTCCAAGGCCATACGAACGTTTCCGATCATTTTCGAACTTTTCCGAAGATAAACGTGGTTTTCCGAAGACTTCCAAGGAAGTTTCGAAGATGTTTGAACTCACTAACGAGACGGAATATCTTGACAAACCAATTTTACGCTGCACTCGCGATATTTTCGGCACCAAATTTTCGTTTTGGGGTGTCAACAGCCCCCCTGCCCCTCCTGCTCCGCCGCTTTTGTTATCAGTTTCAATCATAAACTGTTTATTAACTTTGTCAGTTTTGCTTCTATCGTTGACTCAGTCCTCTACTATTTTTAGGTTGGATTATAGAGAGGAACATCGTGGGGAGTGAAATACAATCAGAGAATTATAAATAAGGGCCTCTTCATATGATCCCGGTTGACCGGGCTGGCCCAGTTACCGAGATCTTAGTTCACTCCTATTTTCTTGTAAAATTTTGGATGTGTTCATATGAGAAGGTGGGCCAGCCCGGTTACCGATATCTCGGTTTCTGCAACCGAGATCTCGACAACCGGGAAGAATATTTTCCCATATGAACGCTCCAGCCCGGTCGCCGGGACGCAACTTTTTTTGAGAAAATAGCTTCCCTTTCGTAATTGGGTGGTCCAAATGGTTTAATTTTGCCTTGTATCTATTTCCACTTCAGAAATATGCGAATTAGCTTTATTAATAAAGTTACAAGGGTCAATAAAGCTACGATAGTTGCGAAAGATGCAACTTTATGTGTCGCCATTTTGCCTTCGTTTCTTGAATTTTATCCCCGTCAACCGGGCTAAAATTTTCCATATGAACAGAGGTCAAAATCCGTCCTGGTAACTGAGACAGCCCGTAAACCGGGCTCATGTGAAGAGGCCCTAAAACAGGTGCTGTAAGCGGCTTTCTACTGTCTGGTTCCAAGTCTTGCTCGCCACGATGATAAAGATGACGATCGATTGAAAGAAAAAAATTGAGGGTTTAAGCCTCGGCTAAACGATCAAACATTTTCGACCAACATAATGTTGGAAAAGCATGTTTGACCATAAAGCCACCTCGCTCAACATTGCATTTAAATGGTTTTCCATGTTTGATCTAGATCAAACATTTTCATCCAACATTTTGCTTCACGCGCAAATGTTTGATCATTTAACCACCTCTGCAAACAAAGCAAGCCCAAGCGGAAAAAAGCAACCAATCAGAAACCGGATCTATGTGACGTCGCGCCATAATTTCAGCGGTAATTCGCACAAAGCGTTATGTGGGCTCACTTTGGTAGATGTTTGATCAAACATTGTTTGCTTGTTTAGCTACACCATGTTGTGTGCGACAAACTCGATGTTGGACAAAAATGTTTGATCGTTTAGCCGGCGCTTAATACAACGTGTGGCAGTATCAGAATTGTGAAAAGCGGGCAACATGAACATGACGACTAGTTAACAAAATAGGAAAACTATTATTCGCCCCTCCATTTGCCCATCCCAAAAATAATTTGTGCGTTTGGCTAAAATTACAGGTTTTGTTGTAGGTCCAAAAACTAATTTTAACACTAACTGTCCACCCTCCAGGGCAATTGAATTTTGTTATCTTCTTAATATTTTTAGGATGTCTTTTATATGTCTTTTTAAATTTTTA
Source organism: Oculina patagonica (assembly GCF_052425735.1). Lineage (NCBI taxonomy): Eukaryota > Metazoa > Cnidaria > Anthozoa > Scleractinia > Oculinidae > Oculina > Oculina patagonica. The sequence continues at coordinate 45,680,697 of NC_135761.1, forward strand.
ATTTGTACACGGCCCCACAAGCTTTTAGCTTTAAACTTTTTACCGTGGTTAAATAAAGTTATTATTATTATTATTATTATTATTATTATTATTTAAGAATTTGGTAACCTACTTTTTAGATTTAACGGCAACATCTTGAAAGCTCCACTTAATTTCGTACCCGTTGCCATCAATCCACCACAGAGCTGGGTGGTCACTCTTCCTTTTACCTTCCTAAAGCCAAAGAGGACAGGAAAGAATAAAATGTTTGTAATTCTTTAAATAATGGAGCATACTCTGACAAAGCAGGAGGTAAGTAATGTTATAAACATCACCTTTTCCCTCTGTGCCCATTCGTCTATGACGTCTGCGAAGTTGAAGTACTCCGGAACTTGAAAATCTTTTGTTCCTCTGACTACCACGTCAGACATCAGTCTTTTAGCTCTCGGACCTACTATGACAATAATAAAGGAGCTACCACATTACTACTACCTGTCGATAACTATTACAAAAATTTTATGGCAAATTTCATCGTGATGTGATTGGTCTTTATTTGCGAACTAACCACAATAAGACACAACTTACTTACTCTTAACAGACAGCCCAAAGACTAGGGATTGCATAGAACACAAGGCGAATCATTTTTTATCATGACGATCTACCAAGGTAAACACACATTCATTACTTTTCACAGCTTATCACACAATGACCGGGCTAGTCCGAGCAGTGTGAGGGACGTTTGTGACAGCTTTCCTTTTTGAAAAACTCGATCATATTTTTCTGAGAGTCTTGTGTCACTTAATGATGAGTAGGTTTTTAACCCTCTTTTAACCTCACCTTTTGTTTTATGTGGCAGTGCTACTAGACCCGATGACCAATGAATAAATGTAAACTAACTCGGTTCAAATGAAGAGATTAGATCCTCGCAGTTATGAACACAACTTAAGCAGTTGCGAAAAGAAAGCCTGAAAAATTAGACTTGACGGAACTCGAACCCTGTCCTCTGCGATACTGGTGCAGCGCTCTAACCAATTGAGCTAACAAGCCAACTGGGAGCTGGTCTTTAAATTGGTTCGTAATATACCCGGGGAAGATGAAGATGAAATAATGAATATATATGAAATCATATTTGAACTGCGAATGAAGAATGAATGAAGAGAAGATCCTCGCAGTTATGAACACATTTTAAGCAGTTTATTCTGATCCTTCAGCCCTTTCATAATTCATTTTCCGTGTTCATAGCCACTTTGACTCTATTCAATCTAACCTCCCACGCGTATTAAAATTTGTAATAAGTAGCTTTTGCAATGCTACTGTATACTTATGTAGTTATGCAAATAAATAAAGCTTGTTGTTGTTGTTGTTGTTGTAATATTCTCAGTAGTACAGAGGGAAGTCGACAAATACCACCTCGAATTAGACGCTTTTATCGCAGCTGGAGTTCGTTCTTTGGCAAGTGTTAATGAGTCACGGTAAATTCCCCGACTTTGTTTACCCACACGGAAAAAAACAAAATTTGCATACCATGTTCAGGCAAGCCCTTGACATGTTCAAACAAGCCCGTGACTGTCACGTCACGCTCTCAACGTAATTCGACAAATACCACACTGAATTAGACGGCAAGGAGTCATAATTGATATCACGTGCATTAAATCAAAAGAACAATAGTTGGGCACGTGTAAAACAATAGATTTTTCATTCCAGATTGCTTAGAACTCAGATTTTAGCACACAGGAATGAAAACAACTTACTAACGTCTAAAAATATCATTCGGGTAAACCCCGGCACCCACGCACAAATTTGCATGCCGCTCGCGGCTTCATGTCAATTGAACAT
>NC_135761.1:45683011-45729248 GCF_052425735.1 Oculina patagonica
AACAATTACATTTTGATGAATGAGGATTCGTCTCTTTCGTGGTAGCCTTTGTTTAGGTCATTAGGTTACACAAAGCACCACAGTGTACTTGATGACCAAATTAACAGCTGATAATTAACTGCAGTCATAATAATAGTATTATTTCAACTCAGAAGCAATTAAAAAGCAGCTTACTCTACCAATGTTCACGGTTTACTTTGTGTTTAAACATATAGGGCTTAATCCTCCATCTGAGTTAAATCTCAGACCAGTGTTTGCAAGAATTCCTCCACCGCTTTACTCCTGTGATGATGAGGTATTTAAACTGGTCCTTTTGTTTTGTTGCATCTTAGAAACACTTCACAACAAACAGTCGAACATAGTGGAGTATTGATTATTATTGAGTATGAAAATTGACCTCAAGTTGGGTTGGGTTTTCAAAATTTGGATCTACAGTAAGTACGTTATAGTAACACACACTTTGATTGGTTTTGCAGTCGTTTTGCACGAGACTCTGTAAACATGGTGATGACTTATCATTGTATTTTATTTGCTTTATTTTGTAAAAAAATGGGAAATCAGGGTTGCACCAGGTCAGGAAATGGTCAGGGAAAATAAAAATTATTGAAGGCCAGGGAATTTTATTTTTGGTCAGAGAATATCGACTTTTTGGAAAAAAAAAGGTCAGGTAAAATTGAAATATCACCACTGAAAAATTGAAAACACCACTGATGTGATATCAATGAGGGCTGAAAGAAACACTTCAGGTCATTGTGATCTCAGTGATGTGTTTTGTTCTGGGAGCCGAGACTGGAGGCTGCTTCTATATCTGACATTTTGTATTTACTTATCAGGGAAAGTCAAGGTAAATTATGCCAAAGAATATTGAAAACTGAGGTCTGTGGCAACCATGAAAGTGGCACCTTTTTGTATACATACATGTAGCCTGTTGCAAACATAAAAGATAGTTTAAGTACTTAATATGTACGCCCTCGCCTGCGGCTTAGTCAAGTTTACATAAACTCTCAACTTCTTCCATAATTTCTCTTGTGCCTCTGGAGAATAAGTCACCTGTTTAATGTTTGTGTTTGTAGCTTGTATGGATGAACCCTTCGGGAGAGGTACATGGTGTTGAGTGGGACAGTACAATGTGTGTTACAAACAGTGCTGGTTAGTCAATGAGTATTGTATCAACATGACTGTAGGATTGCATTCATTTTCTATGTGCAAATGTATTTGTTTTTTGAGTGAGATTACACCAAAGTGCAAAGGGGTACCTCTGCCCATCCAAATAATCTCAGACAACTGGCACAGCGGACAAACTACATTTGTGTAATTTTTCAAAGAGTTAGGTCTAAAAAAAAAAAAAAAAAAAAAAAAAAAAAAAAAAAAAAAAAAAAAAAAAAAAAAAAAAAAAAAAAAAAAAAAAAAAATTCTGTCAACTTCGGCATTTAATACAATAGGCCTTTTGCATACTACTCGTTTGCATTCAATTTCTTTCAAAGCTTTGAAATTTTCAAGTAGATGTCGGTACAGCGTATTCTTTTCATATTTGGTGCTTTGAGAGTTCGTTGATGAGACACTTCTTCGTTTGCACTTTGATAGCGAGGCTTCGTGGTGGGGGGTGGGGGGAGGGGTTAAATTATGAATAAGGGCTGTTGTACCCTTTCAATAACCTCAGTCTTGGTCATGTTAATCTTTTTAAGGTGCAGAAGTCCGTCGTCTGATGAACAAAGCTTTTAAGGCTCCTCTGGTTTTGCAACAACAGCAGGTGATCGCTCATTTATTTTGTTCAGAAAAGACCAGTAGGAAACACAAATAACAGCCGTGAAACAGTTCATTCGGAACATTATTACCCTTTCAGACAAAAATCGATATCAATTCTTTTCTTGACCATCAGTGGTCTACAAGGACAATATCCACCTACCTTATTGTTACTTATTTTCGCGGGACTTAATTTTCGCGATTTTCGGGATTTTCAAAAAATCGCTAAATTAAAGACCCGCGAAAATTAATTTCAAACGTTTTCTATTGTATTTTTTATGCTAATTACGTATTTTTGGCCAAATCGCGAAAATTAAGTGCCGCAAAATATGCCCGTTCCATTTTCGCGAAATTAAGTTCCCGCGAAAATAAGTAACAATAAGGTAGATAATTGTTGCTATGCTTGACACGTGTCTATGATATGATAAGTGAAACTAGTAACTGGAGGTGTTTGTTTTTTTTTTTCTTCTTCACAGCAAGTTTTAAGCGAACTTGAAAAAGATCCAAAGCTAGTTTATCACGTGGGACTTACTCCTAACAAGGTACGATATACACAACTAAAACCACGGCTAGGAGCATCTTGATTAAAGTAATAAGTATATGATGTATATAGAATGACCAGAAAAATGCAGAATTACTTTAATGTCACAATGTGCATGTACTGATGGTGGCACCATTTTCTTTTATGTTTTGTTGCTCTTAGCTTCCTGATCTTGTGGAGAATAATCCATTGATTGCCATTGAAGTCTTGCTAAAGTTAATGCAGTCAAATCAGATAACAGAGTGAGTAGTGATCAGAATCAAACTTCTCCGAAGTCATAGCATAACAGAATCAAGGGAATAACTAAGGAGAATATTGCATGTTTGGATGAAAGTTTGAATATAGCAGGAAACTCTCCAACAAGAGTTAGAGATAATGTTTTCAAGGCAGTTGGAAGAATTACGATGAAGATCTAACAGTGACCAACTGGCCACAGACTGGTAAAAATTCCTTTTGCCACTTGGGGCTCATCCTCAGTATAAAAACCTGTCAACCTTACCAGTGACGTAAACACAGGAAACAAAAATCTTGAAACATTATAGAGTAGAATGACAGTAGCTCCAAAGTGAGGTAAACCCCACTATGGCTGTATTAATTCAATCAGTATTGTTTTTTGGATGATTACTGAACCCAGAACCAGAATTTTTGAGGTATTGCCTTCTAAGGCCGAAGTGTCAGGAAAACATGAAAATCTGGTCAGTGGTGGAATGTGTCTTACTCATGTATCACTCTTCAAAGTTTTAAGTGATAACTAAGAAGTAAGAAACAAAGTCAGTTTTGAGTCCTCTTCAGGACATACCTTATAAAGTTGTTTACCGCGATGTGTCTTTTGTTGTCAACAGGTATTTTTCAGTCTTAGTTAACATGGAAATGTCACTGCATTCCATGGAGGTTGTCAATAGACTAACAACGGTAAGATTTTAGATAAGAAGGTCTTCTTACACACGTTGTATTGGTGTTACACACATTCTTTTGGAACTTTTCCGGAATAAGAATATTCAGAATCAACGGTAACTGCGTTCTTTAGGGACCTATTCCGTTTTCGGAATGGTCAAAATACTATTCCGTTCATTCTGCCCCCGATAGCAGAATGAACGGAATGAATGGAATAAGGTTTACTCGGAATAGGCAGAATACGCATTAGTTCGGTTTAGTTTTGGCGGGAAATCAAACGCGGCCGGCCGCCCCAGGTCGTTCGCAACTCACGCGTGCACAGATACAATAGTTCTCAGGTCACCTCCGCCACCAGTATTAAGTTTTTAGAATATGCTTTCTTTTAGGAATTGATATTCCGTGTGACTGGAATGAGAATAGCCAGAATAGTCCTAAACCACCCGGAACATGTAACCTTCAAAAAGCGCTTGTTAAGTGACGGAAACTAAAGCTACTTTTTGACTTGTATATACTTTATCATTTCCCGTTTGACAAACTTGACACCGTTTCACAACGCGGGACTATTCGGGAGCATTTCCCATCAGTTAGTGTCCCCTAATTAGCTTAAAAGTTAGCTAAGTGCCTCGTCACTGAAATAAAACAACGTTCTACATTGTGCATTCTGACACTGTCCGATTTGACCAGCTGAACTGTGAAAACGAAGCTTTTAGTCCATCAGCTAGTGGGGTTGTATGGCTCACTTAAGGGGAACAAACGAAACTTGTCTAATATTACTCTTTGACTATTAAGCATCATAAAAATGTGTGATAGCAAGGATAAAATGGCGGCCAAATTAAGAAGCGTATAGGGGAGCCAATTTAAAATTCGATTTATAAGTGAAAGCTACCGTTCTAACCTTGCTATCATACATTTTTGTGATGCTCAATAGGCAAGGATTAAGATAAGACATGTTTCGTTTGTTCCCCGAAAGTGAGCCATGAACCCAAATTTTCGGATCTCAGCTGATGGACTATTTGGTTGTGATGAGAATTTTCTGGATTGAATCGAAACTGTCTAAGTGTTCCTCTTGTTTTCTATTCAAACGGTCTAAGGTAGAAATCTATTTCCTCTTAGAAAGAGGAAACGGATTTGTAGTGATCTATCTCCTCTGGAGAAGAAAAACGCAGCCATGGACATGACGCTAACCTCGTTGTTTTGGCTAGAAGGCGTAATTGATTCATTACAGACGCGAGCAATTACGTGAAAACTAAGAAATGTATAATAAAACTACTAAAATAGGTTTCTTCTTTTTTAATAGGCTGTGGACCTTCCTCAGGAGTTTGTTCATCTTTATATCTCAAACTGTATCTCGACCTGTGAAAATATCAAAGACAAATACATGCAGAACAGACTTGTCAGACTGGTACGTCAACTTATTTACTTGGAGATATGGTTTAGCCTGTTTTTTTTTTATTATTGAATTGGACCTCATCTTCATAACATACTACCAGAGAATTTGTAAGAAAAAAAATCACAATGCTAGCCATATTAAAAACGCATTAGGAAATTCAAAGCAAGTGTAAACGAAATAAAGCAGCGAGGTCCACGTGATACTGATTACTCCAAATACATGTAACAATGTTCTGGCTCGTGTAATCACAATTCTTGCCGTTTGGATTTTCGTTTTTCCTCTTGTGCCACCCTGTGTTATGAAAATGCAGAGTTTATTTGGTTTTAAGTGAAACCAACTATCGAACCAGGATTTTGTTTTCCTGTTTCTGTTGTTCTTAACATTTGTTATTCTGGTTTTCAGGTTTGCGTTTTCCTTCAATCCCTCATTCGTAACAAAATTATCGATGTTAAGGTGGGTAACAGCCATGATAGAAATGATCAGTGTGTGAGTTAGTATAATAGTATGTACCCATATATTGTAGCCTAAAATCCCACTCCAGCAACTATTGGATTGCTTCCCACCCACTGTTTCGCGCACAACATAAATAACAAAAAATAACAAATACAAGACGAATGCGTGCTGTCAAATACTGCGAAATTACCTTGAAAAACACCGACTGAAATCATTCCTTGTTCCGCCAAACTGAACCACGCCCATGACCTTGACCAGCTCGGCTATCTAACAATTTTATTCATCCAATTATAGTCTTATAAGTGGGTTATAAAGAAATGAGATCTGCAAGGGACCTCGTCCAATTTGGCACAGAAATGAAAAAAGAAAGAAAATTCCAAATTGGACGGCACGTATAGTCAACTGAATTATACGTATATTGCGCCAAAACAAAACGTGCTTATAGACATATATAATTGGATAGTTGCTTCAATGGGATTTTAGGATTACGGGATAAATTCCAACTGGGTGTTAACCTTAGTAAGGAAATAACACCACATGAGGTATAGAAAAATCTTTGATGTGGGGGAGATTAAAACCCTTGAGTTTCGGGACTTATATTCCCTGATTTTTACCGCTTGGCATGCCGTGACAGTGAAGATGTAACTACGACTGAGTGTCAATGGCACCAACAAAACTGTCCGTGTTGTCGTACTGAACTAGCCGGCTAAAGAACATGATTTGTTGAAGTGGGTTAAAAAAAGGCGCGAGATAAACGTGATGAGGCTTCCCATGGTTGCCACAGACATCAGTTTTCAAAATTCCCGGACTTTTCTCCGATGATAACAGAGTTTACCTGACCAAATAAATACAAAATGTCAGATATAGTAGCGGCCTCCAACCTCCGCTTCCAACTAAAAAGCATCGCTGATATAACATTGACCAGAAATGTTCCTTCAAGCCATCATCATTATTATTATTTGTATGAAATCAGCGGTGTTATATTAGCGCCCTTTAGATTGGACTACGAGTACGGGTTTCAAAGAAAAATCGTGTGCCTCCTATAATCACTTATCGCACTTATGTTATCCCTAACGTTTATTTATGTCAGCAACAGAAAAAAAGTTATAGTTCGGGGGTTACAATTGTCTCAAAATTTCGAAGTCGTCCTCGTACTTGATCTAGTACTCGAAATTTAATCTAAAGGTCGGTATTCCCTGACGTTTCTTCAAAATGTCAATTTCCATGACTCAGAATAAAATTCCCTGACCTTGAAGAATTTTATTTTTTCCTGACCATTTCCTGACCTTGCTTCGCGTGACGCACGCTGTACCGAAAACCCACAAAACCGCTGCGCTAAATCTTTTTTTTTTTTTTTTTTAATTTTTCCAGGACCTTTTCATTGAAGTTCAAGCATTCTGTATTGAGTTCAGCCGGATAAGAGAAGCGGCTGGCTTGTTTCGACTTCTGAGAACCCTGGACGGCGGAGAGACAAGTCCCGCCGCCACAAAGTAAACAGCCCGCCAAGCGGAAGACAAGCGTGTTATTTGCATGAGGAGTTCAGCTTACGGGACGGGACAACGGGATTTTCCTGTAACTTGTTGACACTCCCTTAAGAATTGCTTCGACAAGCTACTTCCATGTACAACAGCCTAGCAGTTTGTGCTTGACTGACACTGGGTATTCGACTCAATACTGTGTAAAGCTAACAAATAAAGTAGCTAGAGTTTTCCGTGCCAATCTAATACCCTGATAAGACATAAATCCGACCCAAACTTTGAAACCGCATAATCCTTTTTTGTAATTAACCGAATGTTTTTCAAACACATTTCTAATTCTCCTTGGAGAATTTGGAATTAACTTAATGAAAACTTTTTTTTTCGTCCTGAGATGATCGGCTCTTTCATTCTTACAACCTTGTTGAAGTTTTTATAACAAAAGGATAGGGTAGTAGTACTGCTGAGGCTTAGAAAATAAACTTTCCTCTCTAGCTCGTTATCGACTTTATTGAAGTTGGGCCGTAATCAGATTTTTGACATAAACGAGGCAAAAGTTGTGAGCGCCGAAGGTGCGAGCTACTAGTGGGGTCTGGGGACATGCTTCCCCAGAAAATTTTGAAATCTAGAAGCTATGAAACACTATTTCTCTGCAGTACGGCCCGGGACTAAACCAAGGGTTTGCGTTTGCCTTTTGAAGCAGAGTAAAAAGCAGTTTTCTACAAAACAAGGTTCATTTCGAAGCGCTATCAGATTGCAATCTCCCTGTTCTCCAAAGAACGAGAAGCAAAATTCGCGAGAAAAAAGCGCTGTAGTTTCGTGCAGAGTACGAGAGACAGAGAGAAATCTTACATCAAGTGCAGGCTACTTCTAGTTACGGAAATCCAGGCGTTCAAGTCGTAGTTCAAGTTCAAGATTACGTGAAAACTCTGCAATTGAAAGCATTATGGCCAAAGCGAAATTGGAGCAATTAAGGAGAGCAAAAGAGAGGAGATTGGAACAGCAAATGTTGCGGTTGGAAAATGAAATAGCTGGCGATGAAAACGAGGCCGAGTTAGCCCGAATAAAAACCCGATTTTGTGAACAATTGGATTCAGAAACGTCGACCATCGATGATCCACTTACTGAGCTTGTAATAGAGAAGGAAAGCCAGCAACCCGAACATAGAAAGGATATGCCTGAGCCATGGATTCCTGGACCTCGTTTACAAGCCGCGCGTCTTTGCCCCAAAACCAATACCCCCTGAAAGGATTTAAATATTTAAATGAACAGACAGTCTGTCAACTTAGATGTGACCATCCCTTAGAAACGTTTTTGGTCGAGAACATGGCCGGATTACAACTTTCAAAATTGAGAACAAAGAACTACAGGAAGGTGCATGTTAGAGAAACAAAGGCAACTAGATTTTAATATCACGCAGAAACAATATTACTGCGACTGTTTTTAGACGTGTGAGTTTAAGACAGTTCATTGTAAACCAACAGATGAAAAAACAAATTGCTTGTGTACAAAGCTTGACAACTGAGCAATATGTCAGGAAGGTTTAAGATTAAACTTGCAGTCACAGTAGACAGAGATCAATCCTTAATTAGCAAATTACATTTCCTTTTTTACATTGCCTTTCTTCGTAAAGGTTAAGGACCAGTTTATTAATTTTATGTTTCGATAGTAAATTTCTTAAGGCTACCCTTGGTTGTAAAATAAGGCAATCTGAGCTTGGGTTATTCATTCAAAGATTTAAAAATACAATTTTTTCATTTTGACATGTCATGTCTGCGACAAGGAGCCAAAACATGACGTAAAGACATCCTTTGTCACCGAGAGTTTTTACTAATAAAACTTCCGTTGACTTTTTCTGTAATATTCGCAGTCCATAAAGTTAATATCGGGCCAGTCGTTCTGATAACTGATCAATCTAATATTTATAGCAAGCCTTTTTTTCTTGCTTTCAAGAAGAAAGGGTTTTCACCGATACTGACGGGAATCATAAAAGAAACGAATTTATAATTTCTTGTAAATTTTATGCAAAACTGGTATTACACGTGCTAGCCGGAATTTTTATTTGTCAATTATTATTTTTCACATTACAGCCATAGTATCTGCAATGAGTTTCCCCTCGCATTTTTTGTTTTGTTTTGTTGACAGGGATTAATATAAAGCTGCAAACTTTAACTGATCCTTTTCGTGTCAGCCATATAGCTGCAGGAGATAAAATTCTTAGCTTTTGATGAAAGTGCGGAAAACCAAGAAACAAGCCAAGTTGTCCACATCCAACGTGCATCGTATTTCCTTCAATAATTGATGTAATGTGGGCAGTGTTTATGGTCAAAGTGGTTTGTTATTTTCAAAAAGCGTGGTTCTTACGCAAACCACGTTTTAAACCGAACAGGTCGGATATTAGTGTGCTTTTGAAAGTGATCTTCACACTAACTAAACTTTAAATCAGTCGGAAAAAACAAAGAAAACTCGAAACCGGAACCAATTTTTGGTATAAATTCTCCCTCAACCGTTTGATTCTCTCATAGTGCTATCATTCGCAGCGGGTATAGCATTTTTACAGACATCCCATTTGCCATTCACATAAAATTCAGGTGGGTTTTTTGCCTCAACGAATGAATGAAACATAACCCGCACGGTAGGAACGCGTGGGTTTTTTAGACTGAAGAAAAGCAACGGGTATTTGCAATTTTAATAAAACCGTAGCCTGTGTATAACTGACCGGGACTAGTTTGCACTTTTCACGATTTCTAAGGTCTCTACTGTCAGACAAGGCGAATTGTGTTACATGTCTAAAATGAAACTTTACAAGCCATATCTTACAGATAGTGTTCTCTGCGTTTATTCGATATTTGGAAGGGGAAGTTTAGTCCGTTTCTCACACAGTGCGAGGTCGCTCGCCGCTCTGTCCACTGAGAAAAAGGGTGCGAGAGCGAGCGACCTTAACTGAATGTTTGGTTGAAGACAATCGGAGAACAATAGCCTTATTTTTTTTATTTTAAAAAGAGACCCTAACCGACGTCCGACAGACGGTTTTGACCACTTGATAAATATTACAGGAGAGGGATTGGTTTGGATCATTCGGCTCCCTTCTGCCCTCCCTCAACCCCTACCCTGAGGTATAAGCTTTTCGTGCACATTTCCCAAACTTGATCGACGATTTTGCAAAGCTGAAATCAACGTGGATTTGAGAGTCGGTTTTAATTGTTACACCCACGCCAAACAGTTGAAAGGAGTAAAGGATGTTTTTCCGCAGGACAAGATAAAATAAAAAAATACAGAACCACAAGAGCGAGTAATTACACAAGCACTCTATAAAAAACGTTTGGTCAAGGTTCTTTTTTAAGCGGTCAAAGCCTCAGACCACGACAAGTGGAAGAGACACGAATACAAACCAAACGAGAAAGCAAGTAGCACTTTCCAGACCTCGGATATTCAATTAATAATTACAAATGCAAATAAACTGGAACGCAACCTGCCAAAGCAATTGTCTTGCACAATGTTTCCATCCTGGCGTGTTGTCTTCCGATGATCACTTCCGTTTCCAGGTCCCGGATGAAAAACCTTTAATAACTCTAAATAATAACTTGGAACCATAACTGATCTGAACAGACTGAACAGCATCAGTAAAGATGGATGGGAATTTAGTGCGTCGAAATGGTTCCCGAGCAACTGGGTAATTCCTCGCGAATGAATGTTCGCTTCGCGGTGTAACAATCGTTTGTACATTCCAGCGCACTTAGAAGAAGCCGTCGAACATGGGATGAAATGAAACGCTGGCGACCTCGACAGCATGGTATCTATTCGAAGAGTCAAACGCTTGATTCAGTTTTCGATTCTTGCTGTTTTGCTCGCCACGTTACTTTTGTTTCTTCAGTGGAACGAAATATCTGACTCGGAGAAGTTCAATACTGCTAAAAGAGGTATGGATAAGCGATTTGAAAGGGTAATTTATACGCGTGACTTAATGTTGTAAGTTCATCGGTTTTGTTGTTGATTTCAGTGATGTTTCGCCCGCACAACTCAATTAAAAGTCCATTCGCTCGAATTAAGCGATAGAAATTAGGCTGTTCTTTTTATTTAGTCTTCTCCTTTTTGTGTTTTCAAGGTGAAACGTCCTTGGATGATGACTATCGAGGTCTCACCGACCCAGAGCGAGAATTTGACGTGAATGAAATATTAAAGGTAAACAACGATCTATTGTGTAGTACACAAGTTCATGTCAAGAGAAATCTCCGGTTCTAAGTACTGCAAGACTTCACTGATATTAGTTCATTTCCTGTTCATTATTGTTCGAATAATGTCCAGTAAACGATTTCTTCTTTAACACGACAATGAAATGTCATTTTCGAGAATAGTTTTATTGATGAATGTCATGTGCTCTAATCGGTCTAATCAGCGATAAGCCCCTTTGGGCCGAGTCTCACATCAATTTGCCTTGTGGACGAAATAGATTTTAATGTAGATTTATCAGCCTGATTTATATTTTAAAAACCGTTTCTTTCGTGTATGAAAAAATATCTTGCTGTTTCACCGAAAAGAATACGCAACAATTTTAATACCGTCATTCCGATAAACGAAAGACACGTTTCAGCAAGCTAATATCATGTAGAAGAATGTTTGGACGATTACATGGTACTAATTCATAATCAGTATTTCCTTTTGCTAAAACAAAAAAAATTATATGATTTTTACGATTACTAAATTGGAATAGGAGATCGCAAGCTGTTTGTCTTGTCCCAGTCACGCTCTATGAAGTTTGTAAACACAATTATATTTTTCTCTGATCGACTCCACGGGCGATTTCGTTGCTTCATTTCAATTTCATTTTTATGTAAGAGATTCACACAGAGTGACGCCGTGGGCGCTTGTGCGAAGAAAACTAATTGGGTACGTTTGCTAGAATATAAAGAACTTGCTTTTAGTCAAATTGTCTCCTTTTTATTCCGTATACATAATTAAACTCAGTATTTTTTCCTGCGGTTTTCTTTAACCTTGCTGACAGTGAGACTACACTTTCTCGAATCACTAGTTTTAATTTGTGCCATTAATTAATAAGGCTGATTTTTGCTCGCTCGCTTTTCCTGCTTTCTTTTGGTGAAAGTCTAACATTGTTTAAAATACACGTCAGAAGAATTATTTTGTTTTTGCTTTTTTCAACTTGGCTAAATAAAACTGTTTGCAGATTAAGGAAATTGTGATTAAAAATTCATTATATTGTCACTTTTACAAAAAGCAAAATTGTTTTAATCAATTTTTCGTTCACTTAATTTACCCAGACGGTTTATGTTTAAATGTCAGGTTTTTTAAAGTAATTTATCAGATTTCTCATAATTGGATCTCGGTTGTTTTAAAATTTTCAAAGGTTGGTGTCATGAAATGGCAGGCTGTGCATATTATATTTGATAATTTAAATTATGTTTGAAAGCATCTTATTACTTTAGTTTCAAGATCGATTGACTTAAATTTTGTGTTGGGAAGAAACCATTTTTTTTGACTGAAAAAAGTTTCCTGATAACAAGCATTTTGCAGGGTTTTTTTTTATATTTGAACTAAGTCTGTCTGAAAAATCTCACATTAAGGGGCCAGTCTGGAAAACATGTATGTTACGCCGAAGATCTTCGGCGTGGAGCTCGATAATTTACGCCACTTCTGGGGTATTTCATAGGAATTTGGCGTAAAACTTCGGCGTATCAAATACGAACTTTCCAGTGTGGTTAAGGGGTAGAGTCTACAACAAATAAAGTATGCAAAGAGAATGTTTAATTGCCTTCCATTAAAAATTAATTCATTGTGAGACAGTTCTTAGCATAATTTGTGTATTCCAGTTTTGTCAATTTACCTGACTCTTTAATGAGCAGCAAAACAATTTTAACACAAGGAATCTTTTCCCTATGCCGATGTTTATCACATCTACCCTAGCTGTTGTTTTACCCTCCTTCTCTCCCCCCCCCCCCCCACTCTTTTGCAAAATTCTGTGTCAGGCCAAAGTGTCTCAACTGGTGGAGCTCATACCAGTTTCTCCAGCATAAAGTGCTACTCCCCCAGGATGGAATACTAGTCTATTGCAGGGTTGCTCCCACACATTTCATTTGCTGGTACTCAGTTATGCACCTGGTTGGAGGGGGGAACTGTGAGGGTAAAGTGTTATGCTTCGATCTAGAGCACAACACACGTACCCTGGCCATGGCATCAACTGGGACCGCACATACAGGGTGTTCATTAGGCATCGGAGATCGGAGAATTCTCCTTCTACTACGTAGAATTCTCCGGCTAAATTTCAAGGGCTTGTAACTATTTTTCTTATAAGGATGCGGAACCTTTAAAAATCATTCTCCGGTTACTTTACACTATTCTCCTGCTATTACAATTCTTAATGAAAACCCTGACATATCTGCACCCACTACTTCTCACAACAAGACATGTCACAGAAATGCCCTAAGTGAGGCCCTGCCAGGGGGGTTCCCGTGTCGCTTGTCTAAATTAAAAAATGTGCCGTGTCGTTGTTTTATCGCTCTTCCTGTCGCTGTCGGTAATTAAATTGAAGGAAAATTGCTTGTCCTTGTCGGGATTTAAGTTTTTTCCATAAAGGTTGTTGTTTGTCGTGATTTTATTAGTATGCTGTCGCTACTTTTTGGGCCATGTTGCTTGTCGGAATTTACCCTGGCAGGGCCTCTTAAGTCCTCTAACAATAGGGGTAGTGTAACTTACAATAAAGATAGAGGTTTCAAGAGAGGTAGTGGCTTACTGCTTATCACAGGGATATCACATATTTCTCTCCATTTTGTTAATGGTTTTATTTTTTTGCTAGGATATACATGGGAACAATGATGCAGGTAAATATAGAGAAGATGACTGGAAAACAGCATTTAATGAGAAAGCCAAGCATCAAGTGGAGAAGAAAAACAGATTTCATGGTAAGGGTTTGTTTGAAACCCACTCAGTTGAGCAGGTTTATAATACCATTTGTTCTAGTTGTAAGAATGGATTGGTTTTGTTATTGCTTTCTTCTTCTGAAAGATAGTACTGTTTTCAACAAGGGCACAGACATTGTACAGTGGAAATGCACCTTACAGCTACCCTGTTAACATAGGCGCTCTCATTATAATGGCGATAGACTGTTTACAGCTTCTTGCAATATGAAAGAACACCAAAGACAAAAGTGAGGGAAGCAAGCTTTAAGCATGTGGTGGTGTGGGGGATTTTTTTTCTCTGTCATCTGCCCCAACCCCCTCGCACCTTCCATGTGGCACTGGCATCAAGTTCTCTCATAGTTCTTTTTCCGCATTCAATGATCGAAGAAAAATACAAATAAATACATGCAGAGGGCTGTGAACAGTCTATTATAGCCACTTTATGTTGGCCTAGACAACCCTAGCAAGCAGATAGGGTTACCCTCCTCCTAGGGTAACCCTACATGTACCGGTACATGTACTTCGCATGTAAACAAAACCTGAAAAACAATAGAGGAGGGTAACCCTCCTTAAAGGGTAACCCTTCTAGGAGTGTTCCCCTTCCTCCATGCAAACAGACCCTAAGGTCTGAGTTTATAACCTATACTGTACAATGTTTATAACAACCAGTAAGAACTAAGAAGAGTTGAATTATATGGTACTATTTTGACCTTTGGACTGAATGCTTTGCGAGTATAGTGAGCACCTCTCAGTTGGAGCAAAGGGCCTACTTTCACTCTGCCCCCATTTCTCAAGCAAGAAAGAGCCCAACTTTACCTCACCCACCCACCACTGAAGGTTGGACATCAATTAAGACATGCATGTAACTCACCATTTCATTTTCCCTCCATCCCCTCTGTTCGATTCCTGTTTTAAGACAAGTGGAGGGAGTCTGCAGTTAGAGCAAATGTGGACCATGTTGACAAAAGAAAACTGAAACAATTAATGCCAAATGAAAGCCAAATATCAAACATCACAACTACTACCAGTACCATAATCCAACACAGTGTAAAGGTTCAAGTATTGTCCACCACCTCGCCAACTGCAGCTGTCATCAAAGACAAGAATAAAGTATCATCAAAGCATAGTGCAGCAATACACGAGAAGGAGTTCCGTGCTGATCATGGTCACCATGTTGAAAACAACCCTGCCTGGAAGAAATTCCCTTGGACAAAACAGGTGGGTTTCTTTTCATCTGACTGTACAGCCTGTAGCTCTTTGTCAGACATACATGTCTTTCTTGACTAAGGCCTTATTTACATTGAAAGAGGATGATCCTTGCACTAGGATCATCCTCCTTGTATGTAAAATAGAATGATCCTAGTGCTAGGATCATTCTAGTACTACCAAGCACGATATGTTTTCAGCTTTCAGTTTACATGTGAAGGTTTGCATATGGCATGTGAATTGTCGGTACTGTTAGTTATTTTAGTATGTTTTGTAATTGTTGTGTCAAATAAAAAAAAAAAAGGTTTGCATATGGCACTAACGCTAGGATCATTCTTTCTAGATAAAGGATGATCCTAGTGTTAAACCTTCACATGTAAACTGAAAGCTGAAAACATATCACACTCTGATGACAGTGATCCTAGTACAAGGATGGTCCTAGCAGTTTTTATATAAAGATTGTAATATATTTTACATGGAAGGAGGATGTGCCAAGTGCTAGGATCATCCTTTACCATGTACAGTGTAAATGGGGCCTTATAACTGAGGGGTCTGAATTAGTGCAGGGGAGCAGGTTTAAAAATCATGCTTACATGTATGTTATAGCACATTTTACCCCTTTGTTACCTACAAAGCTACATCTAACGGATGGCTTAGTACAGTTCTTGTCTGATAAACTGAGAACTTCAGTTTGTGCGAGGAGCAAAATTATAAAAATGGTAATCTTTTGAATAATCAGTCTTCTAATAAGGTACACTGTATCTACGTACACGTACTTACTGTGTATACGTCCCTTGATTCTTGATTCCATCTTTCTTTAGATGCTTGGAGTTCTAAACGTGCACATATGGCAAGCATGGTGTGGGAGCACTATTCATGATCTGCGAAGAAATAGATTCTTCCCTCTGTACCCAGACGTTCGCCTGACCGTAAAGAAATTCTTTCTTCGTCACATGCAAACTGACTATGGACAGAGAATATTTGGTTACGTTCACCCCCCTGTCTCAGGTAATTTAATAGAAATTAAAAACAACTCTATTTAAACTAAGTTCTCAGTATCTAAAGCTTAATAGTTGCGTTCGTATACAAGAACTGAACTAAACAATAGGTTCAACAACATTTCTGTAGCAATATTATTGGGGAATGAGATTTGAGACAATAGCTTCATACATGTACTTTAGTTGCTGCTTCCTCGACAGAAGCAAAACAAAGGCGACAGATAATTTTCTCTCAGTTAAACCAGAAACCTTACCTGACGTTATGCAGACTAGAGCGATTTGTGTTTGAGTGTAGTAAAACCAAAATTCAGTGAACCGATCAAAACTCGAAGCGAATACATGCACAGTTTAGCCGGTACGAAGCGCGGGAAAGCGTGTGTGAGGGATTGGTTTTGGTTTTTCTTCTGATTGGTCGAGAAAGTGGCGCGAGTTTTTTTAAACCAATCACAGAGCCCATTAAAAGAAAAAGATGGCGGCTGTACATTTTACCACAATACCTCGCGAACCTAACACACGCAAATTAAGCCTCACTTTTATGCAAAATTTGTCCCTCGACAACACTGCGTATACTAAGTTTGAAGTTTTTAGAACTTTTATGGGCGTTTTTATCAGTGATTTTAGGGTTTTGTGCGCTTAGAACTATGGGTAAACAACAGGATGTTCGACGGAAAGCAACATATTTTGGCGGGAAAGCACCTGAATGCAAACAGGAACGTGCAGGTTTCACGGCGTAAATTCCGTAACCGCGCTAAAATGTGAATTGTTTCCTGCAGTATTAAATTTTGTTGTCCTTGAAATTTTTTTTTTCGTTATTTCACCGAAGCGTTTCGGTTTGACGACTTAAGACTCCACAGTCTAGACTAATCACATTAATTCCATTTCTTTTTAGGAAAATACACCTTCGCTATTTCTTCAGACGACAGTTCTGAGCTTTGGTTAAGCTCAGATGAAAATCCTTCAAAAGTCAAACTCATCGCTTGGGTTGGAAATCGCACTCTTCTCAGTGGAACATTTAAAACTAAAATCGCACAATTTACAAAGTACAAAACTCAACTGTCTCGTCCAGTTTTCCTCCATAAAGGGCAAAAATACTTCATTGAAGCATTGCATAAACAGGCGAACCTGGAAGATCATATCCTTGTTGGATGGAAAATTCCTGGTTTGAACAATTTCAGACACCTCACCGGTTCCTCTATCTCAGCAGTTATTGACGACGTTAAAGCCCCAAAGGATGTTACTGCGTATGCTGATTACATACCGCAAGATCTTCCGAGTCATTCGCATTATAGAACCTCGAGCATTACCCTTGATCCTACCGTTTTCAAATTCGGATCGGACGACTTGCGTGACAAGGCGCACATGGCTAAGTTCGTCGACGAGCGTGACATCGAAAAAATATTCCCCAGTTGTCCGTACAATCCTAGCTATTTAGTGGACTTCAAGTTGAGGCGTTATGACGGCGTGACTCTAATCCACGACACTGCGCTTTATCCTGATGATCATTCTGATCTATCGCACATGAAACAGTACGACCAGTGCGTGCGACGCAGGATAAAGGATTCCCATGGCAACCAAGTTGGTACTCTGCCACCTAAACTAAAGTCCAATCACAGTCTGTATGAGAGTGGAAGTATAACAGTATTTCGTGACGGTAAAGCATTTTTGCCCTTGTCTTTCGCAAAAAGTGCAGAGGAAAGAGAGCAAGCTGAAGAACAATTGCTTGAAACGCAAATGGACCTGAGAGATATTAAAAGATTGAGTCAGGAAGTTGAAGATTCCACTCAATCGTCGAAAGAAGCCCATCCTACCGAGATGACGCATTCTTCACCAAAACATGACCAAGAAAATAGTTTTGAAATGAAGAAGAAAACGAAGAGGAAAGACGCGGACACGGCTTCTGTAAAAAGAACAAAACGGAGCACCACCAAAAAAGAAGAGTCCGCTGAGAAAAGTAACGACGGTAAAAGTAGGGATAAAACTAGGAAAAGGAGGCCTCTACAAGATTCTCGAGTTGGCTCAAAGAAGAAAAATGCACGTGACAGCAAAACAGGTGCACCTGACAGATCACGTGATCAAACATCGCGCCATTCAAACGGATACGAGAGTTCCAGAGGAACTCAACGTAAACTGTTAAGCTACAATACTAACAGTAGGGCATCCTCAAATAGCACCGTGGTGCCTGCAAATGGGACAGGATCAAATAAGGTTAATCCACCTCGCGCGTCCCACAATTCCCCTGGAATGAGCAGACGTAATGATAACCTTGAACCGAACAGAGGTTATAATTTTGGATATAACATGTACAATTCGCTACCTCAGAGAGGAAGAAACTCCAGTTATAGCAATATACCGCAACGTAGAGGACGCATCCAGTTTTACCCCGTTGACAAACAGGACGATCAAATGACGCGAATGAACGCGGCAAGGGAGTTCGTGCGCAAGATGATCTACGCCGTACAAGTGTACAACCATCGTGTAAATTCGCGCGCCCTGACGGACGCAGTGTACAGGAAATTTGGAGTCAAAATGAAGATACCTAATATAGTGAGGGTCCCTGATTACGATGCCTGGGTTTTTCATCAGAACAGAACCAATTGCGCCAGCGATGGAAATCTGCTGCTCAATGAGGACGTGAGTACCCTGACTCTGCTCTTTTACTTTTAGATTTTCTTGGCACTGAAATTTTACTAGATGATAGCTTAAAACCTTCGTTAAACACCTACAGGCAAAAAGAACACACTGCAATACAGCAGGCAAATAGACTAGTTGCTCTCGCAGGCCAACGTAGTTTTTGATGCGTCTTATTAGAAAATAATTAGAAACTCTTGGATGCGCGACAGTAAGTTGTCACTCACAAACAAACATTTTCGATGTCTTATGCCTGCAATTTCAAAATGATAATAACGATAATGCATTTATATAGCGCATTTTCATATGTATATGTTCAAATGCGCTGTACGCATACTGCAATTTACTTCACACAAAGGACAGACCAAAACTCCGGATGTTTCGTGCCCTACTCTTTGCCAAGAGTGTGTGGGTTCTTTAAAGTCCCCTGCTATAAGACTGAGGATACAGGAGACGGGACCTACGGGTTAGGTTTTTTCTTCCTTTTCCGACTAGAACGTCTAACCATTTGCAGTTGTAATTACAAAAAAATAACCATTTGCAGATGTAATTACAAAAAATGCACATTCTCACTTATTCTCACTTATTTTAAGACCCTGAGTGTTGGTCCGGTCTGGGGTTCAAAACCTCAACCTCCCGCACAGCAGTCCGGCGCTTTACCAACTACAGCTAACCAGGCGGCGGTTAATTTTTTAATACTTTTTCAGGTGATAATTATGAAATCCTTAGCTCTTTTTTTTTTTAGATAAAGCAACAAATCTTCAGGAAAAGTCAGTTGCAAAAGAGAGTTAATACTTATAGCTCAAGACACACACAGATTGTCTTGTTTCGCGACGAGAGAATGTGGTTGCGGAATGATCGTCTTTCTTTAATGAGGATGCTAACATCTAACCACATTTATTATTCAACACATGCGCGCGCTGCCCATATATGGTCAAAATGTTAACGTTATCTGTCATCCGTACATAACAGATATCCTGCGATATACGTAGGTTGCGAACATTCATCCGAAATCTTGTAAAGCGCTGCATAATTACAGTTTTTCTATCTTCAAAATGTGTTTCGTTGAGAATTTGTTGAATAACAAAACAATTATCCTGCTCAATCTGGCGGAATATCGTCTGATTTTAGCCAACTCGGCCTACGGCCTCGTCGGCTAAGTATCAGGCGATATTCCGCGCGTTTCGCAGGATAATTGTTAAAAATACGCTCTACAAATTAAAAATAATATTTCTGAGAATGTTTTGTTCTTGATAATCAGGTGGCAAAAAGTGTTGTGAATCGATACATGCGCGCACTGAAGAAAGCTAGCAACAGGTAAGAATTCTGAAAAGACAAAACAAACTGGAAAGGGAGGTTGTTTGTACAAAAGTTGTCTATCTCTTCGTGCTAACTGGATTTATTAAAGAGACTATGTCACGGGGATTTCACATATTTTTGGACTTTATTGTTATTAAATTAGTAGAAGGCAACTTAAACCATAGAAAAACATTATCCTTTATCATCTTAAGGAAGATACATGTATAACTTAAAATATCGACTTTTTTTTGAAGACGCGCTAAAACAACTTGAAAAGTTAAGCCGTAATTTTTCAAGTTGCAATCCACTTCCATCCGAACCATCCGCAGCCAAAGACGTTCGTTAACAGTTCAGTGCTCTATTATAGCAGTTTTTAGTAAAAATGGATTATTATTTTAAGATTTCCTGCAACACAAATATAAATTTTGGCTGTTCATAAATCTGTTTAAATCCGGGACAAAGCTCCTTTAACCTTCATATTTAGTTAGCTATTGACAGCCCTATTTTACTGACCTCTCGTCTTTACGTCTTTTATAAAAGAACCCATACATATTTGAAGTCAACACGCGAGACTAGGCTATTTTTAGATCAACATTTCGAAGACCACGCCATTTTAAATTTCCGCCGATATGTAACGTGCACTTTGATCGGTTGATTAGCTACGTTGCACAATGCTCTCAAAAGGTGACTTCCATTTCGCTTTGTTTGATTGTATTTCCTAGTAAGTACTTGTTGAAGGATATCGTGAATGTGGAAGAAAATCACGATGTTATGAAAGGAGACAGATATCTTATAGATCTGGTAAGTATATCATATTGATCGGTAGGTCAATATCGCATTACATATTTAACTTGGAGAGTATTTTGGACAAGTCATCAGCTGTTGTGAACTGACATGTACATTCTCTTTCTTTACAGGAACTGAATGTTGAGGGAAGAAGTGAGTAATTTTATCAAAATTTCAATTAATGTTAAATTGTTTAAATCAGTTCGTGAAGTACGTATTTTTTATTTACTTTAAATTAAGTTCCTCATAGAAAAACCAGGAAAGGGGGTCAGCAGTTTATCTTTTGTGGTCAGCGTAGTTCTAAGTTATTATTCGTCCTTCTACTGGAACATAAAGAATCAGAGGTTCTTCCACTTTGGTTGGCCTCTAACAAATAGTATGAAGGAAAAATTCGTCCAATCAATTTGGTAGTAAAGCTCGCCTCATTTACGGCTTTACATTGATTTTTTGACAGATCTCAAATACGTACGGAATCGTTTGCCCAAGTAATTTCTTTATGGATATTTGGTTGTTTGAAAATATATTTATTAGAAATGTGGAAAATGCAAACGAGCAACAAGATAATACTTCTCCTTTCAGCCAATTAGATTTAGCAATGTATATTTTCCTGTATTTATTTGGCGTGTTTTTGATTACGCAGATTCATCGGTGCGCTTGTCACAGTACATATATCAGAAAATTGGCAGCACTGAATTCTGTTTACCACAAGGATTTGTTCTGAATCAACACGCCACGGTGCATATTATTATTCCAGGTTAGTAAATACACCAATTATTTAAACCTATTCATATTTCAGGGCGACAAGATGACCAGGATACCTTTTCTGACAAGCGCGCCTTCCAGGAGCGTCATATAAGCGCGCGGTCTTGGGTTCTCAAGTTACAGTGATTTACAGTAATTTGGAAAGACCGTCACCACGGTTACTTTGTAGCATGTTTATTCTTGTCCATTTTTTGTCGTCTTTAAACCTTTATTGTGTTTTGTTTTGCAGTCAAGAACCAAGGAAAGTGGGTGAAGCATTTCATTGACAACATGGTCGAGGTAACATGCGTTTGAATTTCTGCTGACATTTCAGTGCGTGCTTGTAGTGCCATTTAACAATTAGACTACGAGCCCGAGTTTTCTATGAGCAAATAGTCAACGAGGCGCAGCCGAGTTGACTATCGCTCATAGAAAACGAGGGCGAGTAGTCTAATTGTTTTAGTAGAAACTCTAAAAGATTGCAGTCCAAAACCTACAATATTGTGCACTTTGAAGACAAAAATCAAGAAAATTTACATCTTAAAGAGCTACGCGAGCGCGCGACTGTTTTCTATCGGCGAATAGAAATCAGTGGGAGAGCCAATCAGATTCGCGGATTTCCAATAGAACACAGCTGAGTTTCTACTAATTCTCAATAGTAAAAGTTTTAAACTGATCTTAACGGTAAAGAAAGAGACACGCAAAATAGACCCCACCCAAATAAAATTAAGGGTTTACTCAATGCCATCATGAAACCGGTGGAAACGTTAAGCGTTAGTTCTTATAAATAATAAATACTTGTTCAAGTATTTACGGTATTAGGTTTAGCAAACTAATAAAAGCTGGACACCATGCTAAACTGCTTTTTGCCGTATACCGTAAATGTCAAAATAGATGTACATTATAAAAAATTAAAGACAGAAATTAAGAATAGAAGATTGATGATTGAGATGTGACCTGGTTTCTTATGTTAATTTACAGCTGTACTCAGAGACAGGCGATCCTCATGTAAACATCATCATTGTAGATTTCAGTAGCACTGATATTGATGTGACTGCCGCGTTGAAACGAAGCAAGCTTAAAAGGTACAGGAACTAAACTTGATTGGTATTAAATTCAGCTACAGCCGTTTATCCGCGACTCACTCAATTCGCGCAAATCGCGTCGTCTAACTGGCCAAAAAAAACCAGGTTCGCTGGTCGAAATCACGTGCAATCCCAAACCAGACATGATTTAGCTGCGAAAACAACACGTGACACGCTTTGTTGGGTTCACTCTTGATTGGCTTTTTCATATATGGCAAGTCACGTGAACTTATTCGATTCGTGATTGTTCAAAAATGCGTGTATTACCTGATTGGCTCGATGTTCAATTTCTTTCATTTTACGTCACTGTTTAGCATTAACTAAAAAATTTATCATGGTCCACTCATATTAACCATGTGGCAAAAAAGGTCTCATCTGCAATCGGGGGCTTGAGACAAATAAGGCAATTCGTTAATGATAATACTCTTATAACTATTTATAATTCCCTTATCCAGCCATCTTTTGACTTTTGTGATTTGGTATGGGATAATTTATCTAAAGGTCTAGCAACCAGATTACAAAAATTACAGAATAGGGCTGGTAGGGTTATTTTAAGGGCTGCCTGTGATGTAAGCTCAAAGGATGTTTTAAAGGAACTTGGATGGTCTGATCTAAAAACCCGAAGAGCTAAGCATAAGGCCACTCAAATGTTTAAAATTTCTACTGGTAAAGCCCCATCCTATTTAAGTGACAGATTTTGCAAAGTCGAGGCAAGAAATCCTTACAATATTAGGAACAGTGAATTAAATATTAATTTACAATTACCGAAAACTGATTTTATGAAAAAGAATTTGCTTTATGCTGGTCCTAAATTGTGGAATTCCTTGCCTAATTCAATTAAGTCAGCTAAATCCGGTCTTGCAGCCTTTAAAAGAGGACTGGAAGATATTGACTTTGATATGTTACTATCTTCTTATTGATAGCTTGTCCCACTCTAATATTTATGTGAACTCTATTTAAATTTTTAAATCTTACTCGGCTTTCATGAAAACCAATGTAATTGATGGAATTCCGAGTTTAAATAAAGTATCACTCACTCACTCACTAACTCGGTTGACTTTTATGTTGTCCAGGTACCAAGTGAGGACGCTTAAAGGAGCTTTTCAGAGAGCGTATGGCATTCATGCTGGTGCAGCGTTAGTCAAGGTTAGTCAATCCATTTTTAAGAAGCAGCGATTAGAGTAAACAAACAATCCTTTACCTTGTGTATAAAATGCAAGAATTTAAATAGAGAAAATGTAGTACTTTATGAATGTTATTTTGCAAAGGTACTTGGTGAATAAATACAATTGGAACGAAATTTGCTTCATTGCAAATCGTTTACCATAATACATAACTGTGTTATTCTGTCAGTTGACTTGTCACTTATTTCCTTCTTATAGAATCCCCGTGATATTATTTTCATGTGTGACCTTCATCTTCAAATTCCAAGTAACATCGTCGACATTATCAGAAAGGTAAAAAAAAAAAAACGTTTGTAATATTTTCTGGTTCGTGTTTACCCGCTTGTTATAAGAACCTCTGTCAGTATTTTTCGCTTACGAGAATTGATTGAGCCAGCAATTTTTAATCCAAAAGGTTGCTAAGCAACTTGACGTAGGTTGACATCACCAAGCTAACTTGACAGCGCAGTTTCTGATTGCACAAAAAAGGTTGGAAATTTTGGCAAATTACTGGAATTCATTAGCTAAACACTAGCATTGTTTTTGTTGTTTGCAGCATTGTGTTCAAGGAAAGATGGCATTTGCACCCATCGTTGCTCGACTTCATTGTGGTTTCTCGCCATCGCTGCCATTTGGTAGGTTGATTTCCTGTAATTGTTTTAGTTTAATGTTGGATATTTTTAGCGTGCCGTTAAGAGTTCGTCTTCTTTTTTTACATGTTATAGTTTCGGCAATTTTCCCACAAATAGCCTAAACAAACGAGTTATTAATTGTCTACGCCATCGCCTATTTATTTTACAGAGAACACCGTTTTATCACTTAGATGACGTTATCATAGCAATCACAGCAGCTATGAATAGGTCGATTAAAAATGGTAAACAAACATAAATGACCGGTTAGCTCAGTTGGTAGAGCGACGGACTACAGTGCGGGAGGTCTCGGGTTCGAGTCCCAGACCGGACCAACACTCAGGGTCTTAAAATAACTGAGGAGAATATGCTGCCTTTGCAATAACATATGCAAATGGTTAGATATTCTAGTCTTCTCGGATAAGGACGATAAACCGTAGGCCCCGTCTCCTGCATCTTCAGTGTTATGGTCAGCAGGGGACGTAAAAGAACCCACACGCTTATCGTAAAGAGTAGGGCATGGAGTTCCCGGTGTTGTGGTCTGGTCTTTGCCCGTTGTATTGTGCTTACTGTGAAATGCTCGGAGATATTAGCTGTATAAGCTACTCTTCAAATCCAAGGGTAAACAAAGTGATGATGATGATATCCCGCAATGAGCGCACAGTCTTTGGTCATGCGGTCGTTTAAGGAACGCCCCTGGGGGCCCCCCTGGGGCAATCATGCGTTCATCTAGCCCAGTTGGTTAACTGCCTCGTTTTTCAATGTTCTGTGTAGGTTTTTGGGAGCTTCAAGGGTACGGTCTGTTTGCCATGTATAAGTCAGATTTCACTCGAGTTGGTGGAATGAACTACAAGGAATTCAGGACCACGTGGGGAGGAGAAGACTGGGAGCTATTGGACAGGTTAGCAATACATCAAGTAAAATCATTTTTTTTAGCACAGGGCCACTACGCGCGCAGAAAGGTGAACTTTGTAGTTCAGAACCCAAGTAGCAATTCTGTTACACGCGGTCGGCAATCATAATTACGATGGGAATCAACGGAGCCTGAAAAAAAAAAGAAAAAAAAATCCAAAATGGATGGAATTCCACGAATCACAACCCATGGACGCTAGCCCTGGACTCGTTGAAGTAAACAACTTGGCTTACTGAGACATTTTTGAGACGTCCGCTACTATGATTGGCAGCAGTGTGAAAACAACCGTTACTTGAGGTCTAAACTTAAGAGTTCGCGTGTTGTCTGTTAAGCGCTGTAAAGAAAAAAATCACAGAACAGCACTTCATTATTTCAACATGAGAGCTATTATTCTGTTATCTAAAGGTGTTCAATGGGGAAACAAGGGGATTCAAAGTCTGTGAGGGAGGGGGGAGGAGGACAGAAACAGAACCCTTCCCCAAGCTTTACTCACTGTAAGTCAAAATCGGAAAAGGCCCAATCAACTGGAATCTTGTTTTCGCTTCTTACAGAGTTCTTCTCTACAAAATGGAGGTGGAGCGTTTACGTGTGCCGAAGTTTTATCATTATTATCACTCCAAGAAAGGAATGTGGGGAACAAGGAACATGTTCAACTCGTACACCCGGGATATGTTTGGCCGCTATGATGACGACAGTGATATTATAACTCTGTACAACGAAACGCGAGAGAGGGAACAACAGAGACGTTTTATATATTACAGAAAGTATTATAGTAGCGCCGAAAGTTAATATAGCTGTAGTTTTTAATGGTGGTGCGCCACGTAGGAAGCTTTTTAGTTATGCAATTTCAGTTTACAATAATTCTACTTTAACGTGAAGGGAGAAAATTTAATTTAACTTGTTAAAATGTTTAGTTAGAAACTGGAAGAAACTGTGAAATTAGAAATTTTCGTTAAAATGGGGGGAATAATTTTAATAATGAAAGACGTGGCCTTTCAAAAATGATGCACTAACTTTCGATAGTATTTTTCACAGCAGTTTCTCCCTTTTTTTCTTTCACATTTTTGTGTAGTTACTAAATTTCGTATGCTCTTTTCTTTTATAGTAATTATATCTGCTTGGTTTGCGGGTGAATTTTAATTATGTCATTAAGCAGGGGCACCCATCGAGAATATAGTTCAAAACCACTTAAAGATAGCACCGTTGAACGTATTTTAGTATTTAAACGGTAGATATAGGCATCTTTTTATCCCCTAAATTTTTTTTATCTGTTCGGATTTCCTAGCTGAAAGTCTAGTGATCCGAAAGTTATAGGGATCAAAACTTACCTTTTTGAAAAAATTCCAGCCAGAGAAAGGCTCCCGAAAATTCTAGATGACCTTTTTAGAGTAAAAATCCTTTAAAAATGAACAATTATACCTTTTTTTAGATATTCGAAAATCCTAGGAAAGGTAGGCAAGCAAAAAAAATTTACAATGAATGTTCCGAAAATTCTAGATTTTAAATCGTCTTCCGAACAGATTTTTAACGAAATATTCCGTTGGGTCTCCCTGAATAAGGCAGAGTTTAAGCACATTGGCTTTTAAGTGAGGGAACCACGTTAATTTGCCCGACAGCGGGTTACCCGAAACTCTGGCTGTACTAGTGGGGGTGGTCTAACTTATTATGTAAGTGGGTGTTGAGGCTACACAAAACGTGGCCGTGTTAATAAGCTTGGTGCTAAGTGAGGCGGGGTTCTGTCACAGTTGTAGTTAGGTTTTATTTGGCCAAAAAGTCATATATTTACTAACAGAAATTATACATATAATTATATTAACATAAATTCCTAATATATTATATATTTTGCGACAAACGATTTGTCTGTGCTGCAGACATCTGGAAAAAGAACTTATTTTTTAAATTATTTCCGTGAAAGCTAAAATAATGGAAATGTGGAGTATTGGAATGTTGAAACTGGAATCTGTGTACTTTTCTTCACAAGTAAAATAATAATATATAAGTACTTTAATATATTACTTCTAATTAATAAGATGCAATAGGCCATTTCCGAGTTACCTTTGTCTATGTTTCAAAACGAGTCTACGTGTGAAACCATGGCAAAAATGAGTTTCACCTACAGGTCCATTTTCATATAAATCAAACTCATTTCCATTTGATGGTTTCGTACGTAGACTTGTTTTGAAACAGAAACAAAAGGTAACTCGGAAATGGCCAATTGATTTGACTTCACCAGTATTATAATATTTATACATTAAGAGTGAATATGACCACAGGGCGAGAGGGGTTTCTTATTCATTGGGCAATTTATGGGGGGGGGGGGGGGGGTAGGAATTAATAAAGCCATATTTACTACAAATGAGTACGACTTAAATACTGAAATCTACAACATAACTGCACATAATTTCATAGTGTCCAGTGTTCATAATAAGCGCTGTGGCGTTTGGAAGAAGTAATAGTTACTTAGTTACACGTATATCCTAGAAGCAAGAATCTTTGTTATAATGATCAGTGAAGGATAGGCAATGCGATATGAGTTTATGCGTGACAATGTATTGAAAAAAGATCTATTTTTATGTGCCTGTATTTTTTTCTACCAATAAACCGGGATGTGGGCGGTTGGCACAGCAATTGTGGGTAATGTATTTTCCATTCTAATATTTATGTCATCTTTTAGGGAAATAAGTGAGTTGAACCCTTAATAATACTACAGTACATGCCACTGCCAATTAGTGTTGAGATTTTTTTCAAAGTACAGTTGCCAGATATTTGCTTAAAACGACATGTTAAGACGTTATTGACTGAATTTATTTTATAAAAAAAATAAAAGAACAAACTATCAATATTATATCTTGAACGAACGCTGTGTTCGTTCCACCCTAGGGTATTTTTCGTTATTCACAACAAAAATAAAATTCTGGACTCAGTGTAAACTATCTAAAATAATTTTTTGACATGTTATGTGAACAAAATATTAAATATAAAACTTTGGAACAATGTGATATTTGCTGCTCTTCCATTCTGATGCTAAAGTAGACTGACAAGGTAACATCAGATTATTATAATAATAAAAACAATCTTTAAAGGGGAAGCGCCCGTCACGTAAATACGTGGTTTTCAGGGAGGTCCTCCATAGAAATAAAAAAGTATTAAAATCTAAAAGGAAGTACAAATGTCTCAGATCTAAAATATACAATAAATGAAACTACTAAAACTACCTACTGTCCTAAAATCACAAAAAGTTATCTATTAACAATACGTCGTACAACTAAAAATATTTGTTCATTGTCTAAAAATGTTTACCATTTAATAAGAACCTTGTAAGGTTTTTCTTAAAAATCGTGCATGGCACTGGCTTTCTTAAAAATACTGGGAGAGACATCCAGTCATTATTGCAATCTCAGCCAGGGACATGTTTGCAACACCTTAACTTATTTCGTTAACATCAACCTGAAAGGTCCAAATTACATTTATAGTTTTAAAAACGTGAATGAAGTTATACTGAAGTAAGACAGGGTTCTTACAAATTGCTGCGAGGTGAGAATTCACTAAAAAAAATATTTCATCCACGCTTGTTGTTCTTGTGTTGTAGGTCAAATTGGTTTCCAGAGGTTGAATCTGTTTTTAACCTAGGCCAATCTGTTTCAACCTGAAGATGACACTTATAATCACTTAAAACAATTTGAATTCATGAATTAAAACGAAATCTCCCCCAAAAAACATTTAAATTGTCCAAAGTGATTAAAGATTGTTGTATTCAGGTTAACGTAGGTTGAAAACAGATTTTAGCGGAAAACGAATTTGACCTACAACAGTTACAACTTATTCCGCACAACGGAACAAATTGGTTCTTATATAACATTTATGCGAAATAAAATAAAAATCTGTAAGACAGAAGACATAGCTATTTTTTAAAGAGGCAGAATATCACATTTTCTTCTTTTGCGAAAAATCTGCCTTACAGATTTTTATTATATTTTGCATGAATGTTTAATCAGAGCCAAATTGTAGTTTCTGAAATCTTGAGGTGGGGTTATATGTGTAGATTTTGAGAAAAACGCCACTGAAACTACTAGTAACCAGTCCCCCCGAGCACCCGGTCGTTTATTTTGGCTGTTTATTGATTGTTTATTAGCATTTATATTGGTCAAATGTCGCATAAGATGGTTGTACACTTTAAGAAACAGTACTAAGAGTAAGATAAAACAATTCTAAACGTATTTAAAGAAAGTTAAAGTTGGGCTTATTTACCCCCTCAAAACTGCAGTATGAAAGCCACCTTTAAATCAGAATTGTACGAGGTCATACGATTTTCATTCAAAGTACGACGTCTTCGTCATCGTCATCATCATCATCATCATTTGTATGTGTTATATTAGAGCGAATGGTTACATTTCTAGTACTGTCAAGATCTAATGCGCTCAACTTTTTTATCGCCTGACAAGGGATGAATTGGGATTGTTTTTTTTCCCATTAGTCTTTTCTGAAATTTGCATCATTCCATAATGTGTCATTCATCATTGCAAAACCCATCTTCAAATGTCAACTTTTTAGGAGTCGCGTTCGCCTTAATGCATCACGATTGTCGCCTTTTAACTGGGTTATGATGTCATAACTTCACCTAGGAAATACTCCGGCATTATTCATGATTCGTCCTTTTCTAGCTTTTCAACGTTCAATTATTACATATCTAAAATTGTAATCATAACTTACACCGCTTCTTATTAAAGCGTGAACACTTAAAATATGTCTGGAATGTTCTTTGTCTTTTAACCAATCACATGCGAGAACTTCAGACCGCAGAAACCACATGGGTTTCCATCGATCACGGAACAATATTTGGTTATCGTTTCACTCCAATTTACAAGTAAACACACTAATTGTAATTCCTTCCTTTTTGAGAACATTCACTGCTCCACTGAAGAATAGGTTTGAGTGATTTTTTTTATAGAAAAAATTGAAAAACCGATGCGCCCGACGCTACGATTTGCCCCAGTTGCCGCCAATTTTCAAAAATTGTAACGAATACGTATCTGCAGTTACCGTTCGCCTGATGGCATGTTACAATTTGTACTGAGGTAAGCTTGCATTTTCCGGTTTTTATCTCACCCCAACTATTGTAGCAGACCTAAACACTGATAGAAGGAAGGTTTGTTTCTTCGATAACAGCGAAACGATAGCGGGAAGGAAAAGCGAAAATCAAACGATTGAGCGATTGAGGTGTTTACTTTGCACCAATCACGCCAACATTTTGAATAATTTTCGTCTGGAGCCTTTGCAGTTTGCAGTCTTACGATCACGGAACCTCTAATTGCCTAAGGGTTGAAATCGTTTGCCGAAATAAATCGAATCCCTTGTTCTACCGAAAAGATTTACAATCAGTAACGAAAACTCCACAATTTTGTATTTTATATTCGGTTTATCGTGTTTACATCTTATGTCTAGACATGTCTACAACATACTGCATGCACTGAACTATGTCGTATATCGTCGCTAGAGAAACCGTCCTTTTTTTCTTTCAAAAATCCCTGAAACCATGTTCTGGATGTGGCCCTCGATACGAAAGAATAGCAGTTCTTTAAATTCTTAAAAAAGACAGAGCGTGTATCCTGAAACAAAATAAGAACTAAAGTTGCTCCGTGACCGATGGAAACCCATTTACTGTTTGTGGTTTCTGCGGTCTGAAGTTCTCGCATGTGATTGGCTAAACACAAACATTCCAGACATATTTTTTAGTGTTCACGCTTTTATAAGAAGGAGTGTAAACAAGGCCACGAACGAGTGGATATCTTATTTTTTGCCTCAGGTGCTGTTAGTACAAGAATCAGGAAAAGAGGCGGGCGAGTTGCAGCTGAGAGGGTAAGTGATAACCGCTTATCAACATCAGGTAGATCAAATACCCTCAAATGTACAGAGACGTTATGCTGCGAATATGTTTCAAAGCATTTTCATTTAGGCCTTTGAAAGAGTTTTGCCTACTTATCCTAAACTTTCGAGCGAAAAAAACGTATCGGCACTTAATTTAGAACAGATTTAATAAGAATTTAAGATTTAAGATTTAAAATTCAACGCGGAAAAATATGTTGGTTGTCTGCCAAATGCGACATCTTTTTCTTTTTTTCAATTTTAGCTTGTTTTGAAATATTCTTCATCATAAAACTAAACATTTCGCGCAATATGAAGAATGTCTTGCAATTTTTTTTCTACAAAATCTCATTTAATGGTGAGCAATATCTCCTAACAGGGAGAGGCGGTGGTCAAATGGTCAGTACGCCGGACTCCGGATCGAGCGGTCCGGGTTCGAGACCTGGCCGGGGTCATTGTGTTGTGTTCTTAGGGAAGACACTTTACGCTCACAGTGCCTCTCTCCACCCAGGTGTATAAATGGGTACTGGCGAATTTACTGCTGGGGGGTAACCCTGCGATGGACTAGCATCCCATCCAGGGGGGAGTAGAAATACTCCAAGCCGCTTAATGCTACAGAAACCGGGATAAGCTCCAGCCTGATAAGCCACTTGGCTCGACAGCAGGCTTTTTTTAAATATCTCTTAACAGTGGCGCGAACCTGTTATTTAAGAGCCACCGATTGACCCATTCAAATCTTATAGCTCTTCTTTATTACGATTTACTCCATACAATACAAATACATTACGAATAATTAAGATAACTAACTAAAAATAACAAACAAACAAAAAGCTGTGGAGAAGGAGACAACCAAGGTAGGGATGAAGGTAGGAATGGCCAAAAGTGACGAAGATTGAAACGGATTGCGATATTGTATTAGTTAGGTCGTATGAGTAAGGCAGTCCAAAAAAAAATCACGTTTTATTCACATGGTGTCTTTCACCATCTGTTTTTTTAAGACAATTATTTTTTGGTCGATTTGATGGTCATTCAACTATTTTAGTTTTTCTCGTGGAACAGACTTTTCTGATCCTTAAAGACTCCAACAAAAAAGTCGATTATATTTGACCGATTTTGTTTTTCGCAAAGTTCTGAAACTGTTTTTCAAGAAAATGTTTTGCATGAAAACATAGCGGAAGAAAAGGCGACTGGTTTTTGCCCTATTTGTTTTCGCTTAATTTTTTTAAGTCTTCCTAACGGAACAGATATTTCAACAACTTGTTTATTTTTGATTAAAGCGTCGAGAGGGGAAATGCAATTATCTTTAATGGATTTACTGATCTGTCGATTATTTTAATTTGCCTTCTCAGACTGAGATGTTTCAACCTTTTGTTTCGCTTGAAAACACTGAAAAGGAAAGTCTGGTTTCTCATAGATGTTATTATTGTTTACTTAAGTAAGTGACGTGAAGTATATTAAATAATTTATATATGTGAACTGCAGATGAAATGTAAAGTGAAGAAATTAAACCCCGCAGTAAATTGCAATTAAAGAAATTGAAGCCAGAATTTTTTCTGGGTTCTTTCCTTGCAATTTCTTTAATTGCAATTCACTGCGAGGGTCATTTCTTCACTTTTAAATTAAGTAAGTAAGTAAGTAAGTAAGTAAGTAAGTAAGTAAGTCAGTCAGTCAGTCAGTCAGTCAGTCAGTCAGTCAGTCAGTCAGTCAGTCAGTCAGTCAGTCAGTCAGTCAGTCAGTCAGTAAGTAAGTAAGTAAGTAAGTAAGTAAGTAAGTAAGTAAGTAAGTAAGTAAGTAAGTAAGTAAGTAAGTAAGTAGGTAAGTAAAGTAAATTCAGTAGTCAGCCAGACAGACAGTCAGACAGACAGGCGCCTTTTAGAATAGAGGCGCTTATATGAATGGGGGCGCTTATTAGAATATGGGCGCTTATTGACAAAAACACATTCGAAGGGGGGCGCTTATTGGAAGGAGGGCGCTAAATCGAATCATTACGGCAAGTAAAAGAATACGTAAAATCTTTGTTTGGAGATGGTGGCTCACAATTGCAGTGCTTATAAATTTGAGGCCCTCTCCTAAACATGAAACCTAGTTAAAAATATACATTTTAAAGGGTACAACCTTTCGTGTATTTTGACGCCATGATCATTTCTCAAAACACCTGTTTTTTAATAAGAGTAGTTAAGCTATCGGTGCATTTGAGCGGAAGGCAAATAGTAATTTTGACAAAAGATGTAACAAGACATTGTAAAATGTTTGCATAACATCTATCATCGCCAGCCAAAACTAATTATTATTCCATTACTTACTCTCTGAAATTTCCGCTATTCCATAAAGTGTCATTTATTACCGCAAATTCCATCTCCAAATGTCAATTTTCAGGAAACGTACGTTATACGTACGTTAATATATCCATGCTGGATTAGTTAAGAATATTACTTCTCGATCGAGTGAAGTTATATATCTGTCCACCTCTCTCCATGCAGACACAAAAGACTGCCAGAAAAAAATGCTGTGGACGGTACCTTGTTTTTTCTTCTTCTGTTCTCTGATGAACTTCGTTACTGCTGATAATCGATGCAGGACAGAAGTTAACATACCTGGCATGGCTCTCAAAGGGTTCGTCTTCAAGAAAATGGCAGTAACAGCCCCTCATAAGTGTGATGTCAGATGTGAAAGAGAAATCACCTGTCAAAGCTACAATTTCGTCATAGCGGAAAAGTCGTGCGAACTGAATAATCGAACCAAAGAGGCAAGACCCGAGAATTTTCACTCGGACAAAGCAAGGTTTTACATCAGACGCTTAAACGGCAGGGGTATGTTATAAAGGTATTAGGGTTAATTAGAGGTATAACCCTGCAAAAGGTTTCTGTTTTTCTAAATTTTTCTTCTCAAATCCCGCGAGTTTTTTTTTTTTTTTTTTGCTCTGAAATATCAGGTTGTTATCTGCGTGGATCACTGGGCCTAAACTTATATAAGGAATCAATTGTTCAGAAAAAAGAAGTCACCTTATCAATCGATATACATGTACTTGATTTTTAATGAATAAAAATCGATATATCACAGACAAATTCTTGGGTAAGTGAGTATATTATGAAATGATACGAGAACTGCAGGAAAAAAATGAATGAAATGAAATGATCAGTAAAAGAAAATCTAAGACATGTCGTGCATCATGCATAGACCGGCCATTCAGTTATTCCAAAACATAAGCCTGCTCGCTTTCAGTTTCTGTCTACATAAAAATTAACTCGTAGCTCTCCAACACGCTAGCTTTCGGTAGGTAGAAACCACAGTCTCACTGGTAAATATTTTTATTTATCGTTTTTTGTTAAAGCTCCTCTGGGTTCCATTCCGGAGCTACCAGCGCAGTCATGTCACGAAATAAAGGCAAGCGAAGGCAAAGACGCCAGTAGCAACAAGTACTGGCTGGATCCAACTTTGACTGGAGTGGCAGTTTTGGTTTATTGTGACATGAACTTAAAAGGTAGGCCCCATCTGAATAAGCTTTTATGCAACTCCTATTTCTGTTTTGCTGGTTTTTTTTTGCTGATTCTGGGCTTATCAGAGTTTTTGTATTCGAGCTTCCTTCAATTCCTTTATTTCCTTTATTTTCAATGTATAAGATTAAAAACATGTTAATCCTTGTTATCTAGATGTCGATGAATGTATTACCGGCAACCACGACTGTGACGCGAATGCAAACTGCACCAACTCTGTTGGGCATATAGCTGTATTTGTAAGGAAGGATATACGGGGGATGGACGTTCATGCTTAGGTAATTTAACTTCACTTAAGTGCAAACAAAATTACAATTTGAAGTTTTTTTTACCATTTGAAGTTCTTTGAATGCTGACCAATGTTGTAAGAAAATATGACGATGGAGATGGACGCTCATGTTCAGGCCGGCAGTGAATGATATTACTTAACGATTAGCCGGAACTCCCCAAAAAATCAAACGTTAAAGCTGGGTGTCCTATGTATCCCTTGGTATTGTAGATATCGATGAATGCAGCAGTGGTAGCCACAAATGTGACATGAATGCAAAATGTAACAACACTGTTGGTTCTTATAACTGTACTTGCAAAGAAGGATACACAGGAGATGGACGATCGTGTTCAGGTAAAGTATTAAAGAATTTACCTCTTGAAATTCCTTGCATGAAGATGCACTCCCATGCCCAGGCACTGAGTGATATTAATTTAATATCAAAGCAACTGACAAGTGGGAGCTCCCCAAATATCCAAACTGGGCACCTTAAATATCTTACAATTATTTCACGAGCGCGCGTTGGATATAAGATGGTAGATAGCCAACGAGGCGTGTAGCGCCTATTTGGCTATAACGATCTCATATCCAACAAGCGCGAGTGGAATAATTGTTTTATTACAAACGCCCAAAGAATTACAATATTGGAGCTCCGCTGCTGTTTTTGTTGACGCATATCGGCTACCATATTTGTGGTCAATAGGTATATGAACTCATATACCATTGCCTGTTTACCAATCAGAACTCAGGAATTGCAATGTACCATTGCTAGTTTTAAATAATTTTTGGTAGATATCGATGAATGCAGTGATGGAAGCCATAAATGTGACAGGAATGCGAACTGTACCAACAATGTTGGTTCTTTTTACTGCACTTGTAAGGAAGGATACACAGGAGATGGAAGCTGGTGCGCAGGTAAACAAATTAAAATATAAATTAAAATTCAATTCAAATAATTTAATCAGATTATATTAATAGTACTATATTGATATTATGTTATAATAACATTATTACATAAATTAGATTATTATAATACTATTACATTAGTATAACATTATTAAATTAATATAATTTAATATTACATCAATAATATCAAATATAAACAAGTTGTAATAATCGAAGCCTGTCTGATGCATGCTTGAGTGTCACATATTAAGCTAGTGAATCAAATGCTTTTCTAAATTTAACCTTTCGAAAATATCAGTATAACTATAGTTGTAATAAGCTTTAAGCGAGATTTTAGCGAGATTTTAGTCCTTTGGATGACAGTTTATTTCCATTTGTCCTTTCGCTCATTGGCCTAACCAAAGTTTTATACCTTCTTTGTAATTAGCCCAAGTTTGGTTCGGTTTGCTGCACTTGTGCATCGCTAGTTTTTAACACTAGACATTGTTTAAAAAAAAATCGCGAAAATAAAGGTCGCGAAATATGACCATCCCCAATTCGCGAAAATATAGTGTAATAAGGTAATAATTCACTTTTATGCACTAGATGCATGTCTTTTTCATTCCTCAGTATCAGGGGAACCTTTTACCTGTGCAGGCAAAGTGGACGGTATTTACCCTGATCCGTTCATCTGTTCGGCAATGTATTACGGATGCTATGGTGGCGTGACAGCGGAATTTGAGTGCGCGGAGGGTCTTCTGTTTGACAGGAAAACCAAAAAGTGTGATTTAAAATTCAACGTGCAGTGCTGAACGTTAGATTTAAGTGAGGCACGGTAAAGCGGATACTCTCAGTTGACAGTGTAATGGAAATCTGTAGTTATGATTGAAATGTAGAAATAAAAAAATATATATATCAAGTGATAAACTCGTTGTATTCAACTCTCACTTTGCTAGTTCTTACGCCAATAAGCAGTATTGACAACTTATTCCAGAATGTCTCTGTGTTGGCGAACTCGGCCGAATGGCATGAAAAAGTATTTATGGTTATCGGTGCCTTAATCTCATGCTAAGAGCCCCCAGTTCGCCCATGCGCAAGTCGTTGAAATGTCACTTATTACAAGAAATCAACCAAGTTTCACTGTTTCTTTTTAAAGCAAAGAATACATAAGGGGAGGCGGGAACATACTTCGACCTTGAATCAATGCCCATGCTAATTGAATCTTTCATGCATACATACATTTAGCAAATGTAATCAGTAACAAGTCTTTTTTTTTTCCTTTTTAATTTGTGGCTTATAATTCAAACCTTGACTTACACTTAACTTTTTCACTTCCAAAAGCATTTAAATTTTATTATACAGAACCGTACAATAAGAAAAACACTACATGAAAGTATGGCCAGCAGTTTACGTTTGAATGGTTGCAAAAGCCATAAGGTTTCTTAGCCATGAGACAAAACAAGCAGTAAAGAGACCAATCTGGGTGTGGCTCAAGCTTTTCTTGACACCTAAAAGATACCAAAAAACTAAGAATGGAGTTTATATTTGTTTATTAAATTTTCAGCCACGGATATTGCATTTCTAGCATTCTGATTGGTTTACTCAATCCCGGTTGTCAGCTCGTATGCCTTAGTTTGACCTTATTTGGAATATGATTGCGTTACTGTTGCCAAACTAAAATTTTTCTGCGGGAAGCGACAGTTCCATCAAAAAAATGGTTTTGAACAGCAAATTTGGCGAGCTTTATGAACAAGAAATAATTAGCGGTGCCTACAAAAACCAAAGAAATGCCATAGTAAATTAAAGTACGCAAAACAAAAGGATAGATGCGAAAAGTGTAATTAATAATACTTTTAAACTGAACGCACAGCAAGAGCGAGTGAATAAAGTAGAAAAGCAGCAAATAATTTACGAAAGAACGGCAAACTGACACAGTTTCATTCAGTGTACGTCATAAAACTAGGCTCAGCACTTCAGTAAAGTTTGTTACCTTTCAATCTTGGTTTTGTCCTTTCATACTTTAATAAACCTGTTCCACTTTGAGCTCAATTTCGCTTCAAATAATATAGCAGTCTTGATGACAGCCGTGGAGCCGTAAACAAGTACAATGTAAACACTTGCTTCGTTCGACTTGCACAAGACTTGTAGTTTCCAGAAAAGGTTTTGCTTCGGATCTTCTCGTAAATCTTAACTGTTGTCACAATTTCCATGATATTTAGACGACTTTAGAGGGGATTGTTTGAGGAAAATCTTCTGAAGAAAACTCTCTTGCTCGCTTTCCTCGTATGTTTCATTCAACTCAAGAAGTGACCACCGCGCCAGAAATTTTTGCGCCTCCTCATACTATCACTTCGTTTACATCAAAATGAAAAGTCCATTCGATTTTAACTTGAGAAGAATTTAATAAAACAATTATTCCATTCGCCCTTGTTGGATACGAGTCGTTATAGCCAACTCGGCGCTTCGCGCCTCGTTGGCTATTTACCACCTCGTATCCAACGCGGACTCATGGAATAATTGTTAAATATTTCTTTGTGTGTAACCCTAAACGAGACCATTATGGCTAAAAATACTGGCGTTTTGGGCGTTTTGCCCGGAACACCCTAAGCGAGACCAAAAATCCGAAATTTACACCCTTAAGCGAGACGACGAGCATCCCCGTCACTTTCATATGCGAGTCCCCCCCCCGCCGGGACAAGAACCCAGGTCCGCCCTTTATTGAGCATGCGTACAATACCGCTGGCCAATACATTACAGTACCCTTTATTAATATAGCGAAATACTAGTGTGTAGGACTGACAAGCAACGAAAGTTTTCAGGGGCACCCAACGGAATATTTCGTTAAAATATCGGTTCGGAAGACGATTTGAGATCTAGAATTTTCGGAACATTCATTGTAAATTTTTTTTGCTTGCCTGCCTTTCCTAGGATTTTCGAATATCTAATAAATCGTATAATTGTTCATTTTTAACGGATGTTTACTCTAAAAAGGTCACCTAGAATTTTCGGGAGCCCTTCTCTGGCTGGAATTTTTTCGAAAAGGTAAGTTTTGATTCCTATAACTTTCGGATCATTAGACTTTCAGCTAGGAAATCCGAACAGATAAAAAATTTTTATGGGATAAAAATATGCCTATATTTACCGTTTAAATACTAAAATACGTTCAACGGTGCTATCTTTAAGTGGTTTTGAACTATATTCTCGATAGGTGCCCCTGAGTTTTTGACTGATTGTAATCCACTTGTCGTCTTGATAGCTTTCTGCTTTAGAGATTCGCCGTAGTTGTCTTATTTAATTCTTTCCTTCGCTGTCGCTATTTCAACAAAAGTCTTTTCGTTTCACGCCATTTTATTAGTGTAATGCAAATTTCGTCATCGCACGTGGTACTGAATATTGTGGGATCAGTTATTGCACGACAGCGAATAGCGTAACAGTCAGAGGGCAGAAAAACGTCACGTCCGCAAATATGGACTAGACCACATCGAGGTGAGTGTATCAGAACGACATATACTGAAACAGGACTTTTAAAACACCGCTCTAACAAGTGATGTACAGGTTTTGCTTGAATATCGCTCAAAAGCATGGATTATTCACTCTCACCCAAGAAGTGCGATTTTTGGTTTACTTCTGTTGTTAATTCCTGTGTATCCGGTGAAATTAAAGATATTGATTTTTGAGACCCTTTAATTATATACATAAAAGAAATTGAATGACAGGAAATTTTACTAAGCAATCAAATGACTCTTGATTCAAAACGAATGCCAAGACACTGACCTAACTTTAAAATCGCCACGACGTGCCACGGCTGAAGCGGTGTCATGCGATCGACGTTTTCTGGTTTGAACTTCTTGGGGAAATTAATAAACCTCCACTTACGGCCAAATATCATCTGCAAAGTAAAAAAAAAATGATAATAATAAATTAAAAATAAAATAAACATTTAGTCAGGACAAAGTTTATCTCGAACCAAGGGAAAGATAATTTATTCCGTGACGGATTGCGTGAGGGTAGCGAAGCGCATCGCTTAGTTGGCGGTTTGTTGCTCAATAGTAATCTACTAAATAAGAAGAGCAATGCGAAATTAGTGCAAGTGCAATGTTGCAGTACAACTGAATAAATATCGCATTTATTCTGTTTATTTTAACACAGAAAGTTTGAGGTCACAGTCCATTTGGTAATGTCACCACAGCAAAGGTTAACAGCAATAATATAATATAATATTACTGTCATTGTCTTGCAGTGGATCTCAAAACTGCTTTGCTGATGGCTGACGTGGTAATCTGGGGAACAAAAGATTTTCAAGTTCCGAAGTACTTTAACTTTGCTGACGTCATAGACGAATGGG
This sequence comes from Oculina patagonica, assembly GCF_052425735.1. Lineage (NCBI taxonomy): Eukaryota > Metazoa > Cnidaria > Anthozoa > Scleractinia > Oculinidae > Oculina > Oculina patagonica. The sequence goes on from NC_135761.1 coordinate 45,722,721, forward strand.
CACAAAACGAAAAGGTGAGAACGTTTGTTTAATTAAACGGCAACCCTTTCATCAGCTAAACTGGTCCCGCATTAGGTGAGGCGAGCCCACTTCTGGCTTGGCCAAACCTCGAGTAGAAGAGCTTAGGCAAAGCAACTATTCTTCCTCTTTTCCCTGTGTTGGCGGTCTGGACCGATCACGCATGGCAAAAAGTATATTTTAGGGGCCAAAAAAATGTTTGAAATGCTTGAACCAAGCCCAGTTTGGTCTTCTTAAGGGGGTCGATCTAAATGTTCCGACGATCATGCCCGTCCCTTTCATATGAGAATAAAAAGGAATCCTGGTTACTGTTCGCTTCTGTTCGCATTCCGCGGTGTCTATTAAAACAGGCTTGACTGTTTGCAATACCCTTCGTTTCTTTCAAAACTTGCATTACAATGTGGTATTGCTCTGTATGTCTAGACTTGCCCCTGATGCGCGAGTCAAAATAGCTAAAGTGTTAACATGTAACCCCCCTCCCCCCCCCTTTAAGAGACACATTAGGTATCTTCAAAGCGAGTAACCCTCCACCCAGGTTTATTCGGCTCCCCAGGCCAACCTCGCTATTTTCTTATATAAACGGTTCTTAGCTATTTGTAAAGAAATGTATGAAAAGCTCTCTCACCCGGGATGGCTCGGTATAGAGGTTGACCTTTCTACCTGGGACAACTTTTATGCATATAAACAAGCTCTAACACTAACATTACATTACATTACATTTTTAATACCACTTTTTACCAGTTCAGTTCCTTTCATTTTCTCCTGTGACTGAAGAAACTGAATGAAACGTATTTCAATTTCTTAGTTTCATCACGGGAACGTTACATGCAACATTTCCATCTTGCATCACACTTTCTTATTATTCTTATTATATATCGCAATTACATTGCTTCAGCAATTTTCAATAACACCAATAAATGCAGTTCTTCTAAAACAAATGCAATAAAGGAACTGAATAAAAAATGAAGTGGAAATCTAGATTGAAGATAAAAGGAAAGAAGAGACGGAATCATGCGCGAACTGTAGTCTATTTGGAACAATATTTCATGCAGAAGCTTCCTTTAGTTTCTTAGTTTCTTACCTTGACAATTTTTCCTGTTCTATTTTATTTTAGCAAGGCACAAGGAAAAGTAATCACCCAGCTCTGTGGTGGGTTGATGGAGTCGGCAACGAAGTTAAGTGGAGTTTTCAAGATGTCGCCATAAAATCGAAAAAGTAAGATAACTTCCAATACAATCTTAATCCGTTTTCCGCCGATTATTTAAAGAATTCGGTTAATTGTAACTGTGAAAACATTTTTTAAATCTTCCAGCCATCTTGTAAAGAGCAGGTTAGCGTTAATTTTCGCAAAGCCTTTACATTTCGTTTCAGTAGCAGATGGCTCAGTTAAATAATCGAGTTTTGGGAAAAGACCATTAGATTATTTATGAGTGGTTGCATGAATTTTAGCTGCTCGATAGATCTTTTTCTTCTTATAGCCCTGCAAAGGATATTTCTTAGATGGCTGCTCGTTATTTTTTTTAATTCAGAAGCGCTTGATTGATAATGTTTGGGGGGATCTTTCACTCCCCCATCAGAAATCGTATGGCCCACGTTACGCTCTCTGAGCGGCCTGCCTGTTCTTTTTGCTTTGTTTTCTCAGCCGAAGCGTTACTTAACTGTTTTTTCTCCATTTCAGGACTGCCAGTATCCTGTCCAGAGCAGCCGACATCAAACCAGGAGACCATGTGATGGTGATATTACCCACAATTCCAGAGTACTGGCTGATACAGGCTGCGTGTTTAAGAACAGGTACCATCACCATTTTCGAGAGGAAAATTCAGAAGAACACCCAGGAGACACAGTGCATTGTAGTATTGTTTTTTATAAAATTTTAAGTCAAGGTTATTGCATTTGTAAAATGTAGCTTTCTGTGCAAACGACGCGTAGTGGTCGCAGTTTAACGGCAGAGTGTGTTAGCCAGCCTCGTCCCCAGGCCATACCGCGCTTTGCGAGTGAGCGGAGGAGGACTGGAACCGAGCGCGATAGCGCGAGGCCTGGCACAAAATGGCAAAAAAGTCCCAGTTTAGCGAGAAAAAGTCCCAGATATAGCTCGACGAAAATATACGTTTTTCTGCGAGGGAAAGAAAATATTTCTGGTTCATGAAAAAACTGCATCCCTTTTGAACATTTGTGGACTATTTCAGATGGCGGAGACGGACTGTAATGTCGTTTTTTCCTGCCTTGCAGAATGGTATTGGTCGTATTAGAGTTAAGAAAATTATTCTGTTATCATTGTTTTCGTTCACTACTCGTAGTGATACATGGGTCTACATGTATCTAGAAGTTCTTTGTGGTAAGCAAATTACGTTCGCCAGGTACTAGTAACTGTGGTAGTTTTATTTAAACCTGAAAGGCGTCGATCTCAATGTTTATAGAGCTAGGGTCGGGATTTTCGACCTTTGTTGTTTACAAATTTATGTGCGAAAACAAAGAAACAATTCAGCTTACTTGAGAGGAGAGGGCTTATCCCCCGATGCATGGAAGCTTGTCATTGATTACCTGTAAATATTTATTTCGCTTTTTAGTGAAAAAAAAAAAAAAATAATCTAACTCTCGTAAACCAAAACTTTATTTGATCTTGTTGTAGCCTGTCTTTTTCTTGTATATTCTGACTCATTTCATTAGCAGGAGATGTTAATCCAAATCCTGGGCCATGTTCAGGTAATATATAACAATTATGCTTCAATCATTTTCGTCAATTCAATGAGCTTATATAATAAAAATTACAGCTGGTCATGACTTATTGCAGATTCCAAGTGTGGATTGATAACATTTCCATTGTGTAGCACCACTAAATAGCCAACAGTTCTTGTCAGCCCAAAACTGAGGTGTGGAAATTTATTGCAATTTCCCTCAGTTGCAGAGTTAGCATTTCAACTGAAGTTTATATATTTTGCTGCCAATTTTTGTGTAGTTTTGACAAATTCACCTGCTGAGATGTCCAAAAAGAAACAGAGGTGCACTGCTTTCCCCTTTAGACAAGGTACATACTGCATCATTGTAGACACAGCTCGTTTAACAAAGTATGATTCTTCTGCTATTCTCTCTGACATTTACTTGCAAAGAAACATATAAACACAATATATATATATACTGGGTTTATATGTTTATTTGCAAATAAATTAAAATATAAAAATATATAATGTTTAAATATTGTTTGAACCGCTCCAGAAAAGCTGGTTACTGGGGCTTTTGGACCAGCTTCTTTTTAATTTGTGAGCCCCATTCTGCATTTTTGATAGCCCAAAAATATTTGTATTTTCCCTCACATGGGTACATTCGCTATTTTTCCCATTCCTTAAACTACCACCTTTTAAACTCCTACTTGCAGAGATATTAAACTGAGCTTGACTGACACACACACACACACACACACACACACACACACACACACACACATAAACACAGTTCAGTATACAAAAGTATTTACATGTATTCAACTCTTGCAATATATACTAAAACTAGTAGTAATTGGAATTTAGGGGAGTGCATTTGGTAGGGTGGGGTGATTTGGGGAGGAGGCAGTGGAAAGTGTTATATTATGTTTTCATATTCTCTTGATATTTGAGGTCTGTCCATAGAAAATGTATGACATTGCCAGCTGATGAAACCTGATCTGCTTGTACCAACCCATCTTTCTAAAGCATAAGAGAAGAATTAACCCTTTTGATTGATTGTGCCAAGCTAAGTGGCTAAAGGTCTTTAATGAATCCAAATAGAGTACATTGTATATCTAGAAGATACTCTGGATAATGTTTGTATAGTAACAATAGTAACAATATAAATATAACATTAACTAACAGTAACAAACGACTTTTAAACTGAAATGTAGCCATTCTAAACATTTTGATACCAGTCCATTAGGAACAGTTTTTTGTTTCCTTACAATCATAATCTTGTCAATGCTTAGTGGCCGAAGGGAATTTGGTATGTTATAGAGTCTCACAAGTCTGAAGTTCACAAAAGAGCTGAGTTGACACATCACAACTTGGTATCGTCACCTACAGTAGGCGAATTGCAGCGTTTGTTTCCCAGAAAACAAACCACTACACAGCTTTCTAATTTTCTGATAAGTAGCTTTAGTCATATATTTTGCTACTGATACTTCGAATAAATAGTTACAACTTCACTTACCTAGCTTGGATAAAACTGCGAAAAATATTCGAAAAAAGCGAAGGCAAAGGAACAAAGAAAGCACACACGAAAGCACAGTTGAAAGTACTGATGGATTATCAGCTTTGAGCCTTTTATCTTTTCACCGCTGTTGTTATTGTGTTAGCGAGAAGCAAAAATACTCATCATACAACTTTCCACGAACGACCACTATTCTATCTCCGTTCACCAAAAGAGAAATCGATCGATAGAGACAGCTCCCATCGCCAGTTACAGTAAGTGGAACATATTCTTCGAATTCTTCAAGCTAGCTCTTTAGATGGTACAATTTGCTGCGCATAAAAATCGACATTTAATTTTTCTACCTTAAATAAAAAATCTCCAATTACTTCACGAGTTTGCTGGCAGACATGGATGAAGGAATCCCAGCCTAATTCTGACGCGTTTTTAAGTTCTTCAAGAAGTTGACTGAAGTTCAATCGTTGGACAGGCTCCGCCATATTGGATTTGCCGTTTATTGCCAGGCGTCCTAGGCGAACTTTCCCGACAAGCTTGGTGGGTGACGTCACATCCAAATTCGCCGGGGACGACTGGGGACGAGGCTGTGTGTTAGCATCTTCCAAATTGCACAACACGATAAATTTGACAAAGTACCGCAAAAAAATTTCACTCGCTAGACAACTCACTTTTGATTAGGTCTGAGCTCAGTTTTGCTTCAACACAATTGTCGCTTCTCGTTAAAAGGAAAAAAGGACCGATTGCACCTGCCAAATAGCAAGAAAGGAGCCCAGGAGTTGTATATGATAAACATTATTCTCGTAATTATAATAACACCAACAAGCACCGTTGTCGATGGTTATTTATTTCCTCAGGTGGAGTATTAATTATAACTCCAGTAAATATTGGTCCAAAAGAACTTCACAGGAGAATTTTAAAGTCAAAACCAGTGTGTGTGGTGGCGGCCCCTTGCGATCAGATAAAAAGCGAATTAATTGATATTGTCAATCAGGTTCGTTTGTCTTGTTGCTGTACTGAGTTGTTTTGTAACGTGCCTTTATTCAGTAGAATCCCGATTTCTCGGACCCTCGGCAAGTGATCATCATCATCATCATCATCATCATAACCTATATTTACACTCGATAGGGGTTTAAAGCACAATGCTTGTGGGATCGTGTATTATACTAAATATTACAAAATACTAATGAACTAATATATTTCTAAATTACTACTAAATACTTATATACTAAATACTGTTTTAGCACAAGTGCTAATGGGGCCGAGCATTTAAAAATTAGAAACAAATATTACAAATCAAACGAAACAAGGTTAAAAATCCCAACCGGAAGGAGGCGAACCATCTGCCTATTTAAAAAGTGTGACTGAGGCGTTGTTCTCGGACTACCGTGAAACAACACCAGGTAGTGGTTAGAACGGGACTTGAACCGGGACCTCCGGATTTCACGTCCGACGCCCCAACTACTCGGCCACGCTGCTTCCGATTTCTCGAAGCAATATTCGTTTCACCTGGAGGTTCAAGAAATCGAGATTTTACTGTATTTCAAATTTGTTAACCCCAACCTGCCGGCCATAAGATGTTGTGTCGTGGCGCGAGCGAGTTGAAGTGTTCTCTCCTGTTCGTATTGCGAAAGATAAACCTTTATGAAATCTGCCATTAATTCTCTTTTTCTCCTCGTCACGTTTAGATAACTAGCTCTGGTCAGGTAGAAGTAAGAAGCAGAATTGTGATCAACAGAATAAAAGACGAAAAATGGTAAAGTAAAAGCTCAAGTGGTCCATTTATAATTGATATTCGTGCAATAGCTCACCAACATTGAGACAATACTTTCGTGTTATGTTTTTCTAGGGAGGGCTGGTTGTCATTTGAAGACCTTTTTGAAACTGCGAGTGCTGATTTTCAGGTAGCATAATGATAACGATAGATAAAATATTTAGCTAATAAGACAAGGGGGGTCCATAGCAAAAAGTCCTATTGATATTATATTATGTCCATTATGTTAGGTTAGGTTAGGTTAGGTTAGGTTAGGTTAGGTTAGGTTAGGTTAGGTTAGCTTAGGTTAGGTTAGGTCAGGTCAGGTCAGGTCAGGTCAGGTCAGATCAAGTTAGTTTACGTTAGATTAGGTTAGGTTTGCTCATGTCATGTCATGTCATGTTGTTACAGTATTTTTGTCTTGTAGTCTGTTAAGTCCTTAAGCTCAGCACCCACTAACATATTCTTCACAAGCGGCACAAGTGGTAATGCGAAGATGGTTGAACATTGTCATGCCAGCATGGGTCTGGGTAGCACAGGAATGCGACAGTACGTAAAGTAGTTATTAGTAGCGTTATAAAAAATAA
>NC_135761.1:45729748-45868611 GCF_052425735.1 Oculina patagonica
CCAATGAACTGCCGGTTGATTCTGTAGATCATTATCATCGTTGGCTTGAATAAAATCATATTTAGGTTACTTAAGATAAGGACATGATCAACAATCTTCGGTCGTTTTTTTTAGCCGACATTGTTAAACTCGTTGACACAAAATTGCCCGCGATACGCTTCCCTGCGCTTATACTGGTGGGCGACACATGGAGACTGCAAAATTGCAGATTTGAATACCTGCCTGATATGAATTATCGTTCTTATTAGCATAAAAAGACTTTAAAATGTCTGCAGTCTGTATTTGTTGCACACCGGTGCTGATGACTGAGAAGAAGACCGTCAACGATCGCGTGATACGTAGCTTCGCCTTTGGCGTTTTCAGTTACATTAGTTTTCAATCAAGAATTCGGGTTACTCAAAAACAATTTGACACCAAGTATTTCCTAAGTTAAAACTCTGAAGTTTAAGGGATAAACATTAAACACAAGCAAAGCAAAATGGCAAGATTGTTGCGTGTCAAAACACAGTCTCGGTTGAAAATGAATAATGAGGTCCATTCCCACGAACACCAAACTTAACACCCTTTTAGCTTTTTAACAACAGTCCTGCTTTAGTATATTTCCTGCTGATGCACTCACCTCGATGTTTCCTTTTTCTTCTTTGCAAACGTAAAGTTGTCCTGGCCGAAGGTTTCTGATTATTGTATCATTTACATTCGTGAAATATTCACTATTTCTTGCGACTGTGTAATTTGCATAACACTACTTGCAAGTAGCGCAATGCAAATTTCATTATCGCAGAAAACAATGAGTATTACACGATCACAAATACCACAATTAAAATAAGGTCCCTAACGACGCTTACAACAACGTCGATGAAAAAATGAAGTCTATGAAATGTAATGGCTCTTTCTCTAATCCTCTTAGAAGCACGTGTATTGAAAGGTAACAACAGGTAACTTCGTCTGGAAAGAAATTTTCCCCCATTTCTGCCTATGTTTCGTGAGTGATTTTCGGTGTTTTCGTGTGATAAATATTCGTAAATTAGGGCTATGACTAAAGTACTTTGCAAGGTCACGAAAGCGGAAAATAAAGCAAGAGCAGAAAGGGTGTCACTGTACTTAAGTTACCACGAAACATTTATCGATTCAGTTGTTCTGTGAATGACTGGGGGTATCAAAACTGTTAGTGATCGAAGCTTTTCTTATATGATTTGGATAGTTGGTTTAAGTACCAATTAAAAATATAATTATTTTTTGCGATAAGATTAGTCAGCTAAAAAGTGAGAAAAATGTATCTAGACTTTTAGGAAAAATTTTCAGGCCAAAATTGTCTCGAATTCCCTTTTTCGTATATTTAGAAGCAATCTAAACAATTATGGAGAATCGGTTGACATTTATAATAAACTTTTCTTGAGAAATCCTTTTATGCATAAAATCTAAACATATCAAACGTTCTGTAATCACATTTGCCTATACGTATTGTAGTATAAAGCGTTTCATGTCCTAGAGGCTCATAGCTTAACCATTCAGTTAGGCTAGCGTACCTCCGACAGGTACAGTAAAAACCCGCGAGTAAGAACCTAACATTTAAGAACCTGTTAGGCTAAAATTTGCAAATTAGATACCATTTTACAAGAACCTATTTAGCCTCATATTTGGAAACAGGTTCTTATTTTCTGAAATGGATTAAAAATGTTTACTTTGGGGCAAAAAGTTTGGACAAAGCATTACTGTGCTTGTATACCATGTCAAATTCTAAATGATTAGCGCTTCATTTTTAAGTAAGCACTTATGTGGTATGCAAATGTTATACAAGGAATAGGCCAAATACTACTAAAATATCTATAACAACATTGAATTTTTTTCGTCAGAAATTAAGAACCTATTAAGAACCTAATTAACCTAAATTTGTGTTAATAACCCTTTATGTAAGAACCTGTTAAGGCTAACCTGAAAAATAATAGGTTGTTGCTCGCGGGTTTTTACTGTACAACTAACATGAAAAATAAAAAAGAATGACAGATCGAGAAAAGAACACTATGATTAGCCAGCGTTTTTATTGTCTGACTGTCTGGTCATCTTAATTAATCAGATTATTCACAGTCCTGATTTCACCTTTAAGCAATTACTTTATGTCAAATGCGGAGAATGAAACATTTACTTCAAAATTATTTCGCAGCGATTCGAACGAGAAAAAAATGTTGTAATTGAATTATTTAATTCTATTTTCTCTTAAAATTGGCAGCTACTTAATCAGTTCCTCTGTTATGCTTCATTCACTTTTTACTCCATTCCTTATTCTTCAGTTCTTGTCTGTTGATCTTGCCTACTGTAGTTTTAGGAAGATCCTCAATAAATTCCATCTAAAAAACAAAAAAGTTATTTAATGAGTATGAGGATAAAAATTTATGCCACAACGTTTTTCCAAAACGGGCGAGTGGCTTCCCTTTAATTTTTTTCCATATTTGATCATTTTTAAGAGTAAGTGTCAGTAAAAATTGTAAAAAACAAAAAATAAAACCGTGGCCCCGGTCAAAAAATCGAATTGGTTCACACCTTGTCAGTTTGTTGGCCTAGGTACCTGAACTATATGGGGTTAGTTTTTTTTTAAAATATCCAATAGAAAGACAAAAATCCGTTAAAAAACGGCATTCGTACCAGAAGCTCATATTTCATTCGGAATTTTACACTTTTTGTGTAAAAAAGTGACCATGCTTCTGTGTTCTCAAAAACTCCTGGAAGGCCCTAGACGTTGATTAATACGACCTTTTGACATAAATGTTCGGGGAATTAGAAAATTTATATAAGCACCTCATCTTGCTGTGCCTGTTTTTCTAATTCTCAAGAAGTGGTTTTGCCAAAGCACTTTAGCTGGAGTGAAAAGAGCATATGACTATAGGTTCAAGAATAATGAAAGAAATGTAATGATGCGGTATTACCTTCTTTGGGCACATCCATTCTCCAGTGTTGTATGTCACGTGATCTTGCAGTTCTTTAATCAATTCATCTTGATGTTTGTGTTTAAATCCACTTGACAACACAATGAACGCTTTAATTGTCTACAGGAACAAGAATAGATCCATGGCATCAAAAACGTTAACTTTGCTCACAGTATTTGTGCTCTTAGAGCTGGATTCCAGGGCTGAGATTTACAACGCTCTTAGGATTGTTCAAACACAAAAGCTTATTGCTAAGAAAAGCTAAGAAAAAACACTTTAGATGCATCTAATTTTAGAAGAGTTTCATGAATCCGGTGTCAGATTCCAAAAGCAATAATTCTGGATTTCAAAAACAACAAGTAATCAGATTCCAGATTTGTTTAACTAACTTCAAATGAACTAGATATGTCCAGGATTGAACGTTAATGAGATGCACGTTCCTGAGGACAGGCATCACAAAGTGTCCCCATTAATAAACGTTCGCCAAAACACACCAAAATTCTGTCAAATATGAACACACTCAAACATGAAGTACTTATTAGAAAATAGTTGCATTCAATCCTGGACCACAATACTTTGTCAAGTATGATAGTTGTATCTTTTTTCCAGCCATTTATTCTTTACGTTATTTAACTGGCAGCTATGTTTGACAATCATTTGCTGCTTGCCAAGAAAAAAACAGCCTGGTTATAATTATTAAATCAGGTACGCACGTCCACGTTCTTGTAGCTTCTTGTCATTTCAATAAAGTTTAAACTAATACCAACACTTGTCCTCTTCAACATGGCCACATAAAAGAGAGAACACTCTAAACAGTCTTAAACCTTCACCTTCACAGTTTTACTTTGTCTCTCACACAACGATAGTGGGGAAAAATTAGTAAAAGGGAAGCTTAAACATGCCACCTTCGATTGCTTTGGACAATTCCACTTTTTGATTCATGGCTGTTTTTTCCTTAATGTATATCCAGTGTAAATATCCTACTTATATGGATTACCTGTCCCATCATATAAGGGCTGCTGCACACAGCACAGTCCAGTACTGCAGGATGTCCTTTCAGGCAATTCTCCACCTCATAAGGATTGATATTGAGTCTATAAAGTGAAGTATATCAATGCAACCTGATTAACACAAAAATATGACATAAGACAATATATAGATTTAGGTAAGCCTACAAGCGGAGCTCCCAATTTATTTAATTTTCACTGGAGCTTACAATGTTTTCATTCTAGTGAATAAGCGGCCAAAGTACTAATGTTTATGGCGGTTTATAGGTGTGACACAAATTTAAATAGCTCACGGTTCTACTGAATGTCAGCAGTACGACAAAAATAATAATCTTAAAGCGGGGCAAAATCATTACTCATGGCACGAAAAATTACTTTAGAGTACAGTAAATTATCTGCTTTCTAGCAATAGAAAATAGTTTCGCGATCCTGTTATAGTTTCGCAGCAGTTTAGTAGACTCCACAATATCTATTACATTGATATAGGATATATTCAACGTGCATTACAGAGTCTGTCGGATTAGCTCAATCGATAAGGTGCCAGTCTGCGGATCCGGAGGTCGTGAACTCAAATCCCATAGGGTAAAGTTTTTTTTTTCTTTTTTCCTTTTGTTTTTTTTTTTTTTTTTTACCCCGTAGCAATAAAATGGTTTGTTTATTCTATCAACCCGATTTAGCTTTCGAATGCTCCTTCATGTACGATGCTGGCTTTACAGATAGACACGAAAGTCATCGATCGATTATGGCTCTCAATGTCCACTTTTTTGGCAGTCGATTACTTTCTACACGTAATTTTCAGCCACATTTTGTTTCATTGCTTCTTGTTTTTCTTTTCAAACCTCTTTAAATTTTAAAGGCCGCCTTTATACGGCCGCCTTTATACGGCCTTCTTGCTTCACTATGGCCGCCATGTTGCGCGACTCCGTACGGACGCCGTACGTACGCGCCCGCGAACCATGCCGCTATCCATGTTGACCATGAAAACTCATTTCGATAGTGTTCCTTCTTTCATGCATATGGGGCTCTGCTCTGCGGCCCTGCGGGCCGCTGTAGAGCTCCGCTAATATGATATGTACCCTACTTACAAATGATATGTACCCTACCGGTTCCATTTGGCGGCGTTAAAGGATATTGCTACATTTTTTCATGTTTAAGCAGATCTCCTATATTATGTTTAAATTATAATACAGTTTGGTTTCTTTGTGCACTCTTCTTGGGTAAACAATCTATGTTTTAAAGTATAGAGTAAATGAACTGAGTGGAATGCAGTTCAGTGAGCGATAGGATTCCCAGAACAGTAAAGAGTTCTTTAAGCCGATTTAAGGTCTGTCAAGTCACATACCAAAAGATCAGTTTTTTTATGTCTAATTTAAATTGCATCTTGGATAATTTTGAATACGTTTAAGAAATCATTATTCGTGCAACCTCTCCTCAAAACTCGTATATCAAATAGTATAAATAGTTTGTAAAATATTTCTCACCATTAAATAGAAAACCATGGAGTAACCAAAAAACTCAGCAGCAAACGCTTTTTGCCTCACGATGAAAATGTACCATAAACAAGCGTTATTATCTTACGAATTGTAGAAGATCATGTCATCAGCTCTTCCAACGATCCAGAAATAGCCTTCAGAGTCCATTCTTCCCAAATCGCCTGTTGAACATGCCAAGCATAATAAATACTGTAAAGGCATTAATTACTTACGCCCAGTGCAATTTTTGTTTTTTTTTTTCTAACGAACAATTAGCTCATACAAACCTGATCTCAATTCATGGAAAGCCTTTTTGTGACGAAGATGACGAACAAAGGAACCAACTGACTAAGCGATGGACAGACAGACAGACAGACAGACAGACAGACAGAGATAGCAGGACAGACAGACAGACAGACAGACAAACAGACAGACAAACAGACAGAGATAGCAGGACAGACAAACAGACAGACAAACAGAAAGACAGACAGACTGACAGAGATAGCAGGACAGACAGACAGACAGACAGACAGACAGAGATAGCAGGACAGACAGACAGACATACAAACAGACAGATACTATGCTATACTATCATGGTCATTGTAACAAAGGTAACAAGGAAGAGGGATTGTCTTGCGATGTCCCTCAGGAGGCGATGTCCCTCAGGAGGCGATGTCCCTCAGGAGTTTTATGACAATGACCAACAAGTCGAACATAATTAAAAATACCAATTTTAACAATCTTTATTGTAAGAGATCTTAGCGATTTTTATCTTTTTATCATTGTAACAACTTTAGCAATTTATCTATTTTTAGCAATTAGTTTAGCGTTTTTATTTTTTAACCTTGATATAGTTTTAATGTTTTTATCTACTAGTTTTAATGTTTTATTTACACACGACCCCACAAGCTATGTAGCTTTTTTATCCCATCGTGTATAAATAAAGGTTTTGATTTGATTTGATTTGATCAGGTTTCAAGACGAATACTTTTAGAAGAGTACTTTATTTGACACGTTACACACCTGTTTTGTAGAAATCTCCAGAAAAACATGCTGCGGTTTTCTCAGGTTCATCCTGCAAGAAATAAAGTACCCTGCCATTGTGAGTATACTTTGAAAGTTTGTCTCATATATGGTACATGTGTACGCCTTAGAGTTCGTTAAATTTTGTTCATGTAACACAAATTACATATACATGAGAACAGCTAATGCATACATGTACACATTTTAAGAAGTATATTTTCAAACAGCTTTTTTTCTCCCAGACGTGCGTAGTGTCCTCAACAAAATATTAAAAGAAAGAACACTGATGAATTAGCACCGTTTTATTGCCCTCTTCCTGAAAAGTCGTCACCACGTTTGAATAAGTTGCGTATCGTTCTAAAAAATAAGTTACTATCAAGAAAAAAATGGATTCGTATATATGAAGATTAACTTTAAATGAAAATTTTTAAATCTTAATGTAATTAAAAGTTCTCATCACGTAACGAGTAAACATTCCAACAGGACAGTAAGGCTTTACACGAACCACAACCCTTCCCAGTGTACCTGGAGGCACTTCTTGGTAGTTATCATCAACGATCTAAATCGTTTAAGGCAAATGCAAGTGAATCTTCTCTAGCATAGGGTTATACGATCAAATTTTCTAGTACGTGTAACAACTCGAGCTGCTGTATTTTGAACGGTTTGCAATCTTGAAAGTAGATGCTGTGGAAGACCATATAACAGTGAGTAGTCCAGTTCTTGTAAACCATGCGCCAAGCTTTCACAATCAGTGTTGATTCTGATTGAACATTGGCTTTTGTCGATTATTGTTAGCCACCGAAGTTTGATTTCTACCCGCAAATTCGTTTAGACGTTCAAAGATAATGTTTTTCATAGAATAAGTTGACTACCACTTATTTCAGAACAGTTTAGACCAAAAATCTGCGAAATCCCCGTGACGTAGCTCCTTTAAAAACGTTTGTAAAGTTTGAAAATAATCTTCACACATTTCCAAGTTTACCGTTTAATGGAATGAATTTGAACGTTTTAGTCTTGTGAAAGTTTGAACTTGACATGTGTTTGTACTGTGCTTCAACTAATCACTTGAATGAACATAATGAAAATGCGCGCTTTTTAAAAATTTATCTGGTTTTCTTTTTCTTTCTGTCCATTTAAAATAAGTAATCTCATGCAATCTAAAATAAATTAGCATAAATCTAAGTATGGCTGCCCAAAACTAAGTATGGCTGCCCAATCTTGTTAGCCAATCGTGGTTATTCTGGGCAGCCATGCACTTTACTCTATTTATTTTATTTATTGTATTGCTAATTTTAATTGAATGAAAAGGGTGCAAATAAAGTTGTTGTTGTTTGAAAAAATTGTGCTTTTTTTTCCATATCGTATTCGAAATCATGTGACTATAGCTACCTATAAAAATTTTCAAGAGGCAAAACATTTTAAATGAACCTTCATAAACTTACAAGCAGGTCGACTCCAGGAACAGCTTTACCGACAGAATCAGGGCGTGAGTCATTCTCAGGTACACTCGGCGTAGCTAATGAATGCTGCGAAGATAAAGATTGTTTTATTTCATTAAAATGCAATCACTAATTGGATACATTGTAATAATTGTTTGGTGAATTGTGCTTGAAAAACGTTCAAAGAATTTATAGTTCAGAGTTAGAGTTCAGCTCCACAGTAAGTAAATTTCCGCTGACCACAGACTAGTTGGAATCTCAAAATGCTTGGGTCGTGTCTTTGTCTGGTATTCCTAGTATTTATTTGGGAGCGAAGTATGAACACGTCAGCCAGGTACTAGTGGACATACCGTATTTATTCGATTAAACGCCTCCCTCGAATAAACGCCGCGGCGTTCATTCCAATAATAGAGTCAAAAAGCAAATCCAGTAATAATCAAGTTTGAGCAAGCCTCAAAAATATATTCTTTGATTGTAACAATGCTTTAAGATATTGAAAATGACTTTTCAGACAAGCACAAAGACATTTTTTTGTTTTTTAAATTCAAATGTTCAGTTACGATATTTTTGTTAGCAAGAAATAAAAAGAATTTTAAATAAACGCAGCCCTCGTAAAAGGCGCCCTCGAATAAACACCGCACTCAAATCACGAAAAATTGAATAAGCGTCGCGGCGTTGAATCGAATAAATACGAGAGTTGTGAATACTTTCAAATGTCATCACAGCATCATTCACAAAGTCTATCGCAAGCAGGTAGCCAGTTGGTTTAAAGATCTAATACGCTGTCAAATATTTTCAGGGTGTGTAACCAGGGTATTTAATTTGCGCAACTACGTACGGTTTTCGAACATTCTTTGTAGCCGCGCCACAAGTGTGGAATACTTTACCTTCTGACATTCGAGCTTGCGATAAAATACCAGAGTTTAAGCGCAAACTAAAGACATATCTATTTAGGAAAGCTTTTAGTTAGGTATTTTTATATTTCAGTGTTTTTTTTTAATTAATTAATTAATATACTACTTGATCTAGCTAGTCTTTTTATTCTTTTTAGTCTTTTATTCTTTTATTGATCTTTTATCTTGTATTTTTATTATACATATTGTAACGTTTTTATATAGATTTTTAATTTTAACATTGTAAAAAAATTGTAAAGCACTATTGGATAGCGATAGAAATAGCGCTATATAAATAGAGTATTATTATCATTATTATTATTATTTAATGAGAAATGGCTGAATAATAGAGAAAATCGAACCTTAGGACTGCAACAGCTAAGCGACATATAGATGGCACAAAAAGCAGTACTGACGCCTTCTTCGGGAGATAATGTCACTATAACAAATATACTCAGGATAGTGGGGGACTTTCAAGTGTTGGGGGTGGGGAGGTTTTTTTAATCTACTTCTCGCGTATATCTTAAAACACGTAGAAGAAATAGTGATTAGCTGCTATTCAATGGCTGCGGTCACATCTAGACTACTAACTATAGTTAAGACGGCGTTAACTATTGTAAGCTATTTCGGTAATGTGACCGCTTCTCTGTTCGCCCTCACTATAGTTAGAAAATTTACGCCTCTCTGATCCAAAACAATACAGACTAACTATAGGTATATCCAAGCAAGGTTCATGGGTTAGTCTTAAATTTACAAACGAAAAACCAATCAGAATGCGACAATTCTTTTCGCACGTGCGAGATGAACATAAATATGCAAAACAAAGCGTGAAGGAAGGAAAAAAAGAAAAACAACATGCCAAGAAATTACATATCACCAATGTTAGCAAAAAATAAAGCTTGAATTATTCGGCGTCTAGCATCCTCACTTCATTTCATTTTCTTCAACGCCGAGATAGAATTGAGGAACAACAACAAACAGATCAACAACAAGGGCTGTCATGAACTAATTAAAATTCGAAATAATTCAAAAGCTAATCAGAACTAACTATAGTTAACTGCATTGGTGTGACCGCTTAGACGACCCAAAGCACTAACCATAGTTAGGTATGACGTCACGTAACTTGAGACTAACTTTAGTTAAACTTTAGTTACGTTGTAGATGTGACCGCAGCCAATAGCTACTAACGTGTCACAGCGCAGAGTGCTGTGTGACAATTTCACTACATAAGTGACCGTGAGAGATCTCTGTAACAACGTACCGTCTCTGTTTGTCCATAGCCGCTCACAAGTTCCACTCCTGTCTCTTCTTTCCATCTACGTATCACATGTGTGTTTACAGGTGCTCCGGTGACCATACAAAGTTTTAAATTGGGAAAACGTAAGCTTTTTAAATTCCCCTCGTTCAATGCTTCCAAAAAGAAGAAAGGTTTAAATAGGCCATGAGTTATGGGGTACTTCTGAAGGGTGTCCAGTGCTTCCCTGGTGGTAACGTACTTGTAATGTGCAAACGCTCCAGAGCCAGCAGACCAAGCCGAGAAGAAACTTAGAGCAGGAAGCACCGACCAGCCGGATGGGATAGCAGTCCAACTTAAATCTGTTTCTTCAAAACGAGTACTGAAAAAGAAACGTAATGCCTTTTTTATGACAGAGCAATTTGGTTTATTTTAGTAATTCAAGATGCTCGGGAGGCCAAGGGGCCCGTTTCTCGAAAGCCCCGCAAACTTTTCGGGCCTACAAAGTCATTTTAAGTTGCCTGTACCTTAAAAACAGAGAAATGTATGGGCCTAAAACTTTGTATGAAGGAAACCTCTGCTCATATTAAACGCGTGTGAATTAAATAACAGCTCTGTAACCATAAGGTTTGAGGTTTTGCGATGGCTTTCCGGGTGCTAACACTTTTCGGGACCTTCGAGAAACCGCCCCAAGATTTTAATATTAAATTTCCTTTCATCTGGAGACATGTTATTATTATTAGATGTCGCTGCAATTATATTTTCCGAAGAGCTTCTGTGCTTTACTATTCATTTATCCGACTGGCGCCGGAGTCAGAATGTTTCGGAAATGAGCTCAAGTCAATTCTTCGGAAGTCTCCGCAGGTTGAAATATAATTTTGAACTTTTTTTTCAATTCTGTTTTGTTGCACCTTTTCCAATGTTATGCCATCACGTTACGAAATAATAAAACATGCATACCATCAAGCAGAGATTACGATTTATTTCTCTTATCAAACAAGGCCAAAAACAACGGTTTTACGTACTCTCGCATTCCAGTACTCCCCAGTCCCATGCTAGCCTGTGTATGTTCTGCCATCTTTGAATTTCCGGTTGTTCCGCTTGTGTGGTTTATGTTAGTGGGTGCTGAGCTCAGTGACTTTACAGACTGAAAAGAAAGATAATGACTAACAATATCAATAAAAATTAGTCTATTACAGGGATTAACCCAGCTTCACTGACTCAGTCAGCTGAATATATGCAAGAAACAGATCAACAACAACAACATTAACAGCGTTCCCGTCTTAAAGCCCTTGTCGCTACTACTGATTATTCTAATCGTCCCTACCTGATGATCAGCACTTGCTTCTTGAAGGAGATCCTCAAATGACAGCCAGTCTTTCCTAGAGAAGAAAAGTACAGCTTCACTAGCTGATAAACTATCACAAGAAGCAATACAATGTACCAAGTTATTGCATTTAATTGGAGAGCTTGGATTTTGGGGTTACCTTTTTTCCTGTCTCATTCTGTTGACCAAAAGTTTGCTTCTCATATTGACTTCACCAGAGCTAGTAATCTAAAACAGCGACGACAACGAAAAAAAATTAAAATTATATCTACCTTCAAGATACGCCTTGTTTATGATAAACACAACAACAAGGCAAAACAAGACAAGAGGGAACCATGGAACGTCACTTAATACGTTCTAAGACAACTCTGACACTGGCTCTGGCACAGTTTCAATAAACACAACAGTACTGCCAAGATATGGAAAAAACAACACCGAATGAAAACACATGATTCGACACGACACGACGAAGGTAAACTCAAAACAATGAGTTCTACAGAAAAGAATAGATTTTTTTTCATTCTGGCACTACGGAAACACAGGACGCTATTCGAGACGAACAGAAACTACAGCCACTAGGGCCACGAACTCGAGAATCTTATAGTAGTCATTATCACGCTTATGCACTCATGCTTACGTCATCCTTGGTCACGTGACCTACGGTTTCCCGTTGTTCTACACGAACAGGATGCAGACAACTTTGCGAGTCGCAACTTCACAGTACAACAAAGTATTTCCCTGGTCGCCATTAAGAATAGTATGGCTGTTAATAACGAACCTGATCGACCACATCCAGCAACTCACTGTTAACCTGATCACAAGGGGCCGCCACCACACAAACTGGTTTTGATCTTAAAATTCTCCTGTGAAGTTCTTTTGGACCAATATCGACTGGAGTTATAACAAATACGCCACCTTTGGAAAAAAAATCATCACGTGATAAATGTTTATGTCCACTCTAGAGAAACATCAGTTCAGTTTATTTTTTTCAGAATTTTTTTTTGATAAATTTAGTTTGCGTGAAGCCACTGAGAAGTGCATTTCAATCCATTTTTCACAAAAGAAACTGTTGCCTTGCGTCAGTGAATGTCCCACCGTCTCTTTCAGGCTGAAAGGTTAATATAGTTTAAACTTGTGTTACGAAAACGTACAGTAGTTTTCCTTGACAAATCTTAAGCAATACCTGTTCTTAAACAAGCAGCTTGTATTAGCCAGTACTCTGGAATTGTGGGTAATATCACCATTACGCGATCTCCTGGTTTGATATCAGCTGTTGTACACAGCACGTTAGCAGTCCTGAAAGAAAAAGAGTGACGCCCGTATACAGTAGAACGTGTATACACTATTGTTTTTCACCTTTGTTGTTTCCAGTGAATGCACCATATTCGTATTCTCGGTATTAGACTGGAATTAACTTGCAATGGAGACTAATAATAATATGGGGAATCTTTTCAAACGGAAATGACGTGAAGCTCTTGTAATGATATTCCCTTGCATAACTAGCCTCCATTGCAAGCTAGTTTCAGTCCAACACTGACAATACGAATATGGTCTATTGTAGTTATGCTTCGTTTGAATTGTAGCTATGTTTGGTTTGAAGAGAAAGCGCCATGAATATCGTGCAGAATGAAATCAGGGGAAGAAGGCGGTGTTTTAATTGTCTCGCTTACCAAGATCTTTAAAACTCTTTCAAAACAAAAATAAAATTTGGATATGCATGGCGCTTTTAGAGCGAACTAGCAAACTGTCATGTTCTAGGCTCTGAGGATTGTTAGTATAGCAATAGAAAACAAAGGCTGACTTGTTAAACAATCAGTTCGTAAGTGTCTTTACTCAGGAAGACTTATCAAACATCCCAGATATTGAATATGACAGAATACCAGCTATTGACAGTCTGTCTATCACCATTAATGGCGTTGCAAAGCAGTTATCGCTGTTGAAGACAAATAAAGCTTCTGGACCTGATGCCATTCCACCGTGGTTTCTAAAAGAATACGCAGTCGAAATTGCTCCTATCCTAACTAATATCTTCCAGGATTCTATCGTGAGTGGTACCGTACCATATAGATGGAAATCGGCAAATGTATGTGGTGTCTTTAAAAAAGGGAAAAAGTCCGATCCTTCCAACTACAGACCCATATCTCTAACCTGCATAGCATCGAAAATCCTCGAACATATTGTACACAGCCATGTGATGAAACATTTTGATCATTATAACATACTATCAGACTGTCAGCATGGCTTCAGATCAAAAAGATCTACAGAACTTCAATTAATACTTACTATTCATGACATTGCAAGTTCTCTACAACAAAACAAATCTATTCATGCTGCTGTGTTAGACTTTTCGAAAGCCTTTGATAAAGTTCCATACCAACGCTTACTAATGAAGCTGGAGCGTTACGGTATCCATGGTAACCTTTTGTCCTGGATGGAATCCTTTCTCACTAAGAGGGCACAAACTGTCATCTGTGAGGGTGCAACATCTACCTCCTCCCCAGTGACCTCGGGTGTACCACAAGGGTCAGTATTAGGCCCACTGTTGTTCCTAACGTACATCAACGACCTGCCAAACGGTCTAACCTCTACAGTTAAGCTGTTTGCCGATGACACCCTTTTATACGGTGTGGTGGTTGAAGACTCAGATTGCGACAATCTCCAAGACGACCTCAATAAATTAGAAATCTGGCAAAACGAGTGGCAAATGGAATTTAACCCTTCTAAATGCAACATCATCTGCATTTCAAATAAGCAAAGTCCTCCTCAACGGACATATACTTTCTGTGGGTCCAAACTTGAGCAAGTTGACTCTGCATCGTACCTAGGAATTACTGTTAACAGTAAACTAAAGTGGTCTGAACATATCTCATCTATCTCAAGCAAGGCAAGTCGGTCCTTGGGGCTGATCAAGAGAAATCTCTGGAACTGCCCCAGGAAAGTACGCGAAACGGCCTATACCAGCATCGTCCGACCCAAATTGGAGTACGCAAGTGCCTCGTGGGACCCACACCACAAAAAAGAGATTTCAACCCTGGAGAGAGTTCAAAGAAAAGCTGCCCGTTTTTGCCTTCAAAACTTCAACAAAACAGCTAGCGTGACAGACATGTTATCTGATTTGAAATGGGACACGCTAGAGACAAGACGAAAGAAAAACAGACTGACTCTAATGTACAAACTTAGTAATAACCTAGTAGACATAACTACGGAAAATCACTTAATACCAAACAGTGAAAAAAGAACACGCAATAGCCATGCTTTTAAGTATAGGATGCCAAAAGTTTGTAAGGACGTTTTTAAGTTTTCTTTTTTTCCTAGATCAATAACAGAATGGAACTTGCTGCCCGCTGACTTAGTGAATTGCAAGTCATTATCGAATTTTAAATTAAATTTAGGGAAGCATGTAAACAAGTAAATTGTAACTAAGTATTTTTATATCTTATTTATACATGTACATTTTGTTTTTGTTATTTTGTACTCTTATAGTTGATGTGATGTCTTAAACGATGTTATCAACTTAATAAATGTAGATGTAGAAACAGGCGAACTAGTAAAACACAGAAGAGAAGTACTGGCGTAGAGTACTGGCGTAGAGTACTGGCGTAGAGTACTGGGGAAGAGAAAGCGCCATGAATATCGTGCAGAATGAAATCAGGGGAAGAAGGCGGTGTTTTTATTGTCTCGCTTACCATGATCTTTAAAACTCTTTTAAAACAAAAATAAAGTTTAGAACAAGATGTTTTAGAGCGAACTAGCAAACTGTCATGTTATAGGCTCTGAGGATTGTTAGTGTAGCAATAGAAACGGGCGAACTAGTAAAACACAGTTCACGACACACGCCAGAAGGTTGTTTTTACTATTCGCGCCTCTGTTTATTCAGTCCTTTCACAAATTGAGAGTCAGGATAAGAGCCAACATATAGTTATGTAGTAACAGAAGCATATTAACTAGGTGATATGCTTAACTTCTGGTAGTAAGGAATCGAATGCCACTAATTGGCTAGAAGGGGGGGGGGGGGGGGAGTCCTTACTTTATTTCAACTACTATTGTTAAATACAGATTAAAGGACGTGAGGTAAGGACATCCACTCTAGAGAGATCTAACTATGAGCAAGCTCTATTGCGATTTTTAAAAAGATACCTCATATTTATAGCGAGTAATTACAACATGAGGCAAACATTACTGAACTTTGGTTGTTGGTACTTTAAATTTCTGAAAAAAAAAAAAAAATTCTGTTCGTGTTTAACCGTGACTCTATGTCCTATCACACACCGTCATTATTGTTCAGGATATCGGTAACTTACTTTTTTGAGTTTAAAGCAACATCTTGATAGCTCCACTTCAATTCGTTGCCAGCACCATCAATCCACCAGAGGGCTGGATGATCACTTTTCCTTTTTCCTTCCTTTTACGTCAGTAGAATAGAACGAAAAAATAAAAATGTAAATACAATTTTTAAAGTCCATACGCGGGACGAGGTTACCCTCAGTGTCCGAGCCAGAGGCTCATGTATAAGACGTAGGACTGAAAGATCGAATTGGAATTTAGTAGTGTTGATTTTTGCGGAGGGAGGAAAACCGGAGAACCCGGAGAAAAACCCTCGGAGCGAGGACGAGAACCAATCATAGTCAATTAAGGTGGCTCGACCCAGTTTTTTTCTAGCGATACCTAGCAACTTTGAAACCCTCATACTTAAAGCGATTGATGTCAATGACAAAACTACTACATCACATGCATTACACATAGACTGAACTTCAATATGATATAATTTTTTTGGCGACCAGAATGAATATCACGTGGCAATGACGTCACACAGGGTTTTGCTCTGAATCGATTTTTAGGCGGTAACCGCATTTTCTCTCGAGATCCTCCACGCTCATAGGCGTACGAGACGGGGGGGCGAGGGGGGCTGCAGCCCCCCCAGTGCCAAAATTTTTCGGGCAAAATGCTTGGAATTCGGGCAATAAACCTAGAGAAAAAATAGAAAATAAGCCGAAAAGTTTAGTCAACATTACGTTCAAAACGAATTACATCAACAGGAAAAGTATTGGAAATATACCAAACTTTGTGGTTCAAAAGTCCAAATTTCCCATTTATCTGCTTTCGTTTCCTCTCGCAAATTGCTATAATCATGTTCGATTTTTCTCGCAAATTCTGGTGACCCCTCAGTCTTTTCCATAGCTTGAGCGTTTGCGCACGGTGGATTTAGTACAAGACCTTGAAACAAAGCTGTTTTAAATGTAATGAAGCTAATGCTTTCGACTCAGATGTTTAGTTCTCAGGGCTAGCTTAAAACTTTCAACGAAATGTTTTAAAACCCGTTCATCCCTGAATGTTTTACACGCTTTTCTATGGTGGGAAAACAATGTAATTGTAAAAACAATGTAAAACAATGTAAATTGGCTTCCCAAAATTTAATTTTTGCTGAACTACCTTATTATAGGAAATTAACGCGTCATGAAATTAACGCGAATTTCAAACATTCGCGTTAATTTAAGTCGCGTTAATTTTTGTTAACGTTAATTTCCGCACCGTTAATTAAGTGGAGCGTTAATTTCCATGACGTTAATTTCCGTTATTTTGGCACCAATTTCTCGTTACAGTCCAGACGTTCTTGACTCCAAGGAAAAAGCATAATTTTATCTGCCACTATTATTGACACTGTGAAGAACGCTCAAAGTGGTAAAAGTACCACGAACATTGCTTTCGTTTAAGATTATAGGCCTACAAGTGTTGAAATATACTTGTTCCTGTTGTGTACGTCGCGTTAATTTCCTTCATTTTGAAATGTTACCCCTCTTTCGCGTTAATTTCCTTTATTGGAAAGTAATTTTTCCTTTAATTCGCGTTAATTTCAATCGCGTTAATTTCAAATACCTTAATTAACACAAGCGTTAATTTCCTATAATAAGGTAAACTGAATAAATAAAATATTTCCGAAAAAAGATTCAGTTTATTGACACCTTCGGACGACGCCACGAAATTAATTAAAGAACCTAAAGCAAGCAGGCGAAGTTTGTACACGACTATTTCAATGCACGTTTTATTTTCCGTTTTATATGCCTCTTTTTTCGGCTTTCAACCCATGCCATTTTTTTTCGGGCAAAAAGGTCCCCGCCCCCCCAGGACCGAAGGCGCCCGTACGCCTATGTCCACGCTACGTATACCTTGGGTGTTTGCCTTCATCTCAGTGGAGTTTCATCGAAATCTACAAGAGGAATTTTGAAATATCTTAGAATTTCTTTTTAGATGGTATAATTTATGTGTAAAATAAAGTCAAGACTTCATATAAAGAAATTTGCTTCTTTTTTATGTTTAATGAGAGGATTTAGCCCCCATTCCTTTTAGAAATGTCCCATATACTACATCCAAACCTTTAGAAGAAAGTAGGCTTGCGCGATGTCGAAAAATATGAAATATATGAATCATAGTGAAGCTCAATGTTTACCTCTATTTACAAATTTTCCGCCTACTTTCGCAAAAAAGCGATTATTTCAAAAACCCGTCAATGAATTTTTTCCAAATTTTTTCAGGGTGACAAATAATCAGTACACCACACAATCCCTAAATTTCATGCTCATTGAAAATATCTAAGGTTGTCTAAACTAAAAGCAAAATTGGGTAAACATTGAAGCGATGTTGAAGTTTTGAATAATTTTGTGCTCTGGGATTTCCTATTGTTTTGATTTAAACACAACATCGAATTCCTGTGCACCACGCATGTAATGACCGCGCTTGGCTACCCTCCGAAAGCTTTCCGAAATAGTTCGGAATATGGTAATATTCTCATCGAGTTCAAGTAAACAATAATGGATGAATGAATACATTTCCAACTGAAGAAAGCAGTCGCACAACACCAAACTCAAAGCCGGTTAACTTTTATCTCAGCCAAGACGTCGACCCAACAAGAAAAGCTAATGCGTGACAATTTCTTTTCCATTGTTCCATATTCTGGAAAGATTTCGGAAAGCTTTCGGAAGGTAGCCAAGCGTAGTCATTTCACGCGTGGTGCACAGGAATTCGATGTTGTGCTTAACTCGAAACAAAAGGAAATCCCAGAGCACAAAATTATCTCAAAATTCGACATCGCTTCAATGTTTACTCCATTTTGCGTTTAGTTTAGACAACCTTAGAAATTTTCAATGAGCATGAAATTTAGGGATTGTGTGGTGTACTGATTATTTTTCATCCTAAAAAAATTTGGAAAAAATTCATCGACGGGTTTTTGAAATAATCGCTTTTTTGCAAAGGTAGCCGTAAAAATGGTAAATAGAGCTAAACATTGAGCTCTACTCCGATTAAGATATTTTCATATTTTTCGAAATCGCGCAAGCCTACTTTCTTCTAAAGGTTTGGATGTAGTATATGGGACATTTCTAAAAGGAATGGGGGCTAAATCCTCTCATTAAACATAAAAAAGAAGCAAATTTCTTTATATGAAGTCTTGACTTTATTTTACGCATAAATTATACCATCTAAAAAGAAATTCTAAGATATTTCAAAATTCCTCTTGTAGATTTCGATGAAACTCCACTGAGATGAAGGCAAACACCCAAGGTATACGTAGCGTGGAGGATCTCGAGAGAAAATGCGGTTACCGCCTAAAATTCGATTCAGAGCAAAACCCTGTGTGACGTCATTGCCACGTGATATTCATTCTGATCGCCAAAAAATTTATATCATATTGAAGTTCAGTCTATGTGTAATGCATGTGATATAGTAGTTTTGTCATTGACATCAATCCCTTTAAGTATGAGGGTTTCAAAGTTGATAGGTATCGCTAGAAAAAAACTGGGTCGAGCCACCTTAAACAGAAGAGTTACTACAGAATAATCTCCAGATTTAAACGACTACAGTTCCATACCAACAATATATGAAAATGGCGGAGATAGCGCTAAAACGAAGCTTTTCTTACAGCGGCACTATGCTCTGGAATAACATGCCCAAATGTCTTAAAAATGCCGCATCAGTTAATAATTTTAAGAAAATTATCAAGAAGGTAGCTGACGTATCGGATTCCCACACGGCAATCATGTAAAGCAGTTTTAGTTTTAGTTTCTTTAATACTTGAGCTTATTGTAACTGATGGTTTTCCGTGTTTAAATAAAGTTTTACATTACATTACATTACATTACAGTATTCGTAATATTCATGTTTGTTTTGTGCGTCTACATATTTGACCACAAATCTCACTTTTCCAGAATAATCTCCAGATTTAAACGTCACTACAGTTCAATACCAAGAATATATGAAAATGGCGGAGATAGCGCTAAAATTTTCCAACAAAGTCTATAAAACAAGGTCAAACAAGGATTCGGGCTAAAAAAATGAGCTTGTAATGGGCTTGTAAATGAGCCGGCTTAGTTTTCTCTTAGCTTCATCCCTGTGAGCAAGCTATACAGCTGCATAGATGTTAAGCCTTCTAAACGCAACGCAGTGTTGCATATCTGTACCCCGTGACATGATTTGATAAAAGGCCTACTGTCCCTCGTCACACAAACATCTCCTTTTCCTGTTTACGTTTCGCAATCACGAGTCACGTACGCGATCACATTTTAAGGTCAAACAACACACTTTTTAACGGGTAAGACGCCGATTCATTGTTAACTACTGGCACGCGAAAACAACGAATAAAGCCACAAAAAGAATATTTCTAGCCCTAGTAGCAGCTTGCCAGAAAGACGACTGAAAATACCAAATAATACGAGAAGGGGAGACAACGACTTCGAATAACTTCGCTAAATGGCGTCGGAATGGCTTCAAATTCGGCACAAGACACAAGTAAGCGACACATTTGAGGTAGGTAAACTTTATTTCAAAATAGATAGTTATTTACCCGATTTTAGAGAATCCGTGATTTTCCCATACATTTCTCTATATACACAAGCTGTCGCATACACCACGTATGTAGAGTCGGCCGCCTGAAGGGCTCTAAAAACACATCAAAAAGACGACTTTTGAGCTTGGGAAGCCTGTGTGCATCCGAACTAAATTGCTTCGACAAATGCATGGCACCGACAAGTCTGCAATTGCCTGTTTCCAAGCACGTAGAACTTTTTTAGTAAAGCTTCAAACAATTTAGTAAACCATCAGAACACTTGTTACGTATCTAACTTTAAACTGTGAAAATTAGAACCTTCTCTTTGCAGTACTTTTCTTGTTTTGTTTTGTCTTTTTTTTTTACAAATTTCTATCCTTTGACCGCGGTCGACCCTCGCACTTACGAGATCAATGATAAACTAATAACATTATAGAGCGGTTAAAGCCAGGAACACTCACTTGATTTGTCTTTCTATATCCTTTGCCATTCAATGACATCTAACGGGTTCTTGGTATTCGTCTTCCCGGCTTTTCCTTTTTTTTTCTTGTCTTATTACTTGTCCATTTTTTGTTCAAAGCTTTTTTGGGGCGTTTTTGTTATGATTTAATTGATTCATAAAACCGCCACATTTGTGGCCAAATTTTTTCCAAATTATCAGTGTTGTTAAATTACACTTTGAGGCATTCTATTTAAGCAGAACTCACGTCAATTGGCTCTATTAAAATAGGTTTAACTTATCCCGTTACTGCCTTAAATACTTTATTTTTACACTGTAGAATGCATTGCAACAGGTATAGAGCGGTTTTCACTTGAGTGTCGAAAGTAAATTGCGTTTGCTTTGGTTTTGCTTTACTTCGCTTAGTGATTGGTTTAAAAATCTCGCGCCACTTTCTCAGCCAATTAGGAGTAAAACCAAAACCAATCGTGACTCGCTCGCGCACGTTTTCCCGCGCTTTGTGCCGGCTACATGTATTTGCTTCGAGTTTTGATTGGTTCACTGAATTGTCTGTGTCCTTTGTGATTGGCCAGAGTAATTACTTTGGTTCTGGTTTTACGACACTCAATTGAAAACTGCTCTATCAGGCTTACTCTGTAAGTGCCGTTATTACATAACCATGCGAAATAGCACAGAATATAACAGTTTGTATGGGAGTTTTGAACAATTTGCGCGCTGTGTTGGGCCTTTTTAGAGCAATACCATCTGGTGTTTTGTTGGTGTCGCTGTGCTTTGCTTCACTTCGCTTTTTTGTTTGTTTGTTTGTTTGTTTGTTTTGTTTGTTTTAAAGGGACTATGTCACGGAAATTTCGAAGATTTTTGGTCTAAACTATTTTAAAATTAGTGGAAGGCAACTTAACCCATTAAAAAACAATATCTTTGAACATCTAAAGAAAGATACACCCTTAATATGCTGATAGAAACCAAGCTACGGCCATAAATATCGATTCTTTACAGACGCGCGGAAACAATTTGAAAACGTTTTCAAATTGCATTCCGTTTCCATCCACGCCAGCTGCAGCCAATAATGCTAGTTAACAGTTTCAGTACTCTAAAATAGCAATTTTTAATAAAAATGGACTATTATTTCTTGGTTTCATGCGACAAAAATATAAGTTTTTGTTGTTCAAAAATCTGGTTAAATACGTGACGTAGTCGCTTTAAAAAGCTGTCGTGATGGTTTATAGTGAATGTTTTATTCATTTACAGGGGTATTCAATAGAATATATATTTTTTATTTTTTTTTATTTTGTTAATGAGTGCTCCTGCTTTTAACAAAGCCAACTCCGCTCTATAATCTTGTTTGTTTATCTTTGTACCTGGTAGGCGAAGTTCCAAACGAGTTATCAAATCACGACATAATGATTGTTTAAAGCAAGAGTCACGTTCGCGTGCTTCGGGTCGTCTGTGTGTGACACAACTGTGCAGAACCCTCAGCTACTAGAAGAACCTTGGAGCTGTTGCAACGAAATTATAATATTCAGGTGAGTACATATCGAGTATGGAAATCGAAATAAGACTTGTGATTTTAACACCGCTCCTACCTTCTACTTAATGTCGAAGTCTTGCATAGTGAAGGGATAGTTATTTAAAATGCCTGCAGGATGGACACGCGAACAGATTTTTCTTGCATATTAGTTTAAGATTAACATGTCGCTTTTTACTCGCCGTTAGAAGTCTCAGAATAAGTCAGAGTATTGAGACACGCTTTTAAGATCTGAAATACGCCACAACACTAAGTCAGACCTAAACTGTAAATTTCGATTAGTGAATTCTCTACGTGAAAGCCACTTACACAGTAATTGATCTCCCAGGTCATGGAATTCGGGTGAAGTACATAAAATTTCGACCATTTGCTGTCCTTAAATCTTTTATAAACTCTATTGTTTCACACTAAAATTGAAAAATGTATTTCATCACTTTTGTTTGTGCTTTAACGTCGTTTCTGAAAATTACAGTGAAATCGCGATTTCTCCGAATATCGGTTAGATAAATCTCCCCCAAAAATGTAAGATAAATCCGTAAAAATAAAAGCAATATTATATTTTTTGTCGGGGTCAGTACATGAATAACCCCAGTCATCAAATTAACAGGCCCTTCTTCGACTCTCTATTTAATAAGATACAACACCGTTCCACGACTACATAAATTATAATTGTTTTTGTGCAGTGGTTCTAGTGCTCAAAGCTGACTTACTGATGGCTGACGTGTTAATCCGGGGAACGAAAGATTTTCAAGTTCCAGAGTACTTCAACTTTGCAGACATCATAGACGAATGGGCTCAGAAGGAAAAGGTGACAATAGTGGAATTACGAATAAAAGATGTTTACACTCTTATCGCCCAAAGCTGATCAGCCTCTAATCGCGAAGCTGTTTCCATAAGAAATGGGTAGTTAGTAACGCTAGTTTGTACTTTGCCCGGGGGGGGGGGGGGGTACTCCCTATAACGGCCTATACGGGGAGGCTCCGCCCGAAAGGGTTACCTTTTTCAGGCTTCAGGTATATAAAATGGTAGGTATGTCAGCAAGTCAACTTCTTTACTAAGCTCATGGACGTTATCCGTCGATTCACAAATGAAAAAATCATCGTCGGCGGAGATTTCAATTGCCCGCTAACCGCTCTTGACAAGTTCGGCGGAAAAGATATTCACAACAAAGACAACGTTTTGAAATCTATAGAAAATCTCCGCAATAGTTTCAATCTTGTAGATGTTTGGAGAAATCTTCACCCAACTGATGCCCGTTTCACCTGGAGCAACAGTTCCGGAAAGATAAAATGCAGGCTAGACTACTGGCTAATTTCAAAACAATTAATTAAACAAGTCGAAAGCAGTGACATCAAATCTTATTATGATTCCGACCACTCTCCGATCACCCTCTTGATCAACCCTGAAGATTCTCAGGAAAAAAAAGGTCCAGGTTTCTGGAAGTTCAACAATTCTCTTCTCGAGGACGAAGAATTCGTCAACAAAATGTCTTTCATCATAAGAAATGCTGCTCAGAAGCATAAAGCCACACTTGACAAGCGGCTCCTTTGGGAAATGATAAAAATGGAAATTCGCATATTTGCAATCCGTTTCTCAAAAAGAAAGGCAAAAGAAAAAAAATCTACAGAATTTAAACTACTCGACAATTTGAACAATATTAACAGCCTTATTGACCAAAATCCAGAGGACCAAGATCTTCTAAAAGAAGTAAAAACCCTTAAGATTGAGCTCGATCAAATCGCAGAAAAGAAAACAAAAGGTTGTATTGTTAGAAGCAGGGCAAGGTGGTATGAAGCTGGAGAGAAATGTAATAAATATTTCCTCAATCTCGAAAAAAGAAGCTACAATAAACGACATATCACAAAATTGAAAACGTCCGAAGGCTTCACCACACAAGACCCGCAAATTATTCTCAATGAAATGAAAACATTTTATAGTGATCTCTACACCTCTCAATTCCCGAAGGATACTCCTGCGCGATCTTCGACTTTTCTCCAATCTAATTCACTTCCAAAGTTAAATGAAGACATGCAGACAGTGTGTGAAGGACTAATAACCGAAGAAGAATGCTTAGATACTCTAAAAACCTTTCATAAGAACAAAACCCCCGGAACAGATGGTTTAACGGCTGAGTTTTACCTCCGATTCTGGAACGAAATCTCTAGTCATCTGGTTCTCTGCTTTAATGAAGCGGCAGTTTTTGGCGAATTATCCATTTCACAAAAAAAGAGGAATTATTTCGCTAATTCCCAAAAAAAGCAAAGAGCTTCTTCAGCTCAAAAATTGGCGCCCTATCTCACTTTTTATCACCGATTATAAAATAGCGACCAAATGTATAGCAAGACGCTTAGAAAAAGTGCTTCCTCACTTAATAGAAAGAGATCAGACGGGTTATATTAAAGGTAGATATATTGGTGAAAATATACGATTAATTTCAGATATTATAGAACAGTATAGCAATCCAAACAAACAAGGAATGATTCTCTTCTTAGATTTCGAGAAAGCGTTCGACTCTCTAGAATGGGAATACCTTTTCACGACACTTGAGGCTATGAATTTTGGACCAAGTTTTCGAAATTGGATTCGCACTTTTTATAACAACATTAACAGCTGCGTCATTAACAATGGCTACGCATCAGAATTCTTTACTCTTCAAAGAGGAGTCAGACAAGGCTGTCCACTGTCTGGACTACTCTTTATACTTGCCGTAGAACCACTTGCACATAAAATTCGTTTTGACGAATCAATCAGAGGTCTTCATAACGGAAATAAAACAGTTAAACTTAGCCTATATGCCGACGACACTACTTCTTTTCTGCCGGATGACAGTTCTGCTTCCAATTTATTCACCCTTCTTGAGCAATTCGGTACGTGCTCCGGACTCAAAATAAATAGACACAAGACCGAGGGAATGTGGCTTGGTGCTTGGAAAGGCAGACTTGGTAAGTACAGTCCGTTCGGAATATCATGGCCAGAACAATACGTTACAACTCTTGGAGTCGTCTTTGCTTACGATACTCTAGTTCGCCAACACATGAACTTTAAAACAAAGCTCTCTAAGCTTCAAAAAGTTTTAAATCTCTGGTCTGGTAGGCATTTAACGATTTTAGGGAAAGTAACCATTATTAAAACGTTAGCCCTTTCTAAGCTTGTTTACAGTTCTTCAGTGTTACACGTTCAATCAGATTTCATCAAAAGAGTAAATGAAACAATTTTCGCTTTTATATGGAATTTTAAGCCTGATAAAATTAAAAGAAGTACGTTAATCGGCCCGGTGAACAAAGGCGGGCTCAATATGGTCAATTTCAACGACGTCAACAAGTCCCTAAAAATTGCTTGGGTAAAACGTTTCTGTGATGAGCCTGAAAACAACTGGTGCGCCTTTCTTAATTCGTTTTTGTTAAAATATGGAGGTGCTTTCCTGTTTCAGTGCAATTTCAATCTAAATTACCTAGAGTTAAAAAACATTCCAATTTTTTATAAAGTGATTCTGTCAAATTGGCAAGAAATTCACTCAAACGACCCAGTTAATTCCACAGATTTTAAAGAAGAGATCTTATGGAACAATCGTTTCATAAGGATTTGCGGTAAATCATTTTATTTCAAATCGTGGCATAAAAATGGAATCGTAAAGGTTCGTGACCTTCTAACCGAGCAGGGAAACTTTCTATCTTTCGAACATTTTAAGGCCAAGTTCGGTGTCCGTACAACTTTTTTGGACTACGCAGGCGTGATCGCCGCAATCCCAAAAGCCTGGAAAACCGCAATCCTCGATACTCCTTCAGGTAATTAAAGAACGCAAAACGTCGTAACAGCAGATAATGTTTCTGCCAAAAGAGTTTAAGTATATGAAAGGGTATGAAAATCTGTCATTTGGCTATTTATAAGGGCCTTTAATTAAAATATTTCGAACAGACGCAATTTATGGCTGTATTATTTAATTTACTAAGCGTTACATAAAAACGACAAGAAAACGTGTTATTTTAAGTCCACGCCATGTCTCTTAGGTATATGAAAGGGGTACCTTTTTTCAGTTAAAGGTATACGAAAGGGGTACAATTTCTGTCAAAAATGGTTTATAAAAGGGTAAGGGGTTAGAACTTGGGGCGGAGCCTCCCCGTATAAAACTTTTTGGAGTACCCCCCCCCCCCTCCGCAAGTGTTGCTGGTGCAGTTTTGCCTGCAGTCGGCAATTACTGCAATAGACTATAGACTGCAAAGAGTCTTTGCCTTTTTTCATTTTCTATGGCGCGAGAAGAGGACAAAGTGTTTCGCTACCCGTTTGTTTATAATTTTCGTCTCACTGGTAGGGTCCGAGGAATAGAGCAATATATATAGGGAGACTGCTCGCAGTTTCACCATGTGATAGAGTTTTAGTAAACCAGTTCATGCTTTGTTATTTTAAGTTGCTTGGGTAGCGGCTGCCAATTTTCGGGCTAGAGATATTCTAATTGTGGTTTATTTGTTGTTTTGCATGCCAGTAACTGACCATGAATCGGCGCGTGACCCCTTGAAAACTCCCGGTGAAAACTGTGGAATGTGACTCGTGATTGCGAAACAGGAGATGTTTGTGTGACGAAGGGACTGTAGGCCTTTTATCGGATCATGTTACGGGGTACAAAAATGCAACACTAAGCCGGGTATAGTCGGCTAAAAATCTATGCAGTTAATGATGATATAGCTTACAGGGATGTAGCTAAGAGAAAACTAAGCCGGCTCAATACCAAACCCAACCGGCTTTTCTGGCCCGCGCATTATAAAAATTACTCCATTTCAGCGATATCTTCGTCATTATCATATATTCTAGGAATATATGATAATTAAATGTAGATTTTATTTTGGAGAAACATGAGCCCACAAATTTTATGATTTCTGGTCCGAATCTGGAGATTTACTGAACATGCATAAAT
Organism: Oculina patagonica; assembly: GCF_052425735.1. Lineage (NCBI taxonomy): Eukaryota > Metazoa > Cnidaria > Anthozoa > Scleractinia > Oculinidae > Oculina > Oculina patagonica. Next base: position 45,756,774 of record NC_135761.1, read on the forward strand.
ATTACAGCAAAAGTTCCAGTAACTACTATTTCACTGACTCCAAGTGCTTTCTTCCGTTCTATTCTACTGATGTAAAAGGAAGGAAAAAGAAAAAGTGATATCCCAGCGCTATGGTGGATTGATGGTGCTGGCAACGAATTGAAGTGGAGCTTTCAAGATGTTGCTTTAAACTCAAAAAAGTAAGTTACCGAAATCTTGAACAATAACGACTGTGTTTGAAAGGAAACATGACGTTAGTGGTTGTCACATTTGTTACTTTTTGTTGATAGTGGACAATTAGTGTAAAAAATAGTTCTTGCCTCATAATGTAATTACTAGCTATAAATATGAAGGCTTCTTAAAAATCCCAATAGAGCTTCTGTATATATAGATAGATCTCTCTAGAATAGATGTCTTTACCTCAGGTTCTTTAATCTGTATGTAACAATAGTAGTTATTCGCTATGTAATTAATTTCCATTGCAAGCTAGTTCTAGTCTTATACCGAGAATACGAATATGGTATACCGAAAATTTGGGTTGTAAGCCCACCCGTTAATAAGCCCTCCTGGTTATAGGCCCAACCACCTGGAAAAGCTTAGAAACAAAATAATACTTAACAATTAGACTACGAGCCCGAGTTTTCTACGAGCAAATAGTCAACGAGGCGCAGCCGAGTTGACTATCGCTCGTATAAAACATGGGCGAGTAGTCTAATTGTTTTAGTAGAACTCTAAAGGATTGCAGTCCAAAACCTACAATATTGTGCACTTTAAAGACAAAAAATCAAGAAAATTTACCGGTTAAAGAGCTACGCGCGCGCGACTGTTTTCTATCGGCGAATAGAAAACAGTGGGAGAACCAATCAGATTCGCGGATTTCCAATAGAACACAGCTGAGTTTCTACTAAATCTAGTCCAGTGGATAAGTGTCATTTTAGGGACTAATCGTGCACTTTATGATAAAAGCATAAAACTTGGCACACTTATATTATAAGTCATGAAGAATATTTTAAAGATTATAGGCAATCTGGATATGATCGTTTCCGGGGGGGAAGGGGTATTTTTCAAAATGGCCGCCAGCCAGAATCTTTATTATGAGAGCATATTGCCAAATTACTTATTGAAAGGTTTAATTAATATTTTTAAGGTTGATCATTTTTTAAAGAAAGTCAAGAATTTAGAAAATTGTACAAAAATTGAAATTTTGAAATGTTTTTGGAGAATTGTTGTCATTTTGGACTTTATGCAAATTAGATTTTTTAAAAGAATTCATTCACACTGATTTTATAATAGTATCTTGTTCCCTTTTTTGCCTTTCTTGATAAAGCATTTAAACTGGTTTTTAATTCCTTCGTATATACAAGCCGCTTACACTGATAGAGTTCATCAGCTTGGACGGGACTCCTCAGTAGATCATTCTACTAGACTGAAAAAAAAATCCACAAATTTGTCTCAATTTGAAGGATAAAATGAAGGTAGATATTTGCTGTATGTGGCCAATGAAAACATCGGAAAATCTCAATCGTTGCTTATGCTTTTTACAATTATCATGTGTGGGAGTAACATTAACGACAAAGCTACTTGTCACAACTTGCTATGTATCTTCATTCGCAATTCATAATGTATAACAGTTGTGAGCGCTGGCGTCAACAACTCTCTTCACACCAGACATTTCGAACAATGGGAGATGCCACTGCCATTATTTCTAGGTGCATTAGTACACTCAAGAACAAGATCAAAAGATCTAGTGGATACACTTTACAGGCTGGGATTATCTGTTTCATATGAACGTGTCCTGGGATTGTCTGCAGACCTTGGTAACTATGCCATTAGCCACTTCGAGACAGTTGGAACAGTTTGCCCGTCTACACTAAGCATTGGTGTGTTCACGACATCAGCAGTCGAAAAAATTGACCATGATCCGACAGCAACTAGTGCACATGGATCCTTCCATGGGACAGGCATAACACTGTTTCAGTATCCCGACACTAAAAAGCCTGGCACAGAGCAATCATGCGTTTCTATCTCCAGGTCTGGCAAGACCGTACAGCTACACACTTGTACTGTTTGCCACTGTCACAAAGAACAAGCCTCCTGTTCCAGAAGTTTGTGGAGTGAAACAGTCCAGCTGCAGTCTAATGAATAACGATTACTGTAACAGAAGGCAATGACAGGTCCGATCTCCTCAGCAAGATTATCGATGGTAATTATGACAGTGCCAGTGATAAGGAACTGGATGTATCTTGGGCTGCATTCTAAGAAGACAACAACCAGCAGATACTCCAGGTCATGGCCCTGAAGCAGTCAGTGCCCTTCTTCCTCTTTTCCCGAATGACTCGAAGTCAATGGCGATGACTCCTCATTCCATGAATGTGGTGAAAGAGGCTGTGGCTGTTCTTAATCCTTGGAAAACTCCTATGATCACATTTGATCAACCTTTATACTGTTCACGATTACAAAGCAAATCCAGTAGATGTGGTCAGAAACATATGGGAAGAGTCATTTGTAGAAACGCTGAGTGGCCAACACAACAAGATGGCATTGTTAAAAGCACTTGGAGATTTTTCTGATGGCAGTAACTGGATGTCAGCACTAGTACAAGCTGAAATAGCGACAGTAGGAACTTCGAATTCTTTCCTGAAAGCGGTGCATGTCAAGGAAACCGCCCTTGCACACCAGATAATAGCTTGCGCTCTGTATAGGCTTCAACAGGCATCGTACTTTGAGTGGCCAGAATGTAGCGGTACATCGTTTGAAGAATGGTGTGAACAAAGAGCCCTTCAAAGTCCATAGTTCAATTTCTGGCAGCTTAATGTGCTGAGTATCGTGTTGGTCGTACTGGCAACTTTCTTTTGATTGTTGAGGCTTTAACAAGACTTCAGTGGCTGTAAAATTTTCTTGACCACTGAATGATAGTGCCATTCACCTGCGTGACATGGTTATGCTTCTCGATAAACACAAGCACCACAGAATACTGAAAGCATTTTGGAAGGCGAAGTTTATCGTTAACAGCGACCCTTCTCTAGGATAGCTTTAGATGAAGGCCATGAACAGAACTATGCCTTCGTGAAAACAAATGGAAAAGTGGGGCTTACTGCATCGGCACTACTGAGATGGATCGGGTGTCTGGAACAGATATAGCCAGGATTATTGGCCAATAAACAATGGATAATAAGGACGATCTTTTAGTTCTTGGTACTCAGAAGGTAATGAATGCAGCAGTCATCGATTCTGTCCGTCATTTGAACGATCTTAGCGAACACCAGTGCAACGAGCTCTTTAACAGCAGAAAAGTAGAACGCACAACTCGACTCAGTAATAGGATAGAATAATTTGAGTTTTCTAAAGCAAAAATCCTTACACAGCAGTCGTAGCTACTGACCATGAGACGGGACCAGCATTTGTTTTCAACATAACGTATCGCCAGTCAAGTGCGTGACGCTGACCTTGAAGTGTTTTTTTAACATGAAAGCCAGTCGTCACCTCCCACAATGAGTGGATGTGCTAAACGCTGTAGAAGACGGTGAAGATGTGTAAAAGAAAATCTGCCCTGTATATTCTAATGCAACCGTGGTGACTGTCAGCGCCACGAATGTCAGGGACACTTGTAGGTTGAAATCATTGTATCGCTGAGCTTACTTTAGAACAGTCATAAAGCAAATCTCGGGGTTTATTTGATATGAGTGTAATGAAATCATAAATTTGCATATTGTGTAATTTTAGCCTAGAAATGACCACTCAAAGTCTGTAAGACACTTTAAAAGAAATTTTGATGCCATATTTCTTATCTTTGGTGTTAGATCAATAAGTATATATCATGAAAACGACAATTTGACGTTGTACCAAGTCGCTTTGTTCCATGTTGTCGTAACAAAAGATCTGGCTGGCGGCCATTTTGAAAAAGTCCCCCCCCCCCCTGAGAAAGGCCAGATCCGGGATGCCTACAATCTTTGAAATGTTCCCCATGATTTATAGTATTAGTGTGCTAAGTTTCATGCTTTTATCATAAAGTGCACAATACTTTCACTTATCCGCCGGACTAATCCGGTTATAAGCCCCTCTGGATATAAGCCCCCCTCTAATGACGTTGCTTTATTGAGCCTTTTTAAGTAAAAAACGTATTTTGATCAATGTGCCGTGGTTCATTTCGAAACATTTTTTTATTCCGCTTATAAGCCCTCCAGGATATAAGCCCCTCCGTTTATAAGCCCACACAAAACCCCTAACGAAGTTGTATAGGCCCAGGGCTAATAAGCGAATTTTACGGTATTCACTGAAAACAACAAAGGTGAAAAACAATAGTGTCTCCACTTAATGCGCCTTCTATACGGGCATCATTCATAACTAGCTATTTTATTTTTCAGGACTGCTAACGTGCTGTGCACAGCAGCTGATATCAAATCAGGAGATCGTGTAATGGTGATATTACCCACAATTCCAGAGTACTGGCTAATACAGGCTGCTTGTTTAAGAACAGGTATTGCTTAACATTTTGTAAAGAAAAACTACTGTACGTCTCGGTACCATAAGTTTAACTATACCCTTCAGACAATAAGAGGCGGCGAGACAACCACAGAACAACACAGTTTCGTTTGGAAAGAATGGATTACTTTAAAAAATTGAACCAGTCCCTGTGCTGGGATTGAAATGCACTTCAGTGGCTTCGTGCGAACTTAATTTATGACCTAAATTGACTTACCGTATTTTCTCTTAAACGCCCCCGGCGTTATTTCACTTGGCTCCGTGGATCCGGCGTTTATTTGAATGCGCAGTTTTGAGCAATTTTATTAACAAGGGTTTAATCATTATTTGTACAGATGTATCTTGCCACATATCTAGCATATTACACCAAAATGCCTAAAGGCTACTTACCAATTACCTTCAAGACCCGGCGTTTATTCGGGACCCGGCGTTTAATTGAGAAAATACGGTATATTTGAATATTTCTCTAGAGTAGACATATAAGAATTTATCACGTGATGCTCATTTTTCCAAAGGTGGCGTATTTGTGATAGTGGGAGTCAATATTTGCCCAAAAGAACTTCATATTAGAATTTTAAAGTCAAAACCAGTGTGTGTGGTGACGAGCTCAGTTTCGTTTCAACACAATTGTAGCTTATCATAGTAAGAAAAAAGTGCCGATTGCCCCAGCCAAACAGCTAGAAAGGAACCCAGGAGTTGTATACGAAAAACATTATTCTCGTAATAATTGCACCAACGATTACCGTTGTGGATGCTTTTTTTAATTCCACAGGTGGAGTATTACTAATAACTCCAGTAAATATTGGCCCAAAAGAACTTCACAGAAGAATTTTAAAGTCAAAACCAGTTTGTGTGGTGGCGGCCCCTTGTGACCAGGTTAAGAGTGAATTGCTGGATGTGGTCGATCAGGTTCGTTATTAACAGCCATCAGAAACCCATAAAGGGTTGTTCAACCCTGCTAAGTTTCTGCAGCCATATTATTCTTAATGGCGCCTAGTGAAATACTTTGTTGTTCCGTGAAGTTGCGACTCGCAAAGTTGTCCGGATCGTGTCCGTGTGGAACAACGGGAAACCGTAGGTCACGTGACCAAGAAAGGAAGAGAGCTTGAGTGTATGAGCGTTAGGGGGTGATGACATGATACCAGGGAGACTGTCAAACCGGTGCGGGTTCATCCCTGTTCCCTCCGGCGGCTCTGTATTCGTTTACTTACAACCACCACAAAATATCATATCGGAGCGAATACCGTCGCGAGTTCACCCTGGTTGCTGCACCGGAGCGAGATTTTCATTCCGGTACGAAAAGTCATTCCGGTGTCATGTAAAGGCAGTTTGACTCAGCTAATAACTTTTCGTTTCATATTGTTTTTTTTTACTGAGTTTTAATACTCACACCCCAATAAAAACGGCTTGTGTAAACATGGTAGGACTTTTTCATCTCGCACCGGTATGAAAGTCGTGCAGGTATCATGTAAACGCCCCTTACTTTGTAGCAACTATGTGATGCTGGAGTTCGAAGTCCTAGTGGATGTAGTTTCTGTTTGTCTCGATAGTGCCGTTTGTTTCCGTACTGCCAAAATGAAAAAATCTGTTATTTGCTGTTGACCTCATTGTTTTTAGTTTACTTTCGTGGTGTGGCGTCGAATCGTGTTCTTTCGTTTGATGTTGTGTTTCCATATCTGGTCAGTAGTTCAGCGAAATTTTGCTTAGTGTCATGCAGAGATCAACAAGTGCTGTGACGTCCCATGGTTCCCTCTTGTCTTGCTTTGTCTTGTTGTTGTGTTTATCAGAAACAACGGCGTATCTTGAAAGTAGAAATTATTTTTATTTTTTGTTGTTGTTGTCGTCGCTGTTTTAGATTACTAGCTCTGGTGAAGTCAATATGAGAAGCAAACTTTTGGTCAACAGAATGAGACAGGAACAAAGGTAACCCAAAAATTCAAGCTTTCCAATTAACTGCAATAACTTGGTACATTGTATTGCTTCTTGTGATAGTTTATCAGCCAGTGAAGCTGTACTTTTCTTCTCTAGGGAAGGCTGGTTGTCATTTAAGGATCTCTTTAAAGAAGCAAGTGCTGATCATCAGGTAGGGATTAGATTAGAATAATCAATAGTAGCGACAAGGGCTTTAAGATGGGAACGCTGTTGATGTTGATGTTGTTGTTCGTGATCTGTTGCTTGCATATATTTAGCTGACTGATACTTTTTACACAGTTTTTCATATTATTAATTGTCACTTTTTGTACCATTTAATCATGTGTCCCCCAAATAGTAAGGGAATGTTCCCTAGCTATGTGGTTTTGACACTTATAAAGTTTTTCATTCATTTATTTATTCATTCATCCATCCATCCATCCATCCATCCATCCATCCATCCATCCATCCATCCATCCATCCATCCATCCATCCATCCCTCCCTCCCTCCCTCCTCCCTCCCTCCCTCCCTCCCTCCCTCCCTCCCTCCCTCCCTCCCTCCCTCCCTCCCTCCCTCCCCCCCCCCCCCCCCCCCCCCCCCCCTCCCCCCCCCCCCCCCCCCCCCCCCCCCCCCCCCCCCCCCCCCCCCCCCCCCCCCCCCCCCCCCCCCCCCCCCCCCCCCCCCCCCCCCTTCTTCCTTTCCTCCCTCCTTCCCTCCCTCTTTCTATCCTTCCTTCCTTACTTCCTTCTTTCCTTCATTTATGAGTCAGTGAAGCTAAGTTGATCCCTCGAATACAACAAATTCCATTGATAATGTTATTCACTATCTTTCTTTTAAGTCTGTCAAGTCACTAAGCTCAGCACCGATTCAAATAAACCACACAAGCGGAACAACCGGAAATGCAAAGATGGCAGAACATACACAGACTAGCAAAGGACTTTTTGCAGTGATGCGAAAGTACGTGAAACAGTTGTTTATAGCATTGTTTAATAAGAGATATAAAACGTAATCTCTGTTTTGTTGGCATGCGTGTACTTTTGAGTGTTTATTCGGTGCTATGTTTTCGTTACAGCAATGCATTGCAAAAGGGGCTGCAAAACAGAATTGAAAAAAGTTCAAAAATATATTGCGAAGACTTCCGAAGATTCAATCTCGCTGAAGAAAACGGAATTACCCGAAGAATTGATTTGAAATCATTTTTGAAACATTCCGACTCCAGTTCCAGTCGGATTAATGAATGATAAAGCATAGACGTCATGAAGCTCTTCAGAAAATATAATTACAGCGACATCTAATAATTAAAAAATGCCTCTAAACGGAGGGAAATTTAAGATTAAAATCCTGGGCCTCCCGATCGAGCATCATGAATTACTAAAACAAACCAAATCACTCTGTCATAAACGTTTAAGTTTCTTTTTCAGAGCTCGTTTTGTAGAAACAGATTTAATTTGGTCTGCTACCCCAACCGGCTGGGCGGTGCTTCTTAATGTCAGTTTCTTTGGGGCTTGGTCTGCTGGCTCTGGCGCGTTTGCTCATTACAAGTACGTTACCGCCAGAGAAGCACTGGACACCCTTCAGAAGTATCCAATAACTCATGGCATATTTAGACCTTCCATCTACATGGAAGCATTGAACGAGGGGAATTTAAAAAGCTTACGTTTTCCCAAATTAAAAATTTGTTTGGTCACTGGAGAATCCGCAAACAAAGATATGATACTTAGATGGAAAGAAGAGACAGGAGTGGAACTCTTAAACGCCTATGGACAAACAGAGACGGTATGTTTTAACATAGATCTCTCGCGGTAACCTATCTAGTGAAAATGTCACATGGCACACTGCGCTGTGACACGCTTGTAAGTATTGAATAGCAGCTAATCACTATTTCTTCTACGTGTTCTAAAAAAATGACCAATCAAAATACTCGAAAAGTCGATTATAAAACCTCCCCACCCCAAAACATTAAAAGTACCCCACAGCATATTTCTTATAGTGACATTATTTCCCGAAAAAGGTGTCATTATAGCTTTTGTTCCATGCATCTATATGTTGCTTATCCCTTCTGGTCCTAAAGATTCAATTTACTCTATTTTAAAGCCATTTCTCATTTCTGGTGACACCCTGAAAATATTTGACAAGGTATCTCTAAACCGACTGGCTACCTGCTTGTGATAAACTATCTGAATGATGCTGTGAGGACTTTTGAAAGCATTCATAGTTATGTCCACGAGTATACCTGGCTGATGTGTTAAAGGGGCAGTATCATCAACACTTTGCGCTACCTGAAAATCCAATGAAGGTGTTGAAATTAATTGGAAATCCGCTTACAGTGCAGAAAGTGTCCTGGTATTGCTATAATATACTCTACTAGTCATGAAAATTGTTAAACAGTGGTGCTGGTCACGGACTAATAGGAACGTATTGGTCAAAACTTGAAAACGTCGGGCCGATATTTTCAAGTTCGAAAATGTTAATTGAACCTTTGATTGCGGCTCAATAGCCCTCATGCATGTTTACGTCAGACTGGTTAGTTTCACCACCAAGCCTCGCTTTCGAAGTGCAAACTTGTAAATTTTATCATGAACGAATTCCCAAAGCAGCAGAGGTGAAAAGAATACCCACGTGAAAACTGCATGAAGGTGGCGAAAGGTTGAGAATAATTTTGCGTAAACGAGGCTTGGTGGTGAATTTGAGCTTATGACGTTATCATGCATAAGGCCTATTACATCTTGGAAAATATATTTATGCCTTTCTTTTGTTGTTCAAAGGCTATTCTGTTAAATAGTAAGTGCGCCTTATAATTCTAGCACAGTTTACACAAAAACTTAAAAGATTTCTGTGACACTGTCCCTTTAACTCTTCGATCCCAAATTAATACTAGGAATACCAGACGCGGTAAACGCAAAAATTGACGTCACTTCCGGTCTTTTCCCCCTCGAATTTTCGTCTTGAAAGGGGGGAAACTTTTGTAAAAAATTTTTAAAAAAAAAGTACGGTGAAAAAAAATTTAAGCTGGGACACTCAGTGGAGATGAATTATAAAATTTTCAATCCAAAGCGGCGAAAAAAACGAGTTTTTTTTTTTTTTTTTTTTTAAAAAAAAAAAATAAAAAAAAAATTAAAATTTTTTTTAAAAAATTTTTGACAAAATAAATACCCCCCCCCCGCGCGGGGCCCGCGGCGGGAAACGACCCAGCATTTTGAGATGCCACTAGTCAGCGGTAATTCACTTACTGTGGAGCTGAACTCTGTTGTAACTTCTAAAAATCTTAAATCATAAATTTTTTGAAAGTTTTTAAAGCACAATTTACTAAACAATTAATCTTGGCAGCATGTATTAGCTACGAGAAAACCTGGGGATCACTGTTGTCCTGATTCTGTTGGTAAAGCTCTTCCTGGAACAGACTTGCTTGTAAGTTTAAAAAGATTAATTAAAACAGTTTTGCTTCTTAAAAATTTGTATAGGCTATCACATGATTTTAAGTGCAATTTAGAATAAATAAGCACGAGTAAATTTTTCTAAGACTAACAACAGAATCGCACGTTTTTGCCTTTTCACGTTTTAGATCGTTGATGATAACTACCAAGAAGTGCCTCCAGGTACACTGGGAAGGGTAGTGGTTCGTGTGAAGCCTTACTGTCCTGTTAGATTTTTTACTCGTTACGTGGTGAGAACTTTTAATTTCATTAAGATTTAACTTTCATATATACGAATGCATTTTTACTTGATAGAAAACTGTCTTTCAGAACAATACGCGACTAATTCAAAAGTGGTAACGACTTTTCAGTGAGAGGGCAATAAAACGGCGCTTATTCATTCGTGTTCCTTTTATAATATTTTGTTGAGAACACTACGTACGGCTGGGAGGAAAAAAAAGAAAAAATACAAATATTCATCTCAAAATGTGTACATGTATATATTAGCTATTTTCATGTATGTGCTTTCTTGAGTGTGCTTGTTTAAAACAATTTGTGTTACGTGAACAAAATTAAACGAGGTCTAAGGCTAACGCATTTGACCGTAAAATACGTTGGACTTTCATGTACCATATCTTCAGACGGACCTTCGCAGCATACTCATAATGGCAGGCTACTTTATTTCTTGCAGGATGAACCTGAGAAAACCGCAGCATGTTTTTGTGGAGATTTCTACGTAACAGGTGAGTAGCCACTGCCTACTCCCCCCTCTTTTACGTTTCCTGGAAAGTATAGGGTAACGTGTGCATTGTAAAGCTTACATCAAATAAAGTATTATTCTAAAAGTAATTGTCTAGAGACCTGATCGCATGACAATTTCTCTTCCTTGTTACCTTTGTTACAATGACTATGATAATAGTGCATTTCCATCCATATGTCCTCAGTGCTATCTCTGTCTGTCTGTATGCCTGTCTGTCTGGCTGTCTGACTGTGTGTCTGCCTGTTTAATTTGTGTGCGTGTTTGTCTGTGTGTCTGTCGCTAAGTCAGTGGGTTCGTTTTTTCGTCATCTTCAGCTCAAAAAGGCTCTCCATGAATGGAGATCAGGTTTGTATGAGCTAATTGTTCGTTAGAAAAAAACATTAAAAAATTGCGCTGGACGTAAGTAATTAATGCCTTTACAGTATTTTTTATGTTTGGCATGTTCAACAGGCGATTTGGGAAGAATGGACGCTGAAGGCTATTTCTGGATCGCTGGAAGAGCTGATGACATGATCTTCTACAACTCGTAAGATAATAACGCTTGCTTATGGTACATTTTCATCGTGCACACGGTAAGGCTAAGATTGTTTGCTGCTGAGACCTTTTGGCATACGACACGATCAACCTTGATTCATCGTAAAGAACTCTCTACTGTACTGGGAATCTTAGTGCTCACTCACTGAACTGCATTCCACTCGGTCCATTTACTCTATACTTCAAAAGCAGAGTGCATGAAGAAACCAAACTGTATTAAAATCTAAAGATAATATAGGAGAACTAATGGGACCGGTAGGGTACATATCATTTGTAGGTAGGGTACATATTATATTATCTTCTGTCAATTTTTGTGTTAGTCAGATCGCATTGATATACTTCATTTTATAGACTCAATATCAATCCTTATGAGGTGGAAAATTGCCTGAAAGAACATCCTGCAGTACTGGACTGTGCTGTGTGCAGCAGTCCTTATATGATGGGACAGGTAATCCATATAAGTAGGATATTTAGACTGGATATACATTAAGGAGAAGGCAGTGATCCAAAAGTGGAATTGTCTAAAGCAATGAAAAGTGGCATGTTTAAGCTTCTCTTTTATAAATTTTTGTGGGAGGCGCGGTGGCCTAATGGTAAGTGCGTCGGACTCCGGATCGAGCGGTCCGGGTTTAGTCGAGGTCTGGTCGGGATCATTGTGTTGTGTTCTTGGGCAAGACCCTTGGCTCTCATAATGCCTCTCTTCACCCAGGTGAATAAATGGGTACCGGCGACATGATGCTGGGGGGAGGGGTACACTGCGATGGAATTTCATCCCATTCAGGGGGGAGTAGAAATATATAAATATATAGGGATATGCTCCGGCAAGTATGGGCCACTTGGCTCGAGGCTTCCTTTTTTTATAAATTTTTCCTCTCATTCGTTTTCTGACGGTGAAGGTGGGTGTGCTTTGTTGAATAGACAAGAGCGCGGGCGTGCTTGCCATGCAGCAAAAGGTAACTTCTTTCAAAAAGATGCAAAGCTGAAAATTCAAAAGCGTTCCTTTTCTCGTTTCGGAACTTTAGTCTGGAATAACATTGCACCGGCCTTACCAGACAAACCTAAGACAGTTAACCGAAAAACAATTCGTGACTCAATGCTCAATTTACTTTCAGCTGAGGATGACTATGTTGAAATCAATAAAATTATTGACTACCTAAAATCTTTAGCTTAAAGTAGCTTTAATGTAGCTTTAATTTCTTTTCTTTAATGTAGATAAGTTATTACTTTTTTGTAAATTTATTTATTTATTTATTTTCTCTTTTTCATTTTCTTCTTCACCTCCCGCCTCGAATAGCTAGGCTAATTCCGGGTGGTGCAAAATATTGTAAATAATTTGATTGCCTAAATAAAGTTTTGTTGTTGTTGTTGTTTGTTGTTATCTAATAGTTATAAGCAGGCTGTTTTTCACACTGAAACAGCAAATGATTGTCAAGCATAGCTGCCAGTTAAATAACGCAAGGATAAATGACTGAAGGAAAGATACAAACATCATATTTGAAAAAGTATAGTAGTCAATTGACGGAATTCTTGTCCTGCTGCATGTGACAAATATACTGAAAAATAGATTTCTAATTAAGAAAAAAATCATATTCATTTGAAGTGAATCTAATTTCTTGTTGTTCTTGGAATCAGCAATTGTTGCTTTTGGAGTCTGACACGGGTTCATAAAACTCTTCTTAAGTATTGTTACTTATCAAAAGGCTTTTGTGTTTGAACAATACTAGGAGGGACTAGAAGAGCCTTGTAAATCTCAGCCCTAGAATCCCGCTCTAAGAGTACAAATACTGTGAGCGAAGTTAACGTTGCTGATGCCATGGAACTTTTTTGTTTCTGTAGACAATTAAAGCGTTCATTGTGTTGTCGAGTGGGTTTAAAAACAAAAATCAAGATGAATTGATAACGGAACTGCAAGATCACGTGACATACAACACTGGAAAATGGATGTGCCCAAAGAAGGTGAATACCACGTCATTGCTTTTCTTTCATTATTCTAGAAGCTATAGCCATATGCCCAATTCACTCCAGCTAAAGTGCTTTAGCGAAACCAGTTCTTGAGACTAAGACAAACGGGCACATCAAGGTGAGGTGCTGATATCATTTTCCAATTCTTCGAACGTTTATGTCGGAGGGTCGTTTACAGTCAAAACCATAAAAGGATTTTTTTTCTGGAATGTTTATTGTTTTGCAACCTAAATCAGATGCGAGACGTCACCTCAACAAACCGCAAGAGTAATTGAATTGAATTGAAAATTAAGACATGGCTAGACAGAGCGTCTGAGAGCAGAATTTTAGGTTTTAAACTTGCTCAAGTTAGCAAAATATCATTCATAGTTATTAAGCTCTGAAATAGAAAAAGAATGACAATTTCAGTTTTAGTTAAGTAGAATTACGGATTTATCGTGGAAGAAAAGCCAACTCGTTGTTTTGTGACTGATCCAAACCTTTGAGCTAATTACTCTTGCGGTTTGTTGCGGTTACGTCCCGCATCTGATTGGTCGCTTATAAACATTCCGGAAATATGGTTTTGACTGTAAAGGTGGCTGAACACAGTTTCCGCACGCTCTTTACGGATTCAGTGCTAACGCGAGTCCACGTTACTAAAGAAGAGCCAGTTTATACAATAACACTTGAAAAAAAGTCTTAATGATGCTAACGTCGGTGTAGCGAGAGGGCGAAAAATGTAAAATTTCGAGTGAAATATGAGCTTCCGTTACGAATGCCGTTTTTTTACGTTTTTTGTCTTTGCATGTATCGGATATTTAAAAAAAAATTAACCCCATATCGTTCAGGCACTTACCTAGCCCCCAAAATTGACAAGTTATGAGCAAATTCTATTTTTTGACCGTTGCCACGATTCTTTAAATTTCTTCATATAAAGAAAATTTAAAGTCACTCACCCGTTTGGGAAAAAGGTTGTTGCATAAGGTTTTTTTACCATCATGTACATATTAAATATCCTTTTTGTTTTATAGATGGAGTTTATTGAGGAACTTCCTAAAACTTCAGTAGGCAAGGTCGACAGACGTGAACTGAAGAATAAAGAATGGAGTAAAGAGTGAATGAAGCAGCCAGAGGAACTGATTAAGTAGCTGCCAATTTTAAGAGAAAATAGATTTATTTGAGAAGAAAAATAAGCGATAGGAAAATAGAACGACGTTTCGATGACGCCATGTCATCATTATCAAGTTAAAATTATAATACGGAGTTCAGGCTTATATAGTGATCTAGGGTGTGATAATATATTAGCATATTAAGATTTTAAATAAACAGTTTAGCACGCACAGAATCTGATTGCGTGTTAAGTTTCGGCTTTATGTTTCTAATAAAGAGCATTTCGTAAATTAAACAGTCCAACTTCGTGCGGCATTTCTTTAAAACAGAAAACTGGTCTTGTACATTGTAGACTTGCAGCTGGTGGTTTTCTTTTAAGTTTTGACAACTTCTGTGTTCAATTAATGTTTGTTCAGCAAAAGTTGCGTTATCTTGCGTTATCCAATTCGACCTGAATACAATGTCCGCACGTTAACTAGTTAGTGCTGATGTGGCTTCCTCTCTTAATATAGCAATTTATTTGTTTGTTTGTAGCGTGACATCCGATGTACGGTATAGCTTATACGATACAAGATCACTCGCTGATTTGAAAAATATTCTGCGATTGGCAAATAAGTTATGAGCAAATTCGATTTTTTGACCGTTGCCACGATTCTTTAAATTTCTTCATATGAAGAAAATTTAAAGTCACTCACCCGTTTGGGAAAAAGGTTGTTGCATAAGGTTTTTTTTATCATCATGTACACATTAAATATCCTTTTTGTTTTATAGATGGAGTTTATTGAGGAACTTCATAAAACTTCAGTAGGCAAGGTCAACAGGCGTGAACTGAAGAATAAAGAATGGAGTAAAGAGTGAATGAAGCATAACAGAGGAACTGATTAAGTAGCTGCCAATTTTAAGAGAAAATAGATTTAAATAATTCAATTCAACGTTTTCCGCTCGTTCGAATCGCTGCGAAATAATTTTGAAGTAAATATTCCAAACATTCTCAGAATTTAAAATTAATTTCTTTATCTAGCTTGCGTCAGAAAATAATTGCTTATAAATGAAATCAGGACTGTGAATAATCAGATTAACTTAGTTGACGAGACAGTCGAACCGTTAATAAGTTGGCTAATTATCATGTTCTGTTCTCTTTCTGTCAAATTTTGTTTTTATTTTTCATGTTAATTAGTTATACCTATAGGAGGCGCGGAGGCTGCATGGTTATTGCACTGGACTTCGGATCTAACGATCCAGGTTTGATCCCTGGCCAGGGTCACTGTGTTACGTTCTTGCGCAAGACACTGGCGAATTGGTGGGTAAACCTGACAGAATGCTAGGGAGTAACCTACGAAGGACTAGTTGCTACAATACTCTTAGTCGCTGCATGGTACAGAAATCGTAGTTGAGGACCGAGAGCTATATATATGGGAAAATGTGATTACAATGCTAGATAAGTTTAGATATTATGAATTAAAGGATTCCCAAGAAAATTATAAGTGTCAACCGATTCGCAATAAACTAGTTACTCAATCATTGTTTGGATTGATGCTAAATATACGAATAAAGGAATTCCAGACAACTTTAGGTTGAAAGCCAAGATGTACCCACCCACTTTTTACCTGTCTCTTCTAACGCAACAACTACTTACATTGTGAGCTTCAGACCGTTGCTAATGGAACAAAATTTAATAAAAAAAGCTGTTGACATGCCGAACTTGAGTGCTTAGGGGGAGCAGGGGTGGCGCAGTGGTGGAGCGCTCGCCTCCCATCAATGTGGCCCGGGTTCGATTCCGGCCCGGTGCCATATGTGGGTTGAGTTTGTTGTTGGTTCTCGCCCTGCTCCGAGGGTTTTTCTCCGGGTTCTCCGGTTTTCCTCCCTCCAGAAAAACCAACATTTCCAAATTCCAATTCGACCTGGACAGAGGACCCGCATGAAAACCAGCTAGCGCTGATGTGGCTTCCTCTCTAAATATAGCAATTTAAATCAGTTGTTAAACTAATGATGTAAAAAGCCTCTTTTTTATCTCAGTCAGTGAACGTTTTTAGCCAAATCTAAAATTTCAAAACAATTAGATGTGCATAAATATTTGCAATAAGAAGGGCTACTGAATTGTTTAAAAACATGAACATTTTAAAAGTACAATATTAATTTTTTGTTCCATAAGTAACGGTCTCAACCTCTCACTGTTTCGTGTTTTTAAATTCGTTAAGTCATATCGAATTTGTATGCCATATGCAAGGGAAAAATCTACTTAACGGCAAACGCTTTTATACAATGTTTTGGAACTGAGAGGAATGGTGCGAAATTAATTCCTGAGCAGCCTGCTTTAGCATACCATACACAGAAATTAAAATGAAACCAAAGTTACGTAAATTATAATCTTCGTCAACCAAATGATTGATCAGAATCGGACAAACATAAAGGAGTTAAGCCTGTCAAACATTTTAATGCCATTAAAAGAATCTTGAGAACTTTATGATCTTTTATTTGTAGCCTGTGAAGTTTTGATAAAAAGCAGATACGAGAAAAAAGTTTGAAGATAAAGACCCAAACAGAAAAATAAAAGTTGTAGTGGTGGTGGCGGTGGTTGTGGTGGTGAATTTTATCCAGTGTCAGTCGTTAGAAATGTTGACACTAATTGAAAATAAACAGTACGCAATGCATATGCATGCAGAGGCAATGTCGTTTCACCAGGGAGTCTTCAATTATTTTCAGGAAGTTTGTCAAAAAATTAACGTAAATAGAAGTAGCTGACAACTTCTGTGTTCAATGTTTGTTCAGCAAAAGTTGCGTTATCTTGCGTTATCCAGTTCGAACTTGATAGAGGATCCGCATGCAAACTAGCTAGTGCTGATGTGGCTTCCTCTCTAAATATAGCAATTACTTTGTTTGTTTGTAGCGTGACATCCGATGTACGAGATACGATACGACTAGGTCAAACGCACGCTGATTTGATTTGATATTCGTTAATACATTGTATACCCCCTTTCAAACTGCCCAGGGGTATTTTGTTTTGTGTTCTAAGCAGCGATTTCTTTTGTATTAAACTTAAGCTCTTGTCGCGTAAGGTTTATTCATACACATCGGTCGATCGCGCACAACACACTACAGACCCCGTCCACGCACCGGATGACATTAGGTGATGACGTCATCGCCTAAAACCAGAACAGAACAACGTAATAATTCCCTGAATCAATAGCCCTGGAAATAATTTAATTTCTGGCCTGTTACACATATTCCTAAACAAAGGTGACTGAATGTTAACAAACTAACAACTGAAAAAATTGTATATAGAGGATATTACACGGCGGCGCGAAGATATGAATTTTATTTTCGAGTGGTAAAGCAATATTTTACGAATGAGCGCAGCGAATGAGTAAAATATTGCTTTTACCACGAGAAAATAAAATTCATATCTTCAAGCCACCGTGTAATTTTCTTTTTATTATATAGACAAAAATCATGCATGAAGTAAAAGTTAAAACATTTTTATTCATCAAAAGGTTAAACACGAGCGATGGCTAAATATAACAATTGAGCAAATTGCCAATCTGAAAGGCAAAATTTCGCGAACTGAACCTTTCAGAAGATGTACAAAGTAAATGTGAAAACAGTCTGTTGATCAGTTTTCATCAATGTCACTGATAATATAGAATTCGCCGTTTTGAAATATGTTTCCATGTGTTTCTGCTCAAACTCACCGCTTTTCGCATTTCTGATCGCGACGTCTTGCAGTTCGGCAGCTGGAATTTCTTGATTTTCCCTTCCTTTGTCTGACTCTCCACAAGCAAGAAGCTCTTTGAAATCATTTCAAGTTATTTGAAGTTTTCTTTTTCGTGTTAGCATTTTCCTGCTCCTCAGTAAAAGATTTTGTTTTGGCTTCAATAAACTTCACGAATCGATAGACGTCTCGATAGCTCGCCATTTCCAACCGGCGTTGGCAGCTTTGCACAAACAACCGTGCAAATTAATAAAATAAGGCGGGAAATGACGTCATCGATATCCTCACTAGTGAGGATATGGAAAATACGCCACTACAGTCCCGGATGCAGTTTCGTATGAATTTCACGAGTGATCTATTTTCCAGTAAAACACTCGTGGCTATATAATAAATTATAATAACCAAGCAATTACTGCGGTTTCTCACCTATACAAACGAACTTATTGTTCCAAATAATTTCTCCAAATTCTAAAAGGTAATTATCTAGGGAAACTTTCTATGTGCTGCTACAGCCATCTAAATATTCTTTTTTCATGCACATCCTCCATTTTTAAAATCACTGATCAGAGTTTTAAGCGTTATTTTCTCACTCGCGGGTTTCTCACTTGCAAATGTAATACCGAGTTTATCTCCTTGATAATTTCGTTTATGACAGGAATTTGAGAGGCTCGATCGAAACATAAAGTTAAAGATTGCGAACTGAGGTTTTAATGATTCGTATTCTACCAAGTTAGGTTTCTCTATTGCCATGTATTTACAGATTTTTTGATAGCCTTGATGTTTTTTTTGAAAATGTAGTTCTTGGAATTTTTGCCTAGAATACTTAGAATCTTCATTTATTATTAGATCTTCAGGAAAATCGTTTATCCAATTTGCCTCTGTTTTCTCTTCGCTTAGTTTCAATCCAGAACATATCCGAAATTATTTTTAACCTCCTCCTGTTGCGATGCATTCTATAGTTTCACAACAAAGCATTTCAGCCAGTAATAGGATAAGTAAGTTTTAGTTTTAACCACGATACATTCGAAATTATACTTACTGAGGCTTTATGCGTCCAACAAAACAAGAACAAAACCATTATGTTCTCATCCAAATCTTTACATGACCCCTTTTATATCGATGCAAGTTCCAAGAGAAAACGATGTGACAGTTTTAATTGCGGGCCCAAGAGAGGCCCGCAACTCTAATCTTGACAGTGACCAGCGGATTGCATATTACGCGTGCGCGCCACGTTTATAAAGGCTATCTGCAAACCGGAAGTTGAAAATTTTGTTCTTCCACTAAGAACGATCGGAATGCAAAAAATGTGTCAATCACGACAGTTTGTCGTAACACCGGAAGAGAAAAATCTTGTTTCCAAGAGCGATAAGAATGCAAAAAATCAACAGTTTGTCACATTAGATCGAGGCTTCTGTCTTGCAGACATTACGTTTTGCAGACGTTGTTTTATAGGTGTGGCTTTTGAGAAGATCTGCTGTGATTGTATCACAGATAAACTACGGCAAAGCGAATGATTCCAACAACGGTTATTCTCGAGAAATTCCTTATAACACTGACAAAAAACTTAATTTTAGCAGGTTGTCGATCCAGACAACTCCGAAACATATGTGTGATTTTCAATTTTAAATCTTAATCTTTTTAAAATGTAATATCGTTTATTTTAGTTTATTACAATGTACTAATAATTTTCTTAGGTAGGTAGATAGTCACACACGACCCCTCAAGCATGTATTTGCTTTAAAACAGATCGTGATTAAATAAAGGTTATTATTATTATTATTTTGACGACGGAGGAAAATCACATCTCAATTCACACCGCGTGCTCGACTACACTTCGCAAAACTGTCAATAAAAAAAAAAAACTCTGATTGGTTCGCGGCAATAGGAAACGATAAAAAACATTCGTGTCTTAAGCGTGACGCGTTACTCGAACTTCCTCGGAATAATTTTCTTTTGTCCAGTGATTTAAAAACACTTCCCTCCCAGTACCTTCTCTTAACTGCATCGAGGCCCGCACTTTCTAACCTGTGGTTACCACTAGTTTCAATCATGCAATCAATCAATCAATCAATCAATCAATCAATCAATCAATCAATCAATCAATCAATCAATCAATCAATCAATCAATCAATTTATTTATGTCATGGCGCGGGGTAAGGATGCCCTCTCTATCCGAGCCAGAGGCTCGTGTAAAAAGCGCATGACAATAATTAAAACACATTATAAAAACAATGGGAACTAGTATAAGTTAAAAAATAATTAAAAATTTAAAAATAGCTAGATTACAAAATCTTATGAGTAAAATATTAAAATGAAAAATGCTTTAACCCACCCACAATAAAACTAATTGTTACACCCATGATTAAAATGATACAAAAATGATAATCATGCTAAAAATAAGGTGTTTAAATCTATCAATTATATCTAAACGATAACAAAAGAGTGACAAATTTGGACAAGTTAACCTATGTTGTAAACGTTAGAAGACAAAAATCACCCCCACAAAAGAAATCAGAAAGCGTTGAACAAAAAATGGACAAGAAAGTCGACCAAGAACCCGCTTGTCGGCGGAAGGGCAGCGGGTGTTCCTACTTTCAACAAAGCAAACTCCGCTCTTAGTCTATAATCTAGTGTTGGTTTATCTTTGTACCTGGTACGTGCTTTTCCACACGAGTTATCACATGACATAATGTTTCTCTGTAAGTAAGAGTCTCGTTGACTTCGCGTGCTTTTGGCCGCATGTGTGTGACGCAACTGTGCAGAACCCTCAGCTACTAGACGAACCTTGGAGCTGTTGCAACGAAATTATAATATTCAGGTGAGTACATATCGAGTATGAACATCGAAATAAGACTTTTGAACTTTCGAACTTTATTATTATAAGGCTTTTGACTTTATATCGGATGGAATTGTTATTTAGAATGCCTGCAGGGTGGACACGCGAAAAGGTTTTTCTTGCATATCAGTTTCAGGTTAACATATCGCTTTTTACTCATCGTTAGAAGTCTTAGAATAAGTCAGAGTATCAGGACACGCTTTTGAGATCTGCAATGCTCCACAATACTTAGTCAGACCTGAAAGTTCATTTCGATTAGTGAAGCCTTTATGCAAAAGCCATGGTCAATTGCACAGTAATCGATCTCCAAGGTCATGGGGTTCGCCTTTAGTGCAAATTGCTGTTCTATAATCTTTTAAAATTCTATTAGTCTACATTTTAATTTAAACTATTTCATTGCTTTCGTTTGCAAAATAAGGTTGTTCCTGAGAACTACAGGGAATCCCGGTTTTTTTAAACCTCCAAGGGAAACGAATATTGGTTAAAATAAATCCCCCTCAAAAGTCAGATAAATCCGTTAAAAAAACCATAACATATTTTCGTCGGAGTAGACGAGTAACCCTAACCATCATATTAATAGGCCCTTCCTCGACTCCCTATTTATAAAGATACAACAACGTTCCAGGACTACACAAATTATAATTGTTTTCGTGCAGTGAGCCTCAAAGCTGATTTACTGATGGCTGACGTGATAATCCGGGGAACTAAAGATTTTCAAGTTCCGGAGTACTTCAACTTTGCAGACGTCATAGACGAATGGGCTCAGAAGGAAAAGGTAAAAAACAGTGGAATAATAAATCAAAGATGATCAAGTTGGCCTTTCTTAGCCTTAAGCTGACCAGCCTCCAAAACGTATAATTATATTCTCGATACAGCTGTTACCGTAAGCATGGGTGGTCAGAAACGCTAGATTGTATTTTGAGAAGTGTTGCTGGTGCAGTTTTGCCCGTAGTCGACAATCACGTCGTTGAATGGAGTGAAAGAGTCTTTTCCTTTTTCCATATTTATGGAGCGAGAAGAGGGCAAAGGACGCAAAGTGATTTTTTTCCTGTTTCAGGGGCGGTACCTAGCGGGGGCAGGGCTTTTGCCCCGACAGGAAAAACTAAAACACTAAGAAAACTAAAGAAAAAAAATAAACTTCAAAAACAGTTGCCCCCGTCAGGAAAATTTGACCCCGCAGACAAAAAATCCTAGGTACGGCCCTGTGTTTGCTAGTTAATTAAATTTTCGTCTCACTCGTAGGGTGTGAGAAATAAAGAGAGACTACCCGCAGTTTGATGGGGTTTTATAGCAAACGAGATCATGCTTTGGGATATTTATTGCTTGCCTGGGTAGCAGCTACTAATTTTCGGGATATTATTTTTTGGCTTTATTTGTTATTTTGCGTGCCAGTAACTGCTTGACCGTGAATCGGCGCGTGACCCCTTGAGAGCT
The DNA here is from genome assembly GCF_052425735.1 of Oculina patagonica. NCBI lineage: Eukaryota > Metazoa > Cnidaria > Anthozoa > Scleractinia > Oculinidae > Oculina > Oculina patagonica. The sequence continues at coordinate 45,778,884 of NC_135761.1, forward strand.
GTGGTTTAACGTTACAATGTCACTCGTGATTGCGAAACAGGAAGAGATGTTTGTGTGACGAGGGACAGTGGGCCATTTATCGGACCATGTCACGGGGTACAAAAATACAGCACTGGGTGTTTAGTAGAATTATCATCTATGCTGCTATATAGCTTGCTTACGAGGATGTAGCTAAGAAGAAACTAAGTAGGCTAGTTAACAAGCCCAGCCGGCTTTTCTGACTTTTATGGCCCACGCACCTTTAAAATTACTTCGAGTCCTTGCTTGTGTGAACATTTTAGCGTTATCTTCGCCGTTATCATATCAAATCATTCTAGGAAGGGAACTGTAATGGCAATTAAATTAGGAGATTGTTCTGGAGAAATGACCCAAGAAACCTTGTGATTTCTGGTAAAATCTGGAGACATGTAACCCATAGATATTACAGCTATAGTAACTTAACTATTTCATTAACATTAACGCCGGTTTCTTCTCTTCTGTTTGGTTTTAATCACCTAAAAGGAAGGAAAAAGGAAAAGTGATCACCCAGCTCTCTGGTGGATTGATGGTGCTGGCAACGAATTAAAGTGGAGCTTTCAAGATGTTGCTTTAAACTCAAAAAAGTAAGTTACCGAAATCCTGAACAATAACGACTGTGTTTAAAAGGACATAGAGTCAAGGTTAAACACCAACAAAAAAATATTTAAAATTCTAAGAAAGTGCCAACCAACCATTAGTGGCTGTCACGAAATTTGTTACATTTCGTTGATGGTGGGCAGTGAGTGTCAGAATTGGTTCTTGTTCATGTTGTACTTATAATTACTTGCTATAGGCATGAGGGCTCTTTATAAAAAAGCTCAGGAGAGCTTGTTTAGATCTCCAGACCTCGCTTCTTTTAATCTATATGAAACAGAAGTAGTTGAAGTGAAGAATGGGCGTGAGGTTACACCACAAAATTGGGTTATAGCCCATTAGTGGAATTCGTTTCCTTACTTAACGACCCACAAATTGTGAACGAAATGCACAAACTAGAGGCGCGAATAGTAATAACAGTTTTCTGCCGTCTGTCGTGTCCTTTTGTGGCATTTTTTAACTAGTTTACCCTTTAATATTGCCCATTACTTATACTAATTGCATAACTGCAATTCACTGGGAATAACACTATAGCATAACACCACTAGTAGAATATCCACATAGTACACCTTCTTTACTGGCGTCATTCATTTATTTTTTTTTCTTTTCAGGACTGCTAACGTGTTGCGCACAGCAGCTGACATCAAACCAGGAGATCGTGTGATGGTGATATTACCCACAATTCCAGAGTATTGGCTAATACAGGCTGCTTGTTTACGTACAGGTATTGCAACCTTTTGTCAAGGAAAACACGGTGCGTTTCGGTAGGAGACGTTTTGAGCATTAGACCTTATTAACGCTTCAGCCAGGGACCGCCAGAACAACGTCCGATGCAGGTCAACAGTTTGAAGGAATAGACCACCAGACACTGTACATGTGCTAGACGTGAGATGTTCTTTTCGAACGCAATGTGTCAAATAAAATGACATGTGATATTTCTCTAAAGTAGACATAAGCATTTATCACGTGATGATTTTTTTCCAAAGGTGGCGTATTTGTGATAATGGCAGTCAATATTGGTCCAAAAGAGCTTCACAGGAGAATTTTAAAGTCAAAACCAGTGTGTGTGGTGGCGGCTCCTTGTGATCAGGTTAACAGTGAATTGCTGGATGTGGTTGATCAGGTCCGTTAGAAACATTCATACTTTTCTTTATGGCATCCAGGTAAAAAATGTAATGCGTTGTGGCTTATCGTGGGGGTGTATTGTAGAGTTGTGACTCGCAGAGTTGTCCGAGTCGTTTCGTGCAGACATTCGGGAAACCGCGGGTCACGTGACCAAACGAGAAACGAATTCGAGTGTGTGTTCGTTTGTCTATAGCGACTATGTGTTGTTCGAGTTCCTGGCCTAAATAGCCTGTAGAACTACTACAGTGTTTTGTCGTGTCGTTTCAGTTTTGTGCATTTCCTGTTTGTCTCGGTAGTGTCGTGTTCCCAAACTGAATGAAAAAAATATATCCCTCACGATCTCATTGTTTTTGTTTACTTTCGTCGTATCGTGTCAAATCGTGTTTTTCTTTATGTGTTGCGTTCCAATATCCGGTTTGTGATGTTGTGGTTGTTGCATTGTGCTGTCAGAGTTGTGTCTCGACGTATCAAGAAGTGTTGTGACCTTCCATGATACTGTCTTGTCTTGTCTTGTCTTGTCTTGCTGGTGGGTTTATAATAAACAAGGAGTATTTTGTATCATAATTTTAATTTTTTTGCTGTTATTGTCTTTGTTTTAGATTAATAAATCTGGTGAAGTCAATATGAGAAGCAAAATTTTGGTCAACAGAATGAAACATGAACGAAGGTAACCCAACATCTCAAGCTCTCCAATGTACTGCAATAACTTGCTATCACTTCTTGTAATTGTTTATTGTTAGTAAAGCTGTACTTTACTTCTTTAGAGAAGGCTGGTTGTCATTTGAAGATCTCTTTCAAGTGGCAAGTGTTGATTATCAGGTAGGCTTAGAATATTAAGTTGTAGGGATGGGGGCTTTAAGATAAAGGACACCGTTGATGTTGTTGCTGTTCGTGAGCTGTTCGTGAGTCAGTGAAGCTGAGTGAATACCTGGAATAGAATAATTTTTATTGACATGGTCAGTAATTATCTGTCTTTTTAGTCTGTAAAGTCACTAAGCTCAGCCCCCACTCACATATACCACACAAGCGGAACAACTGGAAATGCAAAGATGGTAGAACATACACAGGCTAGCACGGGACTGGGGAGTGCTGGAATGCAAAAGTACGTAAAACAGTTGTTTATAGCATTGTTAAATAAGAGCGATAAAACGTGGTCACGGGTCAAGAGAATATTCTCTTGCATGTGTATATTCGTTGCTTTCATTTGGAAAAGGTGCAGAGAAAGAGAATTGGGAATAGACCAAAACTATATTTCAACCTACCAAGACATCGGAAGATTCAATCATCTTTTCGAGATCCCTGAAGAATACAGAAGTGCCCCCTCATGCCAGGATTGAGCGCAAAGTATTGTTTAATTAAATACTTTACGTTAAGTTGGGTTATTTTCCTGTACTAAAGGGCTTGCATCTCATTAGCGTTCAATCTTTGACAAGGCTGAAAGTGTCTCAAGCACAGTCTTGAGCTCATCTCCTCGAAAAACCCAGTAGGTTTGCTGAGAGTTCTCGTCCTAATCTTGTAACGTAGAGTGACATAGGGCAAATAAATTAAGATTGAAAGGTTCAGACCCCCCGTTCCAATCGGATGAGTGAATGAATGACGTCATGGTGCTTTTCGGAGCATAACATTGCAGCGACATCTAAATGATAATTTCAAATGAAAGAAAATTTAAGATCAAATTCCTGGGTCTCCCGAGCATAACAATTTACTTAAAACGAACCAATTCACTCTATCCTGAACAAGCATTACGTCTCTTTTTCAGAACCCGTTGTGTGGAAACAGATTTAATTTGGTCTGCTACCCCAACCGGTTGGTCGGTGCTCCTTGTTAACAGTTTCTTCGCGGCTTGGTCTGTTGGTGCGGGTGCGTTTGCTCATTACAAGTACGTTACCACCAGGGAAGCAATGGACACCCTTCAGAAGTATCCAATAACTCTATGTATGTTTAGACCTTCCATCTACATGGAAACATTGAACCAGGGGAATTTGAAAAGCTTCAGCTTTCCTAAATTAAGACTTTGTTTTGTCGCCGGAGAACCTGCGAACGGACAAATGATACGTAGATGGAAAGAAGAGACAGGAGTGGAACTCTGGAACTACTATGGACAAACGGAGTCGGTACGTTGTTACAGATAAATAGTACATCCCTTCCTCGCTGTGACCTATGTAATAGAATAAATTAAGTGTATATTCGAAATTCACCCTATGAAATGGCCTCAAAACGTTTCAAAATACACATAAACCAGTTTATCTCATTACACGATTTATAACTGTACAGATATAAACTCGTGAGTTTTCTGTAAATGCTACCAGCTATTCTTTTTTCTTTTGATATGCAATCGTTATTGCAGTTAGGTGTATATAGCCTGAGAATATTTTGCAAGGCATCAAATCTCTAAGCCAACTGGCTACCTGCTTGTGTAATCATGACCCTTATCTCGAGGACCTAGTTGATGACTTTACTCTTCGCTCCCAAATAAATACTAGGAATACCAGGACAAAGAAAGGACCCGAGCATTTTGAGATGCCCACTAGCTAGCTACTGGCCAGCGGTACTGTACTTACCGTGGAGCTGAACTCTGGAATGACTTCTTGCATTTTAATGACATAAAACAATCTTTATCTTCGCAGAATATTTTAACTACTCCGAGAGAACCCGGGGATGACTCGCGTCCTGATTCTGTTGGTAAACCTCTCCCTGGAACCGATATGTATGTAAGTTAAGAAAGATTCATTAAAACAGTTTTGCTTGTCAAAAATTTGAACACATATGAAAGGCTAAAGAACCTTGCGATAAATAGTTAGAAAACAGCGAACGTCGAAAATGTTCGGTGTTAAGTAAAAATTTCATCGTTTTTTAGCCTTGTTTTAATATTCACTTGTGCTTTTCTCACAGTAAGTGCTTAATTTACGAGTACGGGTTATGAGTCTTAATCATTCTCCAGCACTAGTTCAAAGGTTGTTTAACAGAAATCACAAAATAAATAAAATAAATAAATTTCGAATAAATTACTTGGCTTCTCACTAGAGCTCGAGGTATAATCTAAGTGCACTTTGAACCTTCTTTGATTTTGAAGAGGTAAAATTTTCTTACTTGAACTTTACTTAGTGACCATGGAAACTTTGGTAGTTCAAAGAAGCCGAAGTACGCTGCCAAGTATGGTCTACACCACACTTGAGGACGCACTTGACCAATAGGAAATGGAAGCCAAATGAAAGCGGCGGGCAGCGTTGTCACGATTCTGAAGATGATTGACAGCTTGTACCTCGAGTCATATACTTTGTCATCAAGTGTGAAGCCAGATTTTGTAAAATGCGACTTCAGATTTTAAAGTGCACTTGAGTCAAGTGCTTACTTGAAGCTAAATTAGCTTCTAGTGCGAAGCCAAGTAATGAAGGCCAAAGAACAGCTCAGTCTCGGTGTGTAAACCTGTGAAACCACAAGTGTCGTAAAAGAAAGAACGACCAGGGGTGCTTACCATTTGTAAGAAAAATCCGGTTGGTGTGATCGTTGCATAATGGTAAGCGATTTTCCGAATACAACGACCAACCGGATGAGATTTCGCTTACCGTTATTCTACCAGGCGTTCCTTTCCGCTCACTCGATCTAGCGCGAAATTCAGTGTTGTTTTCTGTAGATATAGCTGAATATTTTGAGGAAGAAAACAAACGTTTTGACGAAGAATCACTCTGGGAAGATGTTTTTGATTGTAATGTAAAACAAATAATGTAAATGTTGTTCATAGTGGTCATGCACTTAGCTTCACGTCTCTTCTAGATATATAGCTAGTTGACAGGTATGCCACTGAAACACAGGGAAAAAATATTATAAATGAACATAACATAGTAAAAAATCCCAACTAGCAGGAGGCTTGCAAAGCGTGACCGAAGATTTGAACTCGGGACGACCGAGAAACAAATTCAGGCAGTGGCAGGTTGGAGGATTTGCGCCAGGGAACTCCGGATTACAACACCAGCGCCCTAAACCACTCGGCCACGCTGCCTCCCTTATTGATAGCGTTAGCTGATAAAGTTATGAAAGGTCTTAATAAGAATGAATAAAACAGTAAGATATAATAAATTGGGCAGGATATAAACCGATGAAACTACGAAGTTTCCGCAAATCGGAGAGAAACTAGACCTTCTTTTATATAGAAACCTCTGTACTTGGCTTCGCTTTCCTCATGAACCGAACTTTTTTTGCCTTTTTCACGTTATAGATCGTTGATGATAACTACCAAGAAGTGCCTCCAGGTACACTGGGAAGGGTTGTGGTTCGTGTGAAGCCTTACTGTCCTGTTGGATTGTTTACACGTTACGTGGTGAGAACATTTAATTTCATTAAGATTTAAAAAAATTGAATTAAAGTTAACCTTAATAAAGACGAATGCGATTTTTTCATAGTAAATTATTTTTAGAACAACACGCAACTCATTAAATAGTGGTGACGACCTTTTTCAAGAGAGGACAATAAAACGTGGTAATTCATCAGGGTTTTTTCTTACAATACTCGTTGGGAACACTATGTACGTCTGGGTAAAAAAAGGAAAAACAATTGGAAAATATACTTCTTAGAATGTGTACATGTATGCATTAGCTATTTTCATGAATATATTTTCTTGTGCTTGTTACATGAACAATAGTAAACGAACTCAAGGCGAACACATTTGACTGTAAAATTAATTGTACTTCCAAATCTCCAGACGGAACTTCAAATTATACTCATAATTGCAGGGTTCTTTATTTCTTGCAGGATGAACCTGAGAAAACTGCAGCATGTTTTTCTGGAGATTTCTACATAACAGGTGTGTAACGTTGCATGGTAAAGTATTCTATCAAATAAAGTATTCTTACTAAAAGTATTCGTCTTCAAACCTGATCGCAAGACAATCCCTCTTCCTTGTTACCTTTGTAACAATGACCATGATAATAGAGTATTTCCATCCATATGTCCTGCTATCTCTGTCTGTCTGTCTGTCTGTCTGTCTGTCTGTCTGTCTGTCCATCGCTAAGTCAGTTGGTTCCTTTTTTCGTCATCTTCATCTCAAAAACACTTTCCATGAATGGAGATCAGGTTTGTATGAGCTAATTGTTCCTTAGAAAAACCAATAAAATATTGCGCTGGACGTAAGTAATTAATTCCTTTACAGTATTTATTATGGTTGGCATGTTCAACAGGTGATTTGGGAAGAATGGACTCTGAAGGTTATTTCTGGATCGTCGGAAGAGCTGATGACATGATCTTCAACAACTCGTAAGATAATTAGGCTTGTTTATGGCACATTTTCATCGTTGGTGCACACGCGTACGGTGAAGCAAACACCGTTTGATCGGTTAAGTTTCTTTATGGTTACTCCATGGTTTTCTATTTAATGCTGGCAAATATTTTACAAACTATTTATATTATTTGATATCGAGCCTTGAGGCGAGTTGTACGTCATAATAGTGATTTCTCAAACGCATTTAAAATTATCCAGTATGTAATTTAAATTTGACATAAAGAGACCGATCTTTTGGTATGTGACACGATGGACCTTGAATCGCCGTAAAGAACTCTGTAGTGCATTGGGAATCCTATTGCTCACTGAACTGCATTCCACTCTTACGTTGTTTATATGTATAGGTAATCACATGATTTCGAGTGCAATTTGGGATAAATAAGCACAAGTAAATTTTTCAAGGCTAACAAAATTGCACAAACCCGTAGGGCGAGTGCAATTTGTAGTCTTTGAAAAATTTACGAGTGCTTATTTATCCCAAATTGCACGAGAAAAATCATGTGATTACTTATTAATAATATTCATGAAAAAATTGCGAGAAAATAACATGCGCAAATCTCGTACAAAAACAATTTATTCAAACTCCGCAAATATCATTACGCGTTCATTCAAAACAAGGTCAAAGCCCAAACAACGTACAGGTTCCTCAATGTTTTAAAAGTTTTTTAGTCGAAAAATCTGGCTAAACAGTCAAACGAATTGTCTGAATAAAAGATTCTGGGTTTTACCTCTTCCAGAGATTTCCTTCTGCTTCTACTTGTCGAGCTCTTTCAACTCGACGGCCAGCCAAGTGAAGCTGTTTCGCTTTTCATTTCAACACCTCCTTGGACGAAAAAAATCTCTGTCTCGTACAATAGAAAGCCTATAAGTTCTGTTCTCTAAGTACAGTGTCTTTCCAGCTTTGTAAGCATAACTTTGAGGCTTTCTGGTCCATAATCTTCGAAAATGTGTTTGTTGTTTTTTAGTTCGGCGAATTCGGCGTAAAATAAATTTGCTCAAGCAAATCGTGAAGCTTAGTCGGCATGTAGTTTCGATTTCGTCGGCAATTTCCTTCTTAGGAAACCAGTAATTCCAAAACGAGAACCAAAAACCAGTGCTTTTCAGTGCTATGGTATTTAGAGCTGTCTTCTTGTCCTCTACTGTGCTCAAAACGCCAGCCATTTTTTTTACTCGCATCTCGAAGCAGATCCAAGCTTCGCGCCATTCAAATTGCGTGGAAGCGTTTGATTGGCCCTCTGTGGCTGCCTTTGTTTACTAACCAATCAAGATGCCGCGTTTGTTTCTTTTTTCTGCACTGAATTTCCTCATTTCTGCACTGAATTTCATCATTTCTGCATCGAATTTCCTAAAAACTGCATTTCTCTAAGCCAATCAGATTCGAGAAATTTTTTGATGTATATTATTAACACTTTAAAACAAAGATTGTTTACCCAAACAGAGTGCATGAAAAACCCAAGCCGTATTATAATGTAAATATAACAGGAGAACTGCTAAACATAGGAAAAACGTAGCAATAACCTTTAACGCCGCCTCAATAGAACCGGTAGGGTACATATCATTTGTAGGTAGGGTACAGATCATATTATGTTATGTCATATTTTCGTATTAGTCAGTTCGCATTGATATATTTCACTTTATAGACTCAATATCAATCCTTATGAGGTTGAGAATTGTCTGAAAGCACATCCTGCAGTACTGGACTGTGCTGTGTGCAGCAGCCCTTATATGATGGCACAGGTAATCCATATAAGTAGGATATTTAGACTGGATATACATTAAGGATCAGCCGTCAATCAAAAAAAGTGGAAATGTCTAAAGCAATGGAAAGCGGCATGTTTAAGTTTCCCTTTTATTAACTTTTCCCCCACTCCAGGTGATTTGGTCGTCTAAAATTAGCCAATCAGAGCCGGGGAGAAAATCTTTTTAAAGCCGCACAGAATTCCTTGCGCGCTTCGGCCGAGGCTTGATGTTCTTTCACGGCACTTAACAATGTGATTCGAGTTTGGGAGTGGAGTTTCATCTACAACAGAAGATTACATCCTTACCGTAATTAGATGAAAAAGACGTTTCGGTGCTGAGAGTGCTTTTTTGTTTTCGACGAAGCAGAAGGTCGACTGGCCATTTTAATCGCAGGTGGAATGGCGCTTCAACCTTTCTTGCAGCTACTTGCAGAAAGTGCTTGAATTATAACTCGACGATGTGTAATTTATATTTTTGTTCCACACGGCTTTCGGATTTCGTGGAAGGCTGTCAAGAAGATTCAGGGAAGCAAGTTGTGCCGCTCTAACCAGTAAATGTTGGATCTTTGAGGATAGGGTAGTTTTCCTATCCGAAACCCGTGTGCGGACAGCCGCTACACCGCAAAATTATTTTGCAGCGTCGGATTTACGAACACATGAAAGTATTGCTCTTCAAGATCGGAATAGCTGCTCACCAACCAACGAACCGTTGTAAATGTAAAAGGACAAAACCGGGAATTAAAGGTCTCGATATTCTTCAAAAGGCGAGTATTTATTTCGTTCTTGACAAAATCGAAATGAGTTTTACCGTTCGTGGTTTGTTGTTGTTTGTGCATTTCAAAATGATTTTCACGCCACTGCGGGTTTTCAGACTCCATTTGCGAGTGAACTGCCTTGTTTTATTTGATACTATTTGCCAAAACAAAACACTATTTGCCGTCATTCAAGAAAATGCGATTCTTTAGTTAAAAAACGGTCTAATTAATTTTTCAATATTGTACCGTGCGTGGACGGCCAAACTTCGCATTTCATTCAGTTTCGCGGGCCATGCTTGACAGACACCGCGACAGAACGTCTACGCATGCGCTGAATTTAGCACTTCCGGTCATCTTTCCAGTCACTCAGAACGGGCTTCACACGTTGAAACGCTTTTGGTCAAGCTTTTGGTTCAAGGTCAGTCATGGCCCACGTTTAGTTGTTTTGCTTCGTGAATTGCGATATTTTAATCTGCTGTCATGGATTACAAGCTAAATATGACCGAAGCAATACTCGATAGATTTAGAAAAGGTAAGTCGTGGATTCACTAAGATTTTGATTCTGAATTTGAGCAGTAGATGAGCTTTAATAAGCTTAAGTTTATTTTCACACAAGGCGAGAAGGCGGAGTTTTACTTGCTAGTTTCTCCTGAACGATTAACCTTGACTAAATTCATACTTTCCTATCCAGTAATTGGTTGCATGTTTGTGTATTTTTTAGCTTTAATTATTTTCAGTTCTACATTTATTTAACTTAGAACTTCGGGCCTAAATAATGACAGCACGCAGTCGGTTCGTTTGTTTTTCGTTCAGAGGTGTAAAAACTTTTGAACAAATTACACCCGGCAGTGAGTTCCGATTTTTAATTATTCGGTTTTTGGTTGAGAGTCTTTAAACAAGTCTTTGATTCTGTTTTTCCTTTTAGATCGAAGAGAGATTACTGGTACGATAGTTTGAAAGTTTGTAAATTGAACGCCATGTGCGAATCTGCAAGTTTTATGTTCTCGCGTGAGGCAGCCACACGGACTGGAAATGTGGAAAACATCCGCCAAATAGACGAATATTCGACCTTGTGAGGAGGATAAAGAAAATCAAGTTGCCTTTGTCTTGAATGGAAACAAAGTATAAGCTTGTTTAGCTTCTCGGCCAACAGCTTTCAATCCAGCAAAAACTCCAGGTAGTCCGGGAGTATCGAAGACTCAATTCATTCATGTTGAACCAAGCAAACACTGAGCAAATGTTGTTTTCTTTCTTGTTTTGTGACTTTTTTCTTAGTGAAGGCAAGAATTATCGAACTCGCCTAAACCTGAAAGTTCAGTGGTTCTTTATTTTGGTTTTATGTTGTTTTTCTTTCTCATTTGTCGCCCCTTAAACTAAACTAATCATTAATAGACACAGTCAAAACGAATTGCCGCTGTCGACTGTCGAGCGCTAGCGACCTGCAAACTTCAAGCATCATTTTCAATGTTGGTGCAAGCAGGAAACCCTATGGTGCAAAAGTATGAAGCTACAAAAATAAATAAACTTTTGAAAGACACCATTCTTTTCCTTATGTTTCTTTGCCATTTCTTATGTTTTGTGTTTAAACTTCGCGCGACGGGAATTTTGTATTTACGCGACTGGATTACATAGTCAACCGGAAATACAAAACTGACCGGATGTTAATTTTCCGCTCATGCGCAGTGCGTTTTGCCGCGGTGTTTGCTTGACATTCATGTTCATCACAATAAAATTATGCTGTCAACGTAGAAATGATTTGTGTGTATAGCTTGAGAAACTGCTTTTCAGTGAGTCGGAGTATTTTAGAGTCAGAAAAACAAGAAGCTTGAGAAGCTTAAGAAGCTTAAAATCGGGCGCTTAATAATTAGCTATTTGTTTTGACTTGAAAGGCAAGGTACAGTACAGTAAAAATCACTGGAAAAACAGCTACTTAAACCTATTCAGGCCGGGGGGGGGGGGGGCTTTTGTGGCCCGCGCTGACTTTGGACGCTTATAACTTTTTCAAGATTCAACCAAACGCTGCCAAACTTTGCGCGTTTATCTAAAATTTATCTCCCAATAATTTGGTAGGATTACAGTCAAACCGGATGTTCTTTTGATGGGAACTTTGCAATGTTGCGGCGCAATGTTCCAATCTTGATTGACAGTTTGCTCGTCGCAACTTGCAACTTTCAATTTAAATTTGCCTGAGCAAGTTGGAAACATAATAATTCCTCCATTGTATCAAAGAAGGATGAAATAATTGTCCTAAGGTCGACTGCTTATCAACAGACTGTGATAAATTAGCGACAGGCATAGTTGAAATCGCCAAACTTGAAATTGCGCTTAAAAATTGAAATTTGCTCCGCAAGTTACGGCTTACGTTTGTAATTTAGAAGCGTAATTCCTAACTTAGCAATGTAAGCTAAGCCTGTCGCTTATTTCTCGCATTCTGTTGATGAACAGTCGAATAAGGGGAAATAATTTTCTGTTTCTTTGAAACAAAGGTGGTACAACCTCGTTTTATACGGCAAAATGAAAACCGGAATTTCAAGCAAATTTGAATTGAAAGTTGCAAGTTGCGACGAGCAAACTGTCAATCAACATTGGAACATTGCGCCGCAACATTGCAAAGTTCCCATCAAAAGAACATCCGGTTTGACTGTAGTTATTGTGCCAGTAACTTGTAGCCATGGCAACGTCAATTTGACAGGCTTGTTTTCCCAAATTTGAATTGTTCGTGTTTCTATTTTAATAATGAAAATCTGGAATGTTTTCAAGATTGCATTATTACTTAATGACATAATGGTCTCAATTTATAAAAATATATATCGCACAATACAAATAAACGATTGAACTAGACGTCTAGAAAATATAAATTTGTAACACTTAGCAAAGTGCAGCCTTTTCGCAATACTTAACAAGTCCGCGTTTTACTAGTCCGCGTTTTACTAGTCCTCCTTTTACAAGTCCGCGTTTTACCTGAGTCCGCGTTTTACTAGTCCGCGTTTTACAAGTCCGCGTTTTACTAGTCCGCGTTATACTAGTCCGCGTTTTACAAGTCCGCGTTTTACTAGTCCGCGTTTTACTAGTCCAGTCCAGTCCTCGAAATACAGTATCCCAAAACTCCCCGCCCTCTAATGATAAGTCCTTGACGGTTCTTGTCGTTTTTCGGTGCCTATTCATCTTCGGCATCTTTCTCATCCACCTCTCGTTCTGTCCTGTGTCTGTCATCACACGAAAGAAAAGCTGATTCTCAAAAAATCTGCCACAAAAGGAAATTGACAAAAACAATATGAAAACCATATATCGAAAGTTTCTTATTCTAAAATTTTATCATACGTCTTAATTCAGAGCTACAAAGAAGTTCCTCCTTTTGAGTTATTGATACTGTTCTTACAGTACCTCTTTCCACTAGCGAAATTTTACAAAATTCCTTCGCGGCGAAAAGGTAGCGCAAATCCAGAACAGACTCCAATCGAGAGTGGGTTAATTCTAGATTACTATTAATTAACTATTACAACATTCATTTTTAAAATAGTTTCCCAAGCCGACTAAGCTAACTTAACGTCGAGTGTATCTTTCAGTACAAAACATGCCGTTATGACGCCGGAAATCCAGCTCACGCATACTATACCCCGTGACTCACGCAAACCTCCGACTTACGTGCTACTACAGTCATTCCTTTCTAAACATTTTTTTTGACCACCACCGTACCTTTCTACCCAAAAAACTCATGAAACCGCCCGGTTTTAACCTGTTTTAACCTTTCAAAAATTAGAGCGTTCGAAACTAAATAAGATCCGTAATCACAAACAACATACAGCCGCTTACCAGCACTCTTTAAAACTCCTGAAACCCTTCAAAATCAGGCAAAATAAATCTTTGAAATAACCTTTATCAATGTTTCTTATTTTTTATTCAGTTCTATAAAATGCCTTTCGTACACTACTGTCAAACAAAAATTTCAATTTCCTCAAAGTTTCAAGACAAAAGAATAACAAATATTTCGTGCACAATGTAATTTGATTAAGCCAATATTATCACGTCTAAAAATACTTCAAGCAATTCAGTGAAAACCCGTTTTTTTTTCGTATCAACGAAAACCACTTTCGAATAATCAATACATGAAAATAACAATAAGATCAAAAGGAAGAAAGGAACCTTTCTAATTATTTGAAGACTTTCAAAGCCGTGATATTATGCATCCAATCCGCGATAAAATTTAATTACAACAAAATCCAAGTTCTCATTTTGAAGTCCATTTTTTTCAGTTGATACCTTTATCCAACTTGTGAAAAATTCCATTCAAGTTCCTATTAATACTGTACATTCCCAATGTTTTGCTCAGGTCTTCAGAAGCGTCTTACTAACCAAATCTAAAATAATTCCAAAACATGCTGTACAAACATTCTACTCTTTGTGACAAACGACTTGACGACCAATTGTTCAGAAATGAAAATCGACACAGTTCTTCCTAAATAAAAAAAAAAGTTTTACGGCGGAGTCAGGCTCAACATTAGGACTTCGCTACGGACAGAACGTGTAATTCATTAGGTATTCAGTTTTCAGTCCGCACATGCGCGATGAAACGCTAGAATGACCGAGGGGCAGTGGACACCACTTAGTAACTTAGCAACCAAATGCGGATTGGTAAAAACACATTCCCGGTTTCATCTGTCGCAAAAAACCGGTTTTGACTTCGCGTTAACACACATTCGAGAAAAAGTACGCAATTGAAAATGGCGATCCCGAAAACTGTTGGCCTAAAATCTGAAGCAGTTGATGAAGAAGGAGTGTGGTGTGCTTGCACCGTTGAAGAAGTTGAGAATGAGGCCGTAATCGTCTCGTTTGACGGCTGGAGTTCCGAATGGAATCGCCGCATATGCGATCCACGTGAGATCAGGGACGTGACGTTACCTGAAGGCAAAAGAAAGCGGACAAACCTTTCAAGACAGGTAGGATTTTCGAAGAATTTCTTGCAGCTTTACTTAAACTAACAGTAATGAAACACGAATACGTTACGGACGCAACGTAACAACGGAATCGATCGTTTACATGTAACGTAAGTTGTAGTTTGGCGGAGTTTTGAGTAAAGCAGATGAATGAATACATTGAATGCATTTGTTTAAATTAGCCGAAAGCTTCAGTTTATCGTTTGTAAAAGGAGAGTACGGTGCAAATTAGTAAGAAGCCTTAAACAGAAACTAGTACCGAAGGTTAGATTTCGTGTTCGTTTACAACTACATTTAGGTCCCAGTCCTTCTTGGCCACACCATTTTGAATGAAAATATGTTTTGTATTCTTTAGTCTTGTTGTATTGATAAGAATGTATAGGTGCTATAATTAAAACTAATCCGTTTCTTTAAAAATGATTTTGTTTAGAATCCACAAATCTCCAAGACAATAAGAGGAGATATTTTATGGATGGGGGATCACGAAGTGTCAGTGCTCCAAGTGGACCCCATAAGAGGACAAATACTGGTTGCCCTTCCTGATGGCACCGAAGTATCCGTTGCTCCAGAAGAGCTTACTAAGTCAAAGCCAGAGCCCGAGAAAATTCGCTGTCCTCGAAAAAGACGAAGGGAGGAGCAGGCCCCGACAACCGCAGACACACAAGCAGCACCACCAATCACTAACCTACAAGC
Organism: Oculina patagonica; assembly: GCF_052425735.1. NCBI lineage: Eukaryota > Metazoa > Cnidaria > Anthozoa > Scleractinia > Oculinidae > Oculina > Oculina patagonica. The sequence goes on from NC_135761.1 coordinate 45,794,017, forward strand.
ACCGACAAGCACAGACCTACCAGCACCAGTAAGCACAGACATACAAGCACCAGCAAGCATGGACATGAACTTTGATTTTTCAATTTATGTTTTAAAAACTGGTTCAGTACTTAAAGTTGGTTCACTTTGCTTTGTAGATTCGTGTAAAACGCGTCCCGTTACTAGGAAACAATGCTCATAAATATGCGCGAACCCCACCTGAGTGGGGTTCGTGCATATGTAATGAATTACACCTTTTGTCCGTCCCGAAGCTGTCATGAAAATATACCGCAAGATCACACCCCCATTCATAGTCAGAAACCAGCAAACCATCTAGTTTGCTAAAAAAAACACTGCGTGACATCAATGACGTTACCTTTTTCATTTACAAAAATAACTTTAACTTGTCAAAGTAAGTGCAATTTCACAATGGTGAATATCAGTACAGTATGGGGCCCAGTTCTCGGCCGGGTCCAGTTCTCGGCCACTTTGTGTTTAACGCGTTTTTTCATACTTCAGTTGAATTAAAAGAAAAAGGTATTTCCTTCAAACGATAGACTGATTCATGTGCTTTAAGTATCTTGAGTTTGATCGTTCAATTCGATATAGAAAGCTCACACGTCGAGTTTACGCGGAGGTAGGTGAATTTGCATTCCCGAAAAATTTGTTTGTTTACGGCTCCTTAAAATTCATGGATGTAGTTAAACTCGTATTTTATCCAAAAGCCCCCACCATACGAGCTAATTTTTGGCATGTGAAACGTAGAATAATTCAGCTTTCTGCTTTAGTTAACTTTTCGTTGAACCGTTGTATTTTTTGGTCTTAATTTACTTCGAAATTTTTTCTTGCGACGTTTGCGTATTTGCCAGTTCTCGGCCACCCTGCTCGCTATCACAGCTTAGCGCTTGGTTTTTAATATAATTTCATCTGCTGCTGCCAGAATGAAAGAAATAAATGTTTTAAAAATAAAGTTCAATCTTATCTCTAAGTTTTGAGCTGACTCTTGTCTTGTCTATTATTTCTACAACACCTAAATCTTTCAAGACCTTTTCACTGCAAAATAAACCATCTAAATGCACGGGTCACACAATGCGGTTTTGCCAGAACCTGCACATAGGCAACTAGGCGCGTTAAAATCCTTCTTTTCTAAAGTAAAACAAAGCCTCATAAAAATAATTTGGGATCGATATAACATAAATAGGTTTACAGGGTGATTTTATGACTGTGAAAATTAATTGAGCATTTTTTTTACAGATAATTACGCACAAGCTTTTTAGTGGCCGAGAACTGGGCCAAGGTGGCCGAGAACTGGGCCCACAAATGGAGCTTTTATTTTTATTATTGCTCGGGCAAATTAATTTTTGACCGGTCGATAGCTTTACACCAAAAAGCTGAATAATGTAGCTAGCTCTGGGAGAAATTTCAAGTTCCTGCGGTTCTTCTGAGGTAAGAAATACAAGTTTACGTCAAAAGTGGCCGAGAACTGGGCCCCATACTGTACTTTGCCCCGTAAGCTTTTTTCTCTGTCCTTCCGCCGAAGCAAAAAAACACAACCTGATTACACATTAACCCAAAAGTCGACCAAGTGTGCCTGCAACGATTTCCTGTCAAAACTAAAATGAAAACCATTGCGGTATGCGTCACCCGTAGCGGTTTTGTAGCAACCCCAAGCTATCCCCGTCTTTTTGGCCGCGCCAGGAGACTACGCTCTAGGACGACCAAAGGGTAAACTATAAATCGGCCACGCCCGATTAATTAGCTTAAGGGCCCATTACAGTATCTTTTGGGGCCGTTGCTAGGGAAATTTCAATTGGCTGTAACTTGATATATCTTTGATTTTATTTAACCAAATTTAGACAGTAGTTTTAATATGCGAGTGCAAGCCAGTTGATGACGTCATCGGGGCACGTCTAATGTCACGTGACCCAGAACAAAAAAACTGAGTTTTTTGCAAGAAACTTACGGTTTTATTCATAGTTTGTAGTATTATTTCAATCCGTACGTTGATCTTAAAAAATGCAAGCATGCGTTTTTCGTAAGCACAAAAACTTGAAAAATAAGGACGGAAAATGTGTTCTGTTGACCACCTTTTTGAACACAACTTTTACGTTGTTTTGATTTTCCGAAAACGCATGCTTACGTTTCAAGAAAATTGTGTTTTCTTTCGATTTACTGCAAAAGACAGAAGGTACGCTTTTTTTGTTCCGAGAAAAGTACGCATTTTCGTCCGTACCGGAAGTAAAATTTTACAGTGACTGATTGGTTGAAATCATCGTAATTGACATTGCCGCACTAAGTTGGCTTTCCCCACGCTCACGTACGCTTTAAAAACTATAATTTTTCGACACGGCAAACTTTACTACTTACTTGTATTCGTAAAGCTTTAACGACGTTTACTGTCGCTCAACTAACATGTACAGGCAATGACAAATGTAAACAGAGTCGGTCGTAAGTATTAAAAAGAGTTTAGTTCGAGTTTCTTTATTTTCGGTTTGTAATTTGCGAATTAGCGTAAACAGCGTTATTATGCTTTGAGCAAGAAGGCTACAATTCGTAGTTCGGTTGAATAAATAAATAACGTTTGTGAGCTGAAATGTTTTTATACAGGTGTTTTATATAGTTTAGTTTTCGCAGTTTTGTACCTTTGTGAATTTATCATGTGGTAGGTCTGCTGTACTAATCATTTTAGCAGTTTCTGCAAGCAATTTACGGCAGATAAATCGAGTTCATTCCTAAATATTTATTCGGTAACTGCGTAAAAATTACCTTATCTTCGTTTCGCGGACGAAATGAATCGCTGTTTTTTCTATGAGCCTGGTTTAGTTCAAGTGACAATGTTTTAATTTTTGCCCGTGGCTCTCACCGATTTCTTCAGTGAGCTGAATGGTAAACCGATGAAAACACGGTAGCGCCGCACATTCGCATGTTTTCTTTTTTTCATCGGCACTGCTGTTAAAAATATTTCGGCGGTTTCGGATACTTGCTTCGGGCTTCGTATATGTTTTGCAATCGTTTAGTATGTAAAACGTTCTTTTATTTCCATTTACTCAGTTTGCTTCTACTGCAGAACAAATTTCCGTGATAGGAATATGATTCAGAATCAACCGAAAGGGAACTAAACTCGCGTAAAATTTAGCCGCTAATGCGAGAAAACCGGAAATAAAATTGCACTTGCGTGGCAACCGCGTAGCTTGGCAACGAGATACTGTAATGGGCCCTTAAAGTAACACCCTGCGAGCAGTTTCTTTTAGAGCAGTAAAAACATAATTTTATCGGGAAGCCGAAATCCATTTACAAGTGTTTAGTTTTGCCCTATATTCATTACTGCCTAATTTCGACTCATTTCCATGCTTTCTTTGACTATCTGCAGTGTAAATTCAATATGCGGAACCTTTCTTGAGTACGATACATTTTTAGCGAAGCTAATTTTCGAAAATAATAGCGAACACTGATACTTCACTCATTTTTACCCGTGGATTTAACTGCAATTTCAAGTTGAAATTGCACAAATGCGCGCGTACACAAGCAAAGAATTTCCAACACATTTTTTCTGGCTTTCTTTACAAAACAAACTTAAGTAGGAAAAAATAGAAACGTTATTTGCCGGCCTAGGTCGGTCCGTATAGGAAAAAACCTTACCCTTCGATCACAGCGAAATCAGCCGGGTGGGTTGTTGATCGCCCTAATTTTACGATTACAGAGAAATCACCCGAGCGGGTAATAAGTTATTCGCCCAAATAATTGGCCTTTTTATTGTCTACGCACATTTTTATGTATTTATAGTACTGTCTTATTTTTTTGGAAAACTGGCATAAAGTTTAAATCCCACTCAAAACCTCGGCCACAGCTTTTTAAGAAACGGACCTCCCGGCCCACAACTTGGCAATATTTAAGCTTATGTTTCGACAAACACAACACACTGAGATCTTAACAGTATCGGTAATCTTTAATTCTCTTGAAACCTGAACGCAGAACTTTCAAAGGACATAAAAAACAAACACATACAGCAAAACAATCAGGCTTACAGTCAGGATTTTAGTGTAATAAATTAAATCCACGGCATTTCACGTGCATGATGCTACAAGAGCCTACGTTTTCGCCGCAAAGGTAGGCGTATTTGGATGCTGAATTTACCATTCCGAAAGGTCTCTATCCTATGATGACTTTCTACTGCCTCTGTGACATGTTACAATTTGATGGCTAACTTGATAAGGCGCAAAAAAAGTCTCTGAGCTCTGATAACAGCCGCCATGAAAGCTTCGAACTCAAACTTACGGGCCGCGCGCGTTTGTGGGATACGGCATTATAATTTTTCTCCCCAGTCCCCCAATATGACGTCACAGATCACCTGGCTATCGTTGTGTGAGAGACAAAGTAAAACGGTGAAAGTGCGGTTTAATAGTGTTCTCTCTTTTATGTGGCCATGTTGACGAGAAGTGTAAGGTATAGTTTATACTTCGCATTAAGTTGCCATTGTTTAGCGCGCTTTGTTGAAAAGACAAGAAGCTACAAGAACGCAGACATGCTTGTCTGATCTAAGCTGGCTGTTTTTTCTCAGCAAGCAGAAGAGATTATCAAGCAAAGCTCCGAGTTTAGTAACGTGAGGAATAAAGACTGAAGGAAAGATACAGCTATCATTTTTGACAAAGTGTAGTGGTCAATAGTCGGAATTCTTGTTCCTGTTGCATATGACAAAATAATATGCTGAAAACAGATTTCTTATTAAACAGATATCATGTTCATTTGAAGTTTGTTAATCAAATCCGAAATCTAATTACTTGTTGTTCTTGAAATTCGGAATAATTGCTTTTAGAATCTGACACCGGGTTCATGAAACTCTCCTAAGATAAGATGCAGCTTAAGTATTGTTTCTTAGCAATACTAGAAGGGCACTAGAGTGCAAACAAGAAGTGCAAATACTGTGAGCGAAGTTAACGTTGCTGATGCCATGGATTTCTTTTTGTTTTTGTAGACAATTAAAGCGTTCATTGTGTTGTCGAGTGGCTTTAGAGACAAAAATCAAGATGAACTGATAAAGGAACTACAGGATCACGTTACGTACAACACTGCAGAATGGATGTGCCCAAAGAAGGTAAAATCACGTCACTGCATTTCTTTCATTATTCTTGAACCTGATAGTCGTATACCCTATTCAAACCAGCTAAACCAGTTTAGCAAAACTAGTTTTTAAGAATTACAAAACAGGCACAACGCAATGAGGTGCTGATATCATTCTCCAATTGCCCAATTTCGATATATTAAAATTCAGCCTAAAACAATAGACCTCAGGACGAGGCTCCGGGGACCAAACTATAGAGTTTGTGGGGTTTATTCTCCGGAGCCTCGTAGTGATGTCTATTGTTTTAGGCTGAATTTTAAAATATCGAAATTGGGCTATTCTCAGAACATTTGTGTCAAAAGCTCATGTTAGTCAACCTCGAGGGCCTCCTGTGATTTTTTAGGAACGAGGGAACCTGGTCACTTTCATGAGAAAAATGAGTATTTTGGATTATTTAAAGGAAACATGGGTATATTCACTATTAACGGGAAATTTTCGTGAAAATTTTAGGGAGAACAATGGATCCAGGGAACATGTAATCCCCAGGGAGGCTCTCAACCTTGGTCGGTGATGATATCAAGGAACATTGTCCGTAGACAACTTATAACCTTATTTGTTTAAGCTTTGTTGCCTCGTGTATGTGATATAGACATGAGTCTTGTACTAGATTTTCTTCTACCTTAATAAGAGATTCATTTTTGCTTATGTCAGCATTCCCTTTAATGGAATGGATAATGATCACCTGATCGGCTGACTAGCGCACAAAATAACGATATAAAAAGGCTGGTGGATCGATAGCCTGTAAACAGGCTCCCTAGTGAGGTACAGGGTAAATAAATAACGGAGAGCGAAGCAAACTGAGCGCGGTGTTGAACGGGATCGGCTCGCTCAGCTTCCCGTTTTCTTTTTCGCCCTATACCTCACTATAGGCCTGTTTACAGGCTATTTGAATGTTGGACTGACGTACGGGCTTACTGAGTAAACTCGTGTGCTTAGTTAATTTTTGATTTATGCATTTCTGAAAAAAGGAGGGATTTAAAGGGAAGCAACTCTATCATTTTTTTTTTAAAAAAAGAAAAGAAAACGTTGTTGCATAATAATTATTTGTTTTCCTCATGTACACATAAAACCGCTGTTTTATTTTATAGATGGAATTTATTGAGGATCTTCCTAAAACTTCAGCAGGCAAGGTCAGCAGACGAGAATTGAGGAAAAGAGAATGGAGTAAAGAGTGAATGAAGCATCTGCCAATTTTAAGAGAAAATAGATTGAAATAATTCAATTACAGCTTTTTTTCGCTCGTTCAAATCTCCGCGAAATAATACTTAATACTAATTTCTTTATCTGGTTTGCGTCAGAAAATAATTGCTTATAAGTGAAATCAGGACTGTGTATAATTACATACACTTATATTTGACAGTCAGTCGGACAGTCGCTTAGTTGGCTTATCATAATGACCTGTTCTCTTTCTGCATTTAATTTTACTTTTTTTTTTCATGTTAGTTACACCCGCCGGAGGCGCGGTGGCGCAATAGTTAGTGAGCACTCTGTATCGAACGGTCCGGGTTTGAGCCTTGGTCGAGGCCATTGTGTTGCGTTATTGGGCACAGTTCTTTACTCTCACAGTGCCTCTTTCCACACTGGAGTATAAATGTATACTGGCGAATTGTTGGGACAACCTGGCAGAATGTTGGGGAGTAACCCGCATCCCCTCAAGGGAGAGTAGAAATACTTTCTAGCCCGGTCATGCTACAAAAACTGGAGAAAAGCGCCGAGAGCTATGAGCCAGTTGGGGTTAAAAGGCTTTATACTACTGTGTATGGGCAAATGTTTCTGATAGATATGTTTAGATTTAATAAATAAAAGGATTTTTCAGGAACGTTGTATTATAAATGTCAACTGCCGAGTGATTCGCAATATATAATCTATCCATTATTGTTTAGATTGCTGCTAAATATAGGAATTAGTGAATTCTATACCACTTTGGCCTAAAAGCCAAGTTACGTTTACTTCACTTTTAACCTGGCTCATCAAATTGCAAAAAATAAGTTGTAAAATAGCTACGCCTTGAGCAACTCTTACGCATCCCTAGTGCTCTCCAAACTCCTCGCGTTCATTCACTTAACAAATAGATTCCATTTTGCCGTGCGTCTGTTCAGTTATAGATCACAGATGACGTCAAATTGTGGTAAGAACAAAAGAAGTGGCCCACGAGCCGCTGGGCGAGTGGGTCACTGATGTTCTTACCACATTTTGACGTCTTCTGTGATCTATAACTGAACAGACTCACGGCAAAATGGAATCTATTTGTTTTATATAATAACACAAGTCTTCAGTACACTTCAGTGTGAGCAAAGCCGCTAAGTTCACCATAAAGTTTCCGTAACCACGAAGCACTGTTAAACCGAATAAATAAACAGAAAAATGGTAAATTGAAAGTCAATGAAAAAACTAACCTTTATTCCGATTTGGAAAGTTGTTCAAATCTGTAAGCATTAAGCTAAGCGTTCAACCCGCCATTCATTTTTTCCCGTGGCGTCTTCCAACTGTACAACATCGGTCAAACACTTTCATACAGATTTCGATGATTTCTCAAATAATTCACTGTCTTCTTCAAGCATGTTTAGCCAAGTTAAATGCTTCGAAAGGTGAACGATGCTTGGCGTATTATTTCTCACTGTAAATTTGTAATTAAGCTGAACTTTTTTGCTTTGTTGTGGCCCCGCGAGTTCGAAAAACTTTGCCGACAACTCTGATTTGGACTATGAACTCTGATCACGCGTGCGAGTCACACCACCACGTGACGTCATCTATGTGTCTGTACTCTAATAAATCATAAGTAAGAACCAATCAAAATGCGCGTAGAATTCAGGTTATTATATAAAATTCGATAGACGCACGCTAAGCATGAAACAATTCTTAATTAACTATTATCGAATTTGTTCGCCATACCCGAGGACAAAGTTACTGCTTGACAGCAAACTCTTTTTCACAACTTTTTGAAACCAAAAGAAATTGTGCGAAATTATTTCCAGAGCAGTCTGTCCGTATTGCAAACATCGAACCGCTAAGTGAGCCTATCACAGGGCTCCTTCTTATCGTTGATCGGTTTTCCATATATGGGATAAATAAAATAAGCTAATAATTCCTTGAATCCTAAACTATGGAAAGTCATGCAATTCCCTGTTTCATATATTTTTTTTAACAAAAGGTGACTGAATCTTCTTAAACTTCAACTGTAGACGTAGTTATAACAATTTGGCCCCCAGGGCATCCTATAATATTTAATAAAATGATTTGTTTTTTATTATGGTAATTGCAGAATTATCACAATAAAATAACAAATCATCTCAAAAATCATTATAGGATGCCCTGGGGGCAAAATTAATATGGTCGCCGTATCTGCAAAACGGACTATGAACTAAGGCGAAGAAAAGATTCACGAAAAGTTTTGATAACCCCAGCCACTTCAAGGACTAAAGGATAAAAGTCTCGTAGTACGCATCTTCGCAAAAGTAGTACTGACGCCTCTTTTCTCTCGTATCTTCCGCTTTCGTGACCTTGCAAAGGACTTTAAGTCACAATCCTAATGTACCAACAGTTGTCACACGAAAGCACCGACAATTGCTCAACGTACGGAGGCAAAAAATGGGCGAAAATTTTATTCCAGACACAGTTACCTGCTATTTTCTTCCAAAATACACGTTTTTTAAAAAAAAAAAAGAGAAAGAAACATTTCATAGACATATCGAAGTTGTTGTCAGCGTCATTAGCGACCTTATCTTAATTATATTATTTATGTTCGCGTATACAGTCAACTCACGTTATAGCGGACACGCTCGAGCGTCGTTTTGTGTCCGTTATAGCGAGAGTCCGTTATAGCGGGAGTCATTTCCAGTCAAACCTCTTTCGCTGAGGATTTGGATTTTGTCCGTAATAGCGATCGCGAGTGTCCGTAATATAGCGGGGTGTCCGCAAGGCGAAAGTTGACTGTAATGCTCATTGTTTTCTGCGATTATGAAATTTGCATTACACGGCTGATTGCAAGCAGTGTAATGCAAATTGTGACAGTCGCAAGAAATAGTGAATATTTCACAAATCTAAATAACACATTAGTAAGAAACCCCTCCGGTCAGAAAAACGTTCCGTCCCCAAATAAGAAAAAGAATCCATCGAGGTGAGTGTATTAGCACGAAATAAGCTAAAGCAGGGCTTTCAACAATGTGCTTTAAATAAAAACGAGTGGTCTAGGTTGGTGTAATGAGAATGGACCTTATTGATCTTATTGTTCATTTAGAGTAGACGGTATAGTAAACGGCGTTTGTGTCTTCAAAATATCTCGAAAGGTAACAACTCGTGCTTTTTTTTACAGTGTTTTCGTGAATCTCTTAAACCTCAAAGTTTTAACTTTAGAAATACTTGGTGTCAAATTGTTCTTTTACGTAGCCCCAATGATTCTTGATTGAAAACGAATGTAAAGCGTCATGGATAAAGCAATTTATCACGCGATTTTTCTCGAGCTGTCATTCATCGGCACCGGTGTGTGACAAATGCGACCTGTAGTACATTTGCCATTACTGGGAGTTAACCGTAAGCACACAAACTGGAGCGTTATTCAAGCTAACCGGAACGCTAATTCAGTCTATAAACTGGAATGCAAGTCTGTACTGAGTCTACTGTCTGAATGTGCTGTCTGCATTGTCGCACTCCGTGGGAAAGCGTTGTGTCGACTAGCTCAACGATTTTAGCTACACAACGACCAAAGAGATTTACAACAACTGTTGAGCATGTTCTTATATTAATTGACCTACGATGTAGATATGATTTTATCCAAGGCAATGCAACGATGGAAATGATCGACAGAATCGGCTGTCAATCCGAAAATGTTCGAATTTTGATACGCATGGGAGGTTAAAATGAATAGAATCAAAATGGCTATCTAATTTTTTTCTCTAAGTAACCCCGCTGTTAAATTCTAAAGCATTCTCGAGAAAGTAATGTCAAACCTCGAAAAAGGCCTTAAAACGCGTGTTATTTTGTTTTGAACTGACGTGAAACGTCCGTTTTAAAAATAGCTTAAATATGGTGAATTCAAATTCGTAAAAATATTGAAGGAGTGGACCGTTGCCAGAGTTAAGAATAATAAAAAAATTTAAGAACAATCTCTGGCTAAAATTTTTTAAAAATATACGAGCTTTCAACTCTTAGATCTACAGTCTTCGACGGGTAAAAATGAATAACGAAATATGAATATAAATGTGTAAGAATAAATAAGAATGGACTATGTAAATTAATTATGAATGTGTGTAAAAAGAATGTTGTATTGCCCAGGAATTGTTGTCAGCATTTGGAGTCACCATGGTATGCCACGATTCTTCTGTTTTCCTTATTCGGAAACTGCCTTTTATATTGCCCACTCCCTGGGCAACATCTGAGATCTAACAGTCGAAAGCTCTTAAATTTTAAAACATTTTTAGCCAGAGATCGTTCCTACATTTTTTTATTAAACTTCAAATTTGTTTTTTTCTTCGCAGGTCAGCTTGAGAGCTGAAGTTTCGATAAGTTCTTCATGACTTAAATACATGTATTAAAACTGTGACCATGCTATTAACTCTTTTTGGTAACTTTATTTTTGCTTTTATTGCTCGCAAGTCCAGCTGAAACCAAAGTAATATGTCTCACTATAGCTGCCCCCTTTTTATGTCTGATACAATGCGTTGATAAAAAATGGAATAATTAGTAACAGTTTTTCCGTGACTTACTCTGGGCGCTGACGGATTTTTTGCCCTTGATTTCTAGTGGGCAACTTCGAGTCAAGTTTGACTCACGATTGATTCCAAATCAGCACTTTAAGCTGCTTGTAGATATGAACACAAATCATCCACATAAAACAATTTAGAGATCCGTATAGGCAATCTCATTAGGCCGAGTAACATTAAGGATTAATATCGCGCGTGTTTTTGGAAGTCTTTTCGGTACCCGACTGTTTATGTGTAAAAACGTTTGACAATCAAACTAGCGCAGTACGCGTCTCTTAGATTTGCGACGGTACACCTAAGGAACAAATTAAAGCTGTGGAATGTGTACGTTGTTAAAAAAGCTACTCATCATTAAGGATAATTAAGTGACAAAAACTTCTCTGAACAATGACCGAGTTCTTCCAAAAGGAGAGAAACTAGGTCATAAACTGACATTAACCTTGCTTGATTTGAATGTCACAAACGTCTCGCACACTGCTTGCTAAGGAGATCTGAATAATAAGTTGTGTGTTATTGCGGTTAGTTCACAAGTAAAGACGAATTACACATCACGATAAAACTTGCCATTTAATCGTTGTGATAGTTATAGACAGGGAGTAATAAGGTGGTAGCTCCTTTATTATTGTCATAGTGAGGCGGATGGCTGATAGACTGATGTCTGACGTGGTAGTCAGAGGAACAAAACATTTTCAAGTCCCGGAGTACTTCAACTTTGCAGACGTCATAGACGAATGGGCACAGAAAGAAAAGGTGACGTTTATGCATTACAGACTTCCTGTTGTTTTAGAGTATGCTCCATAGTTAAAAGAAAAAACTTATTATTTTCTTGTCCTGTTTTGGTTTTAGGAAGGGAAAAGGAAAAGTGATCATCCAGCTCTGTGGTGGATTGATGGCAACGGGAACGAAGTTAAGTGGAGCTTTCAAGACGTTGCCGTAAACTCTAAAAAGTAAGATACCTTCTTATTAGATAGGTAGATAGACGTAAATAAAAATAGAACGTAAAATAAGTCTTCTATCCTTTGAGCATGTAAATTATTGAAAAACGAGGGCATAAGGACAGATTTATTAAATGAAATAAGCGATCCAATGACGCGATTGCTCGACAAACAATTTGAAAATAGTGTAGGGGTATGAGGACATAACAACTGCATAGGACAACTATTTTCTGGAACGTCAGGTTTTACATAAATCTTCAGAAAGTATTTCCCAAACTACAGAAACAAATGTCATCTCGAAGGATACGAAGTATGGACAGGACCACCATTTTTTGTTGTTTTTGTACCGTCCCCTTCCAGACTCCTACTATAGTTTATTGGCTTCTCGCGCATAAATAACGTGTGTGTGCTACGCAAAGACAACTGGCATTCATTTAGCTGACACATTCAGGAACGTAACCGTTAATTGAAAGAATGTTTATCTTTTCCTTAATTAATTTCAGGACTGCTAACGTTTTGTGCAAAGCCGCTGATATCAAACCAGGAGATCGCGTGATGGTGATATTACCCACAATTCCAGAATACTGGCTCATGCAGACTGCGTGTTTAAGAACAGGTAAACTGACGCTTCTAAACAACTCGAGAATGCTCTTAGGTCACGGAATTCCTTTGAGGCAATAGTTAACATGTTAACCCACAGCTTAAAGGCCACTTTGATTGATCCAGACTGCGTTAACCAGGGCGCATCACGTGACCTAAAACACTTTAACTCCACAGGGAAACAAAACTGTATATCTTTCTTGGGTAACAACAGCTTAAACTTTGGTTGGGTGATGTTTAGAAAAAATCCCTTTCGACAGATACCGAGAAAAAAATGAAAGAAAACACATTTTGGCGGTCTGTTTAAAGCAATTTCATCAAGTAATTTTCACTCCTTGCTTATTTGAAAATGTTTTTGCGATATATTCAAAATCTAACATACAGCTATGTACCATGGTTAAAGATATTGTTAATAGCTTTTTATATAAAAATACCGATCCGACTAAGGAAAGATTGCCAAGAATCTGGTTAAATATGTTAGAAATGGACCTGAATTCAATTATCTGCTAATTGAATTTCACTAGCAAACAAATTAAAAGCAGGAAAGGGTTGTACACGATCATATTCAGTGCTTACCAATCAAACAACATGATAAACATTATTAACTTGTGGTATATGCACCAAATTGTTGAAAAATTGACAGTCGTTTCGACGCTTACTCTTTTCCTCAGGTGGTGTATTAGTTCCAGTTGCGGAATATATTGGTCCAAAAGAACTTCATCGCAGAATTTTAAAGGCAAAACCAGTGTGTGTGGTGGCGGCCCCTTGTGATCGGGTAAAAGATGAGTTGCTGGATGTTGTCGATAAGGTGAGGCTTTAAAACTTCTAGTGTTTGTTAGAAGAATGTTGTCATGTTCCTCGTTACGATGTGACATACATTGTTGATGGTGTATCATTTTCCCTCATGCTGAAAAGGGTTTTGTTGTCTTGAGATATCATGTGGTCTTAACTTGAGTCCGAATTCTCGGACCTCCCAGTAAATCGAGCCAAAAGTCGTTTCCTTTAGATTGGCTTTACTTACTTGAACACCGCCTGCAATTCACTTTTTGAAATGCCATACAAAACTATTAATTTTTGTTGTTTCCGATTATTTGTTTCTGTTTTTGTCATTTGTAGATTACTAGTTCTGTTCACGACGATATAAGAAGTAAAATTTTGGTTAAGAGAATGAAGGATGAACAAAGGTAACGGGGAAAAACCGAGTGTCATTTGTAATTGATGTTCATGCCTTGCTCTCACTGCTATGTTTCTAATTGGTAATGTGCTTCTCTAGGGAGGGCTGGGTGTCATTTGAGGATCTCTTTCAAACGGCAAGTGCTGATTATCAGGTAGGTTTACTTAGTTTGGCTGTAATTTACTTAGTTTACTTAGTTTGGCTGTAATTGGAGAGTGCTTCGCCTAATTTTGTTTGTGAGAAAAAATATTTTGAAAATATTTTGCAATGGACACTGATGTGCGTTTTGGAATAAAATCCAAAGAGGATAAAAGCCACTTTTCTTAGTAACAATCCAAAATAATTTGACAATCCAGGCCAGTAATCATTTTTTTTTTGGCTTTTGGGTAAGAAGATATTGGACACGCCGCAGTGATGGGCAGCAGGTAACAGTGAATCAAAGAGAAACATCCAATCGTTGCCGTGTCTCCTGAGGCAAAGCAATAGTACACATTTAAATCTTTCAATTACATTATAACATGACAAGGCAACCATGCAGGTAAATATGAAGTAATATTAATGTTTGTTATTTTTTTCCCTACCAGTCTGTTAAGTCCTTAAGCTCAGCACCGATTGCAATGTTCTTTACGAGTGGCACAACTGGAAATGCAAAGATGGTGGAACATTCACAAGCCAGCATGGGCTTGGGTGGTACAGAAATGCGAAGGTACGTAAAAAAAACAAGAGCGATATGAAAGCTATAATTGTCGGTAGAATGACACATTCCTCATGCTCTTTGAAAGGTAAAAAAATGGTATTTGAATTAAGAGTTTTAATATGAATAACATTTGTTATCTTCCACAGAGTGTGAGGACCATAAAACAGTACAGACAAGTATTTGTGTTCATGTTTACGCAAACTAGGCATGGTCAGCGTTTTTCTTTCCTCTTTATTGCTCAAAATTAATCCAACTCGACTCGGGTGTTTTGCACATGTGTCCATTTATGTCCTTCAAAGAAACTTACACTTGAAAACAAGAATATTTAAGCCAGCGAGAACGGGGATAAGCATCTAGAAGGTGAAAGGGATATCTTCTAATTGAAAAAACACTGCAATACTTCTTTTTCAGATTTCGCTTTACGGAGACAGACATAGGCTGGACTGCTTTCTCTACAGGTTGGTCTTGGCTGACTAAGGACGGTTTGTGCTCTGCTTGGTCCAAAGGGGCAGGGTCGTTTGCTCATTACAAAACAGTGACACCCCGAGAGGCACTAGAAACACTTCAGAAATATCCAATTACTAAAGTTGAGTTTACAACTGACCTTTACCTGAAAGCTTTGGATGAGGAAGATCTCAAAAGCTTCAAGTTTCCAACGCTGAGATGTTTTTATATCGGAGGAGAACCGCTGAACAAAGACGTCGTACGTAAATGGAAAGAGGACACAGGAGTGGAACTCTGGGACTGTTACGGACAAACAGAGACGGTGCGTTGTTTAAAGGCGGACACAGCAGTAATAAATTAGATTTTATGTTCATAACTTGGCCCTGTCACATGTAGTTCACATGTAAAACGTTACCTAATACCCTTATGCCCAATGGAATCCATTAAAGGAACTTATAGGCCATTATATGGAGTACCTCCCCCCCGGAAAACAGCACAAAAAGTTTCTCATCAAAATCATCTTAATTTCTTTTGTAAATGTTCTCTCGTTATTAAGATCAGTTAAAAATAGGGTAAAAGATTAACTAAACTATCACTATTAGCCGGATTTAACCTGAGATACAACTTGGTTTGTCTCCCTTGTCGTTTCTCTGCAGAATGATTTAACTTTTCCACGGGATCCCGAAGACGAAATACATTTCGGATCCGTTGGCAAAGCTCACCCTGGAGTCGACCTTCTTGTAAGTAATTTAGTGAGATGCTTATTTCTGTTTGACAGCTTAGTGGTGTTATTATTCCTGATACTAGAAAGGCAGCTCCAGGTTCCACTGTTAGTAAATTGGAAATATATTGGTTGCGGTTTTTCATTATGCACCTGCCTTTTCATTTCCATTATTCTTCAATTATTTTTTTTGTCCTCTTCACGTTTAGGTCGTTGACGATAATTACCAAGAACTTCCTCCAGGTACAGTAGGAAAAGTTGTGGTTCGTGTGAAGCCTTACTGCCCCGTTGGAATGTTTACTCGTTACGTAGTAAGTACTTGGAATTTTAGTTGACGAGTGATTTCAAGTTCTGAAAGAAAGGGTTGTTTAAGATTTGTAAAATGACCTTGTGGAATCTGCATCTAAAAACGACAATCGGAGAAATGATTCAGAAAGGCGAGATTCCTGTATCTTTTACCACTTCGAATTCCATCTCCTTAAGGTCACATAACTTTTTTTGCTCTTGTAAAAGCCAAATAAATGTAAGTCTTTCTGTGTATATCTGTTCTTTTACTGATTATGAATTTTCTTTAAACCTTATCCAAGTAGCACGAGGATGAGCTATTTTATGGCGGGGATATCGCAATTTGGGGACGAAGGCGTAATTTCCAAACGTTTCATGACGATGCTTAATCCCAACAAGAAATTCCAGTTTTGGCGTGAATGGAAGGCCCAAAGAAATTGAATGTGAGCACGACATTACGGCTAAACTATTTGTTCTTGCAGGACGATCCCGAGAGTACTGCAAAATGTTTTTCTGGAGATTTCTACGTTACAGGTTAGTGATCTTTTCACGTATTTTCCAGTCACTGTTTACTCCTGTCTGTCTATCTGTCTGTCTGTCTGTTTTTGTTTCATTCGGTATGTTTGTGCCTCTCTCTGACTGATTGTTTAACTCTGGTTCTTCCGCTCGTCTGTGCATTGGTTGGTTGGTTCGTTCTTTCGTTCATGAATGATCGTTAAATAATAGAAATATGGTGGGAGTAAGAAATACAGTAGAACCCCGGGAACTCGAACTTGAATAACTCGAACAACCCCGTTAACTCGAACAAACCTCCATTTCCCTTGGATTTGACCCCACTTTTCAGTCATTTTTACTCGGTTAACTCGAACTCGGATAACTCGAAAACCCCGCTAACTCGATCTAAATTTCCCTTCCCTTGAACAAAATTTGGGTCAAATTTACCCCGATAACTCGAATTCTGGTTCTTGCAACTCGCCACGGATGGCCATTGAAATATTCCATTAGCTCTTCTTGTCGTGTATTTGGATTTAAACACTAAAACGAACACAGTCATTTTCCACTCTTAACATAAAAATGTATGATCGTGTGAGAGTACTGCATGAAGTGCTGAAAAATCAGTAAACTATCAATTATTACCATGGCAAATTTAATATTCTCTGATAACTCGAACCCCGCTAACTCGAACTGTTTTTCGTTTCCCTTCAGAGTTCGAGTTACCGGGGTTCTACTGTATCAAACGGTAATGAGGTGTAAGAGACTGTTAAGAGCTATGTTTTGAATTATTTTTAATTTTCCCCGAGAAAATCGGGTGTGAGTTTGAAAGCAAGTGGTTTGGGTCTACAACATTTTGCACGTTCAATAGGTGATGTGGGTCGAAAGGACGAAGACGGTTACTTCTGGATCATCGGACGAACTGATGACATATTATTCTGTGACGGGTAAGAAAACCAATGTTTATCGATTATAGGTTCCTATTAGTCAACAATTCTCGGTCAATAAGTTTTGTGCCACAAATTTATGTATTTTGTGCTGTAATTACAACAAAGAAGAATGGTATAACATTGCTGGAATGTAAGGCAATTTGTTGACTGCCTTCTTAAGAAAGACAGTTCAACTACACGTTTCGTTAGATTTTGCGTCACCGACATAGAATAATAATATTTGATGTAAAAAACAAACTTTCTCAATCCTTACAATCTCTTTAGGAGGAACATAAACCCTTATGAGGTAGAGACATGTTTGAAAGAACATCCTGCGGTACTAGACTGTGCTTTGGTCAGCAGTCCTCACCTTATGGGACAGGTATGTGTTAAAAGTAGTGTATAAGTATAGTTGATTTTCTAACACGTTTGGACAGATTCGGAACTTTGGGTTTAAATAGTGTAAATAAGTGTCGTTAGGGCGTTCAAATTCCTTATTAAATGGTAGTAGGTCAAGTCTGTGTCGAGCCGAGTGGCCCATACCGCCGGAGCTTATTCCGGTTTCCGTAGCATTAAGCGACTAGGATTATTGCTCCCCCCCCCCCCCCCCTCGATGGGATGATAGTCAATCGCAGAATAACATATACCCCCAGCATTAAATTCTGACGGTACTCATTTATACAGCTGGGTGGAGAAAGGCACTTTGAAGGCTAGTTTACACGAGCAGTTTTTATGACAAGTTTTATTTGCTCATGTAGATCGACGATGAAAACTGGCCAATTTCTATGCAACAAATATATTTGCTGAGAAGCAGGCGTTTAGCTTTCTTGTGACAAATAAAAGTTGTCACATAAGAAAAATTGCTCGTGTAGACGACTCGTCACATAAAGTGTAGCAAATCAATCAATCAATCATTTATTTATCCAAGTAGCATCTAGTGAGCTAGAAGTTCGTTCAAAATCAAACGTGCCACAATATTCGACAGCATAGTATGTAGTCCCAATCTCCCACTGCATACTGCGCGTGCATACACAGTATCTTTGCTGTCCATGGTCATTACTGGAGCACTTATTCTTTGAACAGCTGACGAATTATTTTTGTGTCATTTACACGATCAACTATACTAGTTTGTCACATAAAAACCCATATAAACCCGGCTTGAGAGTGCCCAAGAACATAACACAATGCCCCCAGCCTGGGTTCAAACCCGGAACGCTTGATCCGGAGTCCAGCGCGCTAACCATTAGGCCACCGCATCTCTCCCTCATAAAACGAACAAGACTTTAACTAGCGCAAGGTTTTGAAATTCGAAATTTTGATTGTGAGTACAAGTATGCACTGTAAGTGTAAAGTTCTTAATGCTTTCCAATGTTTAATTCCTACAGACAGCAAAAGCATTTGTTGTGTTGTCAAGTGGGTTTAGAAACAAAAACCGAGAGCAATTGGTAAGGGAACTACAGGATCACGTGACATACAACACTGCAGCCTGGATGTGTCCAAGAAAGGTTATGTAATAGACTACTTATTTCTCCCTTATTCTCACACCTACAATCTTTTACGCTGTCTATGCAAACTGGCAGTTTAAAACGTTAATAAAGAAAGCAACTAAAAGCCGGCGCTAAAGCATCCACATGTGGATTTGCAAGGGAAGTTTTCAAATCAAAATAGTCTTTGGTGTAACCAACGTGACTTACATATCAAAATTATCTTGTCACGTTAAATCACGTTAAGATCTTACTTGATTATCAACTGGAGGTTGATAAAGGTAAACAAACCGCCATAGCGAATTTGAAAACACTGACGTCTGACGTCTGACGTCTGGATAACAAATATTCATTAGCTTCATTAGGTTCATTAGCTTTATAGCTATTAAGTGCTACCCTCTATAAATAAAGACGTTACTTACTTACTCACTCACTATAATTTATTATAATTTATTTAATTTTTACATTGACATTATGAATTGTATAAGAATCTAGTTTTTGTCATTTCTTAAATGTATTAGTAAATGTTGAAACCTTTGTTGTAAACGGACCAATACCTCCCTTTGGAGAGTAAGGCGCAATAAAGATATACTATTACTATTACTATAACTCACTCACTCACTCACTCACTCACTTACTAATACAATTACCCAATGAAAGCAACTCCTGTTTAAGAAAAGTATAATTGCATAATTGCTACATTTCTATTTTATTTAATAGATGGAATTTTTGGAGGATCTTCCAAAAACGTTAGCAGGCAAGGTCAACAGACGACAACTAAGGAAAGTAGAAGAGTCAACGGAGTTCAAGACCATTGGCCATTAAAGGCTACTATCAAGAAGTTGAATTCATCATCGCATTTTTTACTTCAATTAAAAACTGTTCATTCCGAAAGTTTTGCAGTCACTTTTAAACCATAATTCTTACTTAATTTTATTTATTCTTGTATTAATATTGTATTTTTACGAAACGTTACTATTTTATTTTATTAGACTAGTGATACGTGACTCGCAGGGCCTCGCGAAGCTCTGGGTTGGGTAGGGAGGGGGGGGGGTGTTATAAATAAAGAGTGATAACTGGTTTTAACCGGTGATTGTTATTGTTGCCTAGTAACGGACATGGCCGCGACACCCTCGTTACCAGGGACTACCCGCTTTGAAAATGGCGGCTCTTTCTGGTTCGTAAAGAGGTATAAAGCGTTGGGAAGCGCAGGCTATTTTCAAAATCATCAAAAAATGAGTGGATATTCGCATTTTGGACATTATTTCAGGGCATTAAAAAAAGAAGAACGAACGGCAGGAGGATCGAACCCTCCGCCCGCGCGCCCCTGATGGCCATGAAAGGTTTATAACCTGAAAAGGCGTTGAGGGAGATTATGTGGAAATCAGTGTATTTTAATCCGAAAAGAAAAACGATAAAAATGAAAGGCTCAGGATTCGAACCCACAAAAAAAAAAAAAAAAAAAAAAAAACCTTAGCCGGATCGAACCCTGGCCCTCAGTCCCGAAGATCTGATTGAAGTCGACGCTCACACCAAGGCCACCAGCGCGCGGCCGTGTGACGTCATTTCCGCCATACACCAGGCCACAATATGACCGTAAACTCCACACGAGATTTCATCCCGCCTGAGCCCTTTGAGGGACAAAATTATACACCCCGCTACGCCGGCCTTCGGCCTCGCTTCGCGAGGAATTAATTATCGTTACTAAAATGTCTCTCTTAGGAAGTTGTCACTAAAGTTTGGATTGTATTGTGCTAGCACTTTTAATAGCAGTATTACATGATTACAACGCAGTACTTAAGTCCATTGATAGTTGCTTAGGCCTTGATATATATTTGTATTGTTTTTGTTTTTTGTTTTTTTTTTTCAATAAAATTTGCTGTTTTACTGTGATTTATAAAAAGGCTCAGTGATACTTAATGGCATTTGGTGATCGGAACGGCACAATATTTAATTATAAGATTGAAACCTGCAATAGTAGTAGTATCTATAAGCTCTGCACATCCTTTGCAACTCCTGCAGAATAACTTAAGTTACAGCACAACTAAAGTAAAGCGCACGTTCTGATTGGTTAATTTAGCGTCTACTATTTGCCCATCGGTGCACGCTGACGTATGCTTCAACCTGTGCGCGCGCGCTGTTCTGTTGCGACATGACAGAAGAAAGTGCCACTACTTCACGAGTTTTCTCGATTTTCCTGTGAATTTAAAAAGCTAAACATAAGAAAAACCATTTCTCCATAATGCTGAAAGACTTTGAGGTATAATGCAAGTTTGAAATAATTCAAAACTTTGTTTTGTTTGTTTTTTTCTTTTAGATTTTCGTCAGCGTTTACGCGAGCACTACACGCAATTTTTCAAATAAGCGCGCGCGCTTTTACCTCAAAGAAACTTTAAAAATCTCCTAAAAGTTGTGCTATAAAACAAATGGCCTCGGGCGACTCTTACGCATCTTTCGTGCTTAGCAACCTCCCGCGTGCATCTTTAACTCAATAGTGCACGCTGTGACGTTTACCATTTGTTAAAGCGTATGGCGAAACTAAGAGCAGTCTCTCTTTTTCTTAATCTGTCGAGCACTGTCGAGCTCGAAGCGAAATAAGCGCGAAATGAACAATGGCCGTCCGAAGTTTAGGGACGAAACGCTTGTCAGTCTCGCCCCCAGATTTCACTCGCCAATTTTTCCATTCACACTCTAATTCGCTTAACGATTTATGAACTACAAAAAAGATTGACTGCTCGTAGTTGACAACATCGTTTGCGAGCATTTCTATTTTGTATTAACCGGATTTTTGTTGTGGTTGTTTTTTTATCACGAGTTTTTTAATTACTTCGCCAACAAATGCAGTAAGAAATTTTCCATGTAATTAGCGTGCCTATTGAGAAAGTTTTGACGGAGATAAAGACCTTGCAATGACCTGTAAAGGCAGTTGTTCATTTAACTTTCCCCGACAAAGTTTTTATTCAATTTCGTGTGGTTTGTGTGTCGCTTGTCTTTATTCCTGATGTAGTTGTGGCTGTTGTTGCATTATTTTACTGTTTGCAAATTCAAAAGTTTCACACGCCATTGCGATTGCGCGGAACAACCACATAAAGACTCAGTTGCTCAGTTAAGTTTCATTTTAAGATACACTCTTCTTCACACAACCCCTCGCCATAATGTGCCGTAAATGAAAAATGTTCAAAAAGCATCGCTTAAAAAGTATTATTCAAAGAAAGAAAAAGGCGCAACGTTTCGCACAAATAGAAAAAAGGTTCTGTAGTTATATTATCCAGAAATGAACTGCAATTCTTATTCTTCTTTGACCTTTTGATAAGTTGCTCACTCTGCACTTCATTCCCTATTGGCCAGTTCTCGTCTGTTAATCTTTCCAACGATAGTTTTGGGAAGATCCTCGACAAATTCCATCTGAAAGATAAAAGAAATGCAATTTTAGTTTTCTAAAAGAACATAGCTTCTTTTTTTTTTTTGTCGTTTATATTTTTACCCAGTAAGTATAAACTGACAAAACGCAAGCACAAGCGAAAGCAAAAAATTATTGGCCCCATACCCCCACGACTACATTTTACACTAAGATGGCGTCTCAGACTGTGTCGCGTCTGTCACCTTGTAAAAAGCCCTAGTGTATGCTACAAGCATAAGTATGTATGCTACCATCACTCAAACGTACACATGAAGCAAACTTTATTCACACTCTCTTGCCATGCTCTCTTCAGTCGAAGTATTAGTGAGCGTATATAGATGCAATCCTACAATTGAACACAACATTCCTCTGAAAAGCGAGATAAACGGTGGCATCACAAGTGGCTAACGTAACTAAACACTTATCTGGTCTTAAGAGTGATCGAATTCTCGGAATTTATTAACAGAAGCTTTACGGAAAAGAAAACACAATAGAAGTATCAAAACTGTTTTAAGAAAAAGTTATAATGCAATTTCCAAACACTGTTTAGCGTTGTTGTCAAGACAATTAGTTAATTGATAAAGTAATTATTATATATATTTTTTAACAGGAATAAACAGGCGATTATATAACCTTATCTGGACAAAACTAGGCCGCAGCGTTGAATTTCAAGTGCTCCTTATTTATTGATTGAATGATTTATTTATTTATTTATTTATTTATTTAAACGATAATATAACCTCATCTGGACACAGCCAGGCCGCAGCATTGTATTTCAAGTGGTCCCGTAGTTCCTTTATCATTTCATCGTGATCTTTGTGTCTAAAACAAGGTGACAACACAATGAACGCCCTTATTACCTGCAAAAGTAAAAAAAAAACTAATGTTCCATATCAATGGTTCCTCGGAAAAGTTTTAAATAAAATTACGAGGACAAATGTATTTCTTCCAACAATCGTTTTTTGTTTCGTATCTCGACTCAAGGAAACGAATATGCAACAGTTTTTTTTCTTCAAAGTCAATGCCACCCTAGAAATACTATTTCCTTTTAGGCTGCATCAGATGATCGAATGGACTTATTCAACTTAAGATTTAAGTAAAAACAGACGAGTAACCAGTTCCAAACCTGTTGCAAAAATTGAAAACGCCCATGAAGCGCATCACCTTTAGACTGTAAAACATAATGTTCGTTCGCTGTCCAGCTCAAGTCATATTTTTTCTTATATAGTTAATGTGTGTGCAATTACAGAATAGATGAACTGTATGGAATGTACATTTCTCTAGTCTATTAAACACAGCCATCTCGTGATCAAAAGGTATTTGCTGAAATTGCGAGGGTGTGGGCATTGAAATCAACTTAAAAAAATTCATGATGTGTACCTGTTTGTTAAGGTGAGGACTGCTGACCACAGCACAGTCTCTTACAGCAGGATGTTCTTTCAGATTCTCCTCCACCTCATAAGGGTTCACTAAAAGCCTATAAAATACAGTGGAACCACCAATAAGGGGAGACCTTCAGGACAAGGAGAATCAAAGACACCTCTATACACTGGGTTAAATAAAACTTGAAAGCAAAAAAATAAATGGCTATATTTAGAGGGGAAGCCACATCAGCGCTAGCTGGTTTTCATGCGGGTCCTCTATCGAGGTCAAATTGGAATTTAAAAATGTCGGTTTTTCAGGAGGAAGGAAAACCGGAGAACCCGGAGAAGAACCCTCGGAGCAAAGGGGGAACAAACAACAAACTAAACCCACATATGGAACCGGGCCGGAATCGAACCCAGGTCACATTGCTGGGAGGTGAGCGCTCTCACCACTGCGCCAACCTCGAAGTTGACCATTAATTGAAATCAAGTAACATAACAATATCATGCAGTTATTTGCTATGATTTGGAAATCACACATCTTTCTTTTGTTTTAGAACAAGATTTGTACACGGTACTCCATTTATATCATTCATTGAGAATTAAAGTTCAAGCTTTAAAAAGCTGTATCACTTGTGATTAGAATAGAACAAATTATATATTTCCTTTATGAAGATTGAAGAAGCAATAGGAGGCACAAAATTGTCTTTTTTCCGTAAATAGAGGTGTCCCTTTATATGAGCGTTTTCCGGGGACAAACTTTATAGATTTGCTATTTTATAGATAAGAGTTTCGTGACTCAAATCGTGCAACTATTTTAATCACATTTCACCAAGAGCGAGGATCACGTTTTCAGTTCAAAGGGAAGCCAGTGTATTGTGGCCATAACGGAGCTAAAATTATGATAAAATGGCTTCGCTCATTCACAAGATACGCCTAGAACACCATGGTGAAGATATTAAGTGAATCATTCAGAGAGCAAATTGTAATTAGTTTTTAACGATATGTCCAAGACACATGGGCAGAGTTTAAAAACGTCTGCCAGACGTTTTCAATTTTGATTGAAATCTCATGCCTGAATAACTCGTGATAATACCTCTTGTTATTTAAGTGGACTGTTATAGTCCTATATAGTGAATTTTTTCTATCGTCTTAATATTTTAAGGATGTCGTTTTATATGTCTTTTTAAATTTTTAATTTGTACACGGCCCCACAAGCTTTTAGCTTTAAACTTTTTACCGTGGTTAAATAAAGTTATTATTATTATTATTATTATTATTATTATTATTATTATTATTATTATTATTATTATTATTATTATTATTATTATTATAGTCACTTTTAACAAAGCTAGACCATTATTCATTGGTTCCGATTAATGTAAATAATTCTTTTGACTTTTCGAAGTGATGGTCATAATACTGACCCTTTAAGATCCGTTATTCTAACCAAGAATGGTAACTGTATTCTCCGACTTTTCCTAGGACTCTGCAATTTCAAATATAAATGAATTTTGGCTCTGTTTTAGTCGGAACGAAAAGACGAGATTTACTGAGAAGGCAAAAATATGCCAAGAAAAAAACGAAGAAATTTTAAAGGGTACAAGCTTCTTAAATTGCCTTTCCATATTAGATGTCATGAAACGTTTGCGCCGCGCTTCTCACACTCTACTTTCTCGTTGTTTGAAGTTAAAATCAGTCCTGCGAGCTCGTCCCACAACTCAAACGTAGAGCAATACTACAAACATAGTTGTAAAATAAGATCAGTTTAGTTTCTTACGATGTGTCCCAGTTAATAAGCATTTCATCAGCTCGTCCAGTGATCCAAAAATAACCTTCTGCGTCCATTCGACCCATATCACCTATTAAGCATACGAAGCATTATAATTGGGAGAGACTTATCAGAAGGTAGAGTTGTGCAACATGGGGATAACCGTAGGGTAAGACCCATTGTAACATAGAGATAGCACTGGTTCAAAATAGGATGGTGAAAAGAAAAAAGTGACTGGAACAACTATCGCGGTTTCTCTAAGGCCGATCGTAGAAAACTCTTTTCATGAGTGGGTCTAAACTGATGAAAGTTGCTTGATGCGCTTGTGTACCCAGAATCACAACAGGGGTTAAGGGCCAAGAGATCAACAATCAAGTTGGCCAATTAGTTCTTTTGGCTCAGGATTGTCGACAAAAGGGCAAAGAGGTATGCTGACATCGAGAAAGACGCGTGGGAAATAATTGCTTCTGAGGATTGTTGCGAAGGTGGTGCACCGACAGCTGACAAGAAAAAGGCGAGCTATCATGAATAGAGCGTTGTACATAGAGAAAGGCTTCTGCCTCTTCTCAGCTCACCACCTTCATCTGCAACAACTGTTTAAGAGCTTGCTTCGTTAGGGTTGGGCTTCTCAGCCACAGTAGGCGCTGCCTTTCTACAAAGATTGATGGATACCAATTAGGACCTTGGCTTGACGCACAAAGACATTTTAAATTGTTTTTATAATTCTACGCAGCCAACTGGAAACACCGTTTCTACACTGATATAATTGTTGTTGTTGTTTTTTTTATATTCCGTTTTCCACAACCTTTACAATATCTTTTCATGAATCGAAGAAGTAGAGAAGATACAAACCTGTGATGTAGAAATCTCCGGTGCAACATGCTGCCGTTTTCTCAGGATCATCTTACAAAAACAAAGAATGTTATTTTATCTGATAAAATCGCGTGCCCAGATCACACCGCTATCGTAGGCGCTCCTCCAGTTTGTCAAAAGGGAGAGATCTGGGTACTGAGTACTTTGAATCTATAAAAGCTAAAGTTTGCAGCGTTGTGATTACGTATTCCGTGATTTAGAATCAGATTGTGTGCACTTTTAAAAAACGGATTGTTATAAGTCACATAACACGATAGTAAATAAGTAAATAATATTTATATGTATATATTTAGGGGGAGGGTCACAATAAAATTTTCTTCACTGACGTTTACTAACCTTGTAACAATTAAACAGTCCAACAGGACGGTAAGGCTTCACACGAACCACAACTCTTCCCAGTGTACCTGGAGGCACTTCTTGGTCATTGTCGTCAACGACCTAAGACGAGAAAAGGGAGAGCGAAAATGTAATTTGAAGAAATTCGAAAGAAATAGAATAATTGAAGTAAAATGAAGTCCTAAGAGACGAAGAAGTAAACGCGCCTTTACTTACAAGCAAATCGACTCCAGGAAAAGCTTTGCCAGCAGAAACCAGATGTTCGTCATCTCCTGGTTCTCGTGACATAGTTAAAGTACTCTGCGAAGAGAGATAAACATAATCTGTTTAATTAAGATTCGTTTCATTGAAGGTTTAAACCCAATAGATTTCTGGGAAGCCTTCACATAGTTAAGACGCAGCCATGAATGAGGAAGGTTCTAGCCCTCCTCGTAGTTTAAAGTTCAACTCCTCGTACACACCACGTAAATACACCACGCTCCTTTTTGTATTAACTTCACACTAAAATGGAAACATGCAGGCCAGGTATGCAAATTAGACTGGAACGTGAAGTAGCTTGTAGTTGCAATACATATCTGAAACAACTTACTATCTCCGTTTGTCCATAATAGTCCCAAAGTTCCACTCCGGTTACATCTTTCCATTTTCGCAACACTTGTTTGTTTGATGGTTCTCCTCCGCCGAAACAAAGCTTTAGTGTGGGAAATGTGAAGCTCTTCAGATCCTCCTCGTACAAAGCCTTCATGTACATGGAATGATCAGTTGTACATTGAGTTATAGGATACTTCTGAAGAGTCTCGAGAAATTCTTTGGCAGTTACTTTTTTATAGTGAGCAAATGCTCCGGCTCCCACGGACCATGTGCTGTAGAAACTGTCCGAAAGTAGCCAAGACCAACCAGTAGAGGAACAAACCCAGTTAAAATCTGTTTCTGTAAAACGACATCTAAAAGAGATGAAATGTCTTTTTTTAAGTTGGAAGTGCTCCTCCTACATTAAAGCGATGCTTCTAAATACACTATTTTTTTCATTGTTTTAGACATCCTTTTTTCATTGAAAGGTCCTTTACAATTACTCGTTAAGCGGGCTTTGAATTAGCTTTTTCGAACTGTGCAGAGCGCTAGAATGAAAAGGGCAAGGAAGCGCCCATACAGCACAGCAATTAAGTTCTGATTGGCTTGGAGCGCCCAAAGATTTTAATATGTCAGTCAAAAACTGTATCATAATTAATTGGCATGTTCAGTAACAAAAGAAGAATTGCTCGACTTGTCCATAACTACTGCAAACCTACAGCTGGGGCTATTTCCTTAAAAATGAAAGGGGTTTTGATTGGGACTTTTTGGTTTTAACGACACTTTGTTTAGCTTCTTCAAATATCTCTACAATTTTCAGCAGTCATATGATTAAGTTTGATTAAGTTTGATGAAGTCAAAGTTTGATGAATTTTTGACTAAATAAAATCTAAAAATGTATTTGTTTGTGTTTTGGATTGTCTCCCAATGAAAGCGCAAGAAATATGTCAGTTTATATGTTAACTAAGCTGGAATTTTCTGGCTCTATTTCTTTCTCGATTCTTTTGATAACAAAAAGACTGTGAAATACACTTGTCAGCCAAAAAAACGGGCGTGCTTTCTAACGTTGTCATTTAACAAATCGACCACTTTTTTTTCATGGTCTACACTCTTACAGACCATAGAAATGACGTCAAAAATGTTCAACAGCAGGTAGTGGTTAGGTAGTGGAACCACAAACCGTTAGGCGAGTGGTTTCACTGCATAATTTTGGACATTTTATGGCGTCATTAACGACACTTTGTTTAGTTTCTTCAAATATCTCTACAATTTTCAGCAGTCATATGATTATTTTCGATTTTTCAAAACGAAGTTTGATGAATTTTTGACTAAATAAAATCTAAAAATGTATTTTTTTGTGTTTTGGATTGTCTCCCAATGAAAGCGCAAGAAATATGTCAGTTTATATTTAACTAAGCTGTAATTTTCTGGCTCTATTTCTTCCTCGATTCTTTTGATAACAAAAAGACTGTGAAACACACTTCAGGGGCGTAGCCAGCTTTTTGAAGAGTTGTAGGCCTGGCCAACCTCTTTTTGTGAGGTTGGGGGGGAGGTCTACTGGTGAAGGTTTTGAGATCAATACATCTTCTAAATTCCAACATTTCGCAACAAGGAATTGCACTCGTTCGTAAATAAACGCACTTTTCGTTAACAGCTCATGCCGTTGTGCGTTTGCCTGTCATCTGGCTTACCAAGAAGGCTTCACAGTTTCCACTTACTAGATGATCTTTGAGCTAATCAGGAAAGAGGAGTTGCAAGATATATAATTTTAAGATATGTTAAAAATCGCTTTCTATATTTCATCTTGAAAGTGTACCAGCTCGAATATTTTCTGTTGTACATTTTAAAAGTGCGAGTAGGCTGAAAAATTTGTAGGCCCGGGCCTACGGGTCTATAGGCTAGCTACGCCCCTGCACTTGTCAGCCAAAAAAACGGGCGTGCTTTCTAACGTTGTCGTTTAACAAATCGACCACTTTTTTTTCATGGTCTACACTCTTACAGACCATAGAAATGACGTCAAAAAATGTTCAACACCAGGTAGTGGTTAGGTAGTGGAACCACAAGCCGTTAGGCGGGTGGTTTCACTGCAAAATTTTGGACATTTTATGGCGTCATTTCTATGGTCTATATACTAGTTATGCAACGCTTTCGAGTGGTATACTATGGAATATCCCACGAGTCACTTGTATTTTCTCGGTATACACACGAGCCTTTAGGCGAGTGTGTATACCAAGAAAATACAAGTGACAAGTGGGATATTCCATAGTATTCCACGAGAAAGTGTTGTGTAACTATTTTATACCATGCCATAGAAAATACGCTTACTAAATTTCGTCGAGAATACAATCGCAGCGCACGATGGGAAGGTTGGGTTGAATACCGTCGAATATACAACGGCTTTCCTGTATTCTGATTGGATGTATTTTCTATGGCATGGTATAAAAGAGTGTAGAGCATGGTAAAATGTGGTCGATTTGTTTTATACCATAATAAACTCGAACAAGTATTTACCAAAAGCGATGCTTGACAGTAAAGAAACTTTGCCGAGGGGACGTAAAGAGTCCCGACATGTAAAAACGAAAATAATACAAAAGAAGAAAAACAAGAATTAAAAGAATAACAATTTTAATTACCTTTTCCTCTCTCGTTGAGTGTTTGCCTATCGCGAGAAGCGAGCAAGATTATTATTCTTTCTGAAGATCTTGTTAGCGCTCGTTCACTGTTCACCGAGTTCGCTGTCGGTTCGCTAGCACCGTTCTTCTCAGTTAGACAAAAATTTCAAAAGCCTGGTAAATTTTCTTTCGACAGATCAACTGAGTAGAAGTCCAATCCTGAATTCCGAAAACAAATGCGTGCTTGATTCAAACAAAACAAGATGAAATTCGCTTTCATTCATGGAAACCAAACTTACACATTTCTTGCCCGCGCGTGTGCGTGGCGTGATCTGACGTCACTTTCATGGTCTATACTCTCATCGACCATATTTTTGGACCAATCAGCGCGCGAGAATTCTCTCGATTATGGTATAATTTATTTTTTATAACGCTACTAAGAAGTACTTTACGTACTGTCGAATTCCTGTGCTACCCAGACCCATACTGGCATGACAATGTTCAACCATCTTCGCATTTCCACTTGAGCCGCTTGTGAAGAATATGTTGGTGAGTGCTGAGCTTAAGGACTTAACAGACTACAAGAGAAAATATCGTAACAACATAACATAACATAATGACATGACCTGACCTGATCTGACCTGACCTGACCTAAACTTTTATGCCTAAGCTAACATAACATAACACAACCTAGTAACCAAGAATCAATAATAACGTCCCGTGCCTATAACTAAGTCAGTACTTTAGAATTCGCGGTCGCCTTTGGACACATGTGTTGACAGGATAATACAGATGGCAAAAGAATTGCATTGACACACGAAAATGGTACACTGTGCATTCTCAATTTTTTGCTTTTTGAAAAATGAAGAAGTTGAATCCCTCGAGCATTTACTTTTTCTTTCTACAACAGCGCAAGAGCTTTGGAATTTGTTCCTTCTTGGCTAATCGTACATAAGTTTGAAGAAGTGCACTATACGGTACTATAAACGGCCTTTCTTTAAAATATCAATAGGACTTTTTGCTATGGACCCCCCTTGTCTTATTAGCTAAATATTTTATCTATCGTTATCATTATGCTACCTGAAAATCAGCACTCGCAGTTTCAAAAAGGTCTTCAAATGACAACCAGCCCTCCCTAGAAAAACATAACACGAAAGTATTGTCTCAATGTTGGTGAGCTATTGCACGAATATCAATTATAAATGGACCACTTGAGCTTTTACTTTACCATTTTTCATCTTTCATTCTGTTGATCACAATTCTGCTTCTTACTTCTACCTGACCAGAGCTAGTTATCTAAAAGTGACGAAGAGAAAAAAAATTATCTAAGATTTCATTAAGGTTTATCTCTTGCTATACAAACAGGTGAGAAGTGAGAACACCTCAACTCACTCACGACTTCACGCCACGACACAACATCTTATGGCTGGCAGGTCAGGTTTATTAAATTTGAGATACAGTAGAATCCCGATTTTTCGAACCTCGAGAGGAAACGAAAATTGCTTCGAGACATCGGGAGCTTTGAGAAACCGAGGGTTCGTTATCGAGAAATCGGGATTGTACTGAATGATATAAACTTAACATGCAATTTTGCACAATCGTTAAAGCGTGCCTAGAATTAAGAAACACCAAACTGTATAACAAGAATTTTACTCCATAGCTCAAAGACACGTTGCAAAACAACTCAGAACAACAACAAGACAAACGAACCTGATTGACAATATCAATTAATTCGCTTTTAATCTGATCACAAGGGGCCGCCACCACACACACTGGTTTTGACTTCAAAATTCTGCGATGAAGTTCTTTTGGACCAATATTTACCGGAGTTATAATTAATACTCCACCTGTGGAAATAAATAACCATCCACAAAGGTACTTGTTGGTGTAATTATTTAGAGAAAAATCGTTTTTATATACAACTCCTGGGCTCCTTTCTTGCTATTTGACAGGCGCAATCGGTACTTTTTTCCTTTTTATGAGAAGTGACAATTGTGTTGAAGCAAAACTGAGCTCAGACCTAATCAATAGCGAGTTGTCTAGCGGGTGATTTTTTTTTTTGCGGTACTTTGTCAAATTTATCGCGTAGTGAAATCTGGAAAATTCAAACACATTCTGCCGTTAAACTGCGACCACTACGCGTCTTTTGCACAGAAAGCTACACTGTACAAATGCAATAACCTTGACTAAAAATCTAATAAAAACAATACTACAATGCACTGTGTCTCCTGGGTGTTCTTCTGAGTTTTCCTCTCGAAAATGGTGGTGGTACCTGTTCTTAAACACGCATCCTGTATCAGCCAGTACTCTGGAATTGTGGGTAATATCACCATCACATGGTCTCCTGGTTTGATGTCGGCTACTATGGACAGGATACTGGCAGTCCTGAAATGGAGAAAAAACAGTTAAGTATCGCTTCAGCTGAGAAAACAAAGCAAAAAGAACAGGCAGGCCGCTCGGAGAGCGTTACGTGGACCATACGATTACTGATGGGGAGTGAAAAATCCCCCCAAACATTATCAATCAAGCGCTTCTGAATTTAAAAAATAACGATCAGCCATCTAAGCAATATCCTTTGCAGGGCTATAAGAAGAAATAGATCTATCGAGCAGCTAAAATTCATGCAACCACTCATAAATAATCTAATGGTCTTTTCCCAAAACTCGATTATTTAACTGAGCCATCTGCTACTGAAACGAAATGTAAAGGCTTTATGAAAATTAAGGCTAACCTGTTCTTTACAAGATGGCTGGAAGATTTAAAAAATGTTTTCACGGTTACAATTAACCGAATTCTTTAAATAATAGGCGGAGAACGGATAAAGATTGTACGGGAAGTTATCTTACTTTTTCGATTTTATGGCGACATCTTGAAAACTCCATTTAACTTCGTTGTCGACTCCATCAACCCACCACAGAGCTGGGTAATCACTTTTTCTTGTGCCTTCCTAAAATAAAATAGAACAGCAAAAATTGTGAAGGCAAGAAACTAAGAAACTAAAGGGGGCTTCTGAAATATTGTTCCAAATAGACTTCACTTCGCGCATGATTCCGCCTCTTCTTTTTTTATCTTCCATCTAGATTTCCACTTCATTTTTTATCCAGTTACTTTATTGCATTTTTAGAGGAATTGCGTTTATTGGTGTTATTGAAAAAATGCTGAAGTATTGTAATTGCGATATATAATAAGAATAATAAGAAAATGTGATGCAAGATGTAAATGTTGCATGTAACGTTCCGTGATGAAATTAAGAAACTAAAATATACGTTTCGTTCAGTTTTTTCAGTAACAGGAAAAAATGAAAGGAACTGAACTGGTAAAAACTGGTATTAAAAAATGTAATGTAATGTAATGTAATGTAATGTAATGTAATGTAATGTAATGTAATGTAATGGAATGGAATGGAATTTAATGTTAGAGCTTGTTAATATACATAAAAATTGTTCCTGGTAGAAGGGTCAACCTCTATACAGAGCCATCCCGGGTGAGAGAGCTTTTCATACATTTCTTTACAAATAGCTAAGAACCTTTTTAAAAATGGACGTGTAACCAGGTGGTTGATTCATTAAGAAATAAAAACGTTACTCTGGTTAAAAATTTTTGTAGTAAAATGTTCGTAAAATATCTACAATGTCCCAACGTTTCGGCTTAAACTAAAGCCTTCATCAGGGGAAAGTGATAAGTGAATACAAAAAGCACGTTCTTATATAATATGCAAATCGAGAGCTAATGTTTGTCCCTAAAGGCTAAATTTAGAAATTCGTGCGGTAAATGCATGCCGTCATCGCGGTTTAGCGGATTATTGCAAGTGTTAATTTCCCAAGCCTCCAAAATACGTCTTTTGCGCCAATTTGTGCTTGTACGTAAGATCTTTGACGATTCCCACGAGATGGTGTGGCCAGAATGAAAACAATGTTCCGCTAAAGCTGACTTGTGTGAGTGTTTGTTTTCAACTGCTTTTTGATGCTCTTTGAGTCGGGTGGAAAATTTTCGTTTCGTTTCTCCGATGTAGCTTTTGTCACAAACTTGGCAGGGAATTGAATAAATTGCGCCACGAGTCTGATCTTTTGGCAATGGATCTTTCGGTTTTGGAAACAAATTGCCGATGGTTTGGTGTGGTTTTAAAGCGACTTTGATATTATAATTGCTTAAAATTCGCTTGATTGGTTCCGTAGTACCCTTGATGTACGGCAGAATGCAGAAACCTTTTTTGTCATCCGGTGCAGTTGCAGGCGTTTGTTGAGAAGGTCGTTTCGGTTTGCTTACATCAATCACAAAGCGCTTAGGGTAGCCATTCGCCCTGAGTGCCGCGGTCACATGTTGCATTTCCTTTGACTGTTGATCAACAGAAGATGGAATAGTTTTTGCACGATCAGTCAAAGACTTGACCACAGCCCTTTTGTGAGCAGCCGGATGGTGGGAGTCAAACGAGAGATATCTTTCTGTGTGTGTCGGTTTGCGATAGACTTTAGTGGAGAGTTGGCCATCGTCTTGTCGACAGACAGTGACGTCAAGAAAGGATATTTTCCGTTCTGTTTCTCTTTCAACCGTAAATTGGATAGATGGCTCGATACTGTTCAAATGATTCTGTAAGGTTAGCACCAGGTTGGATTTAACAGCGGCACATACATCATCTACATATCGTTTCCAAAAACACGGCTGGGAAAGGGAGGTGGATAGTGCTCGTTTTTCAAGGTCCTCCATGACCAGATTTGCCATAACAGCTGACACTGGAGAGCCCATGGCGGTTCCGAAGATCTGTTGGTAGTGATTGTTGTTGTACTTGAAGTTTGTTGTCGACAAACAAAAATCCAACAGATCGACAATGTCATTAACAGGTATGGTGGATCTATCCTGCAAGGTGACATCATTGGAAAGCAAATCTTTAGCAACTTGAATGGCGAGTTCCACCGGAATGGATGTAAATAAAGAAACAACGTCAAACGACACCAGCTCTTCATCTTCTTTGAGTGAGACATTTTTCATCTGTTCACAAAATTCCACACTGTTCTTGACCGTGAAATCTGTGTTGCCCATCAGAGGACTCAGGATCTGCGCCAAATGTTTCGATAACATGTAAGTTGGAGAGTCTATGAACGAAACAATAGGTCTTAAGGGGAAACCAGGCTTATGAATCTTTGGTAGACCATAAAAGCGAGGAGGCAGTCCGTCAGAACTGCGGAGTTTCTTGTAAAGGCTGTCACTGATCTTGTTTTCTCGTTTAAGGTTGGCCAATTTTTCATTGAGCTTCCTCTCCGTTCGCTGTGTAGGGTCTTTATCTAACACCTTGTAAGTTCTTTGGTCGTTGAGCATTTGCTGCACCTTGTCGTCGTAATCCTTGCGATCCATGACAACGGTACAGTTACCCTTATCCGCAGGGATAACGAGTCGGTCTTGGTCTTTACGGAGATTGTGTAAAGCTCTGAGCTCGGCTTGTGGCAAGTTTGGAGGTGGTACAGTGGCTCTTTGTAAAACCTGCGAAACTTGGGATCTTAACGCAAGTTTGTCGCCTTCCGGCAATCCAGAAATACCGTCTTCAATACCAGCTACAATTTCCGCTGTTGGTATTTTCTTTGGAGCCAAGGCAAAGTTCGTGCCCTTCTGAAGTGCAGACGTTTCGGTGTTGTTCAACGGTTTGCTAGAGATGTTTAGCACCCACTTGTCGCGATTAACTGTCACATCGGGCAAGGAGATATTTGACTTTGAGGTTAGGACTTGAAGTTTCTTCGAATGCACAGATCTAATCCTGCTATACTCCTCCTCCTGTTGTTCATAAACTAAGGTCTCGAGGTGTTCAAGGTCCGAGGTGGTTAAACGTGACCGTAAGAAATCCAAAGCAAGTTCCTTTTCTCGAGTCAGTGTGCGGATCTTCTTGTGTGTATCTTCGATTCGCAATTTCAGAAACTGGAAGCCCACGTTCTTCGACAACTTCCAGCCTTTAGGAGACCGAACCGGTGGTTTAATTCTCAAGCTCGGTGGAAGAACTTGAAGGTCTTTGCATCGATGGCTAAAATGTAGGTGTCGGCGATGCCTTGCTGTCTTCAGCATAATTTTGTTGAACGTACGCGCTTTCTGTAAAGTGTCCTTATCGTACTTTTCTGCAATGATTTTAAAAATGGACGTGTAACCAGGTGGTTGATTCATTAAGAAATAAAAACGTTACTCTGGTTAAAAATTTTTGTAGTAAAATGTTCGTAAAATATCTACAATCTAAAATATCTACTGCGGATAAGGGTAACTGTACCGTTGTCATGGATCGCAAGGATTACGACGACAAGGTGCAGCAAATGCTCAACGACCAAAGAACTTACAAGGTGTTAGATAAAGACCCTACACAGCGAACGGAGAGGAAGCTCAATGAAAAATTGGCCAACCTTAAACGAGAAAACAAGATCAGTGACAGCCTTTACAAGAAACTCCGCAGTTCTGACGGACTGCCTCCTCGCTTTTATGGTCTACCAAAGATTCATAAGCCTGGTTTCCCCTTAAGACCTATTGTTTCGTTCATAGACTCTCCAACTTACATGTTATCGAAACATTTGGCGCAGATCCTGAGTCCTCTGATGGGCAACACAGATTTCACGGTCAAGAACAGTGTGGAATTTTGTGAACAGATGAAAAATGTCTCACTCAAAGAAGATGAAGAGCTGGTGTCGTTTGACGTTGTTTCTTTATTTACATCCATTCCGGTGGAACTCGCCATTCAAGTTGCTAAAGATTTGCTTTCCAATGATGTCACCTTGCAGGATAGATCCACCATACCTGTTAATGACATTGTCGATCTGTTGGATTTTTGTTTGTCGACAACAAACTTCAAGTACAACAACAATCACTACCAACAGATCTTCGGAACCGCCATGGGCTCTCCAGTGTCAGCTGTTATGGCAAATCTGGTCATGGAGGACCTTGAAAAACGAGCACTATCCACCTCCCTTTCCCAGCCGTGTTTTTGGAAACGATATGTAGATGATGTATGTGCCGCTGTTAAATCCAACCTGGTGCTAACCTTACAGAATCATTTGAACAGTATCGAGCCATCTATCCAATTTACGGTTGAAAGAGAAACAGAACGGAAAATATCCTTTCTTGACGTCACTGTCTGTCGACAAGACGATGGCCAACTCTCCACTAAAGTCTATCGCAAACCGACACACACAGAAAGATATCTCTCGTTTGACTCCCACCATCCGGCTGCTCACAAAAGGGCTGTGGTCAAGTCTTTGACTGATCGTGCAAAAACTATTCCATCTTCTGTTGATCAACAGTCAAAGGAAATGCAACATGTGACCGCGGCACTCAGGGCGAATGGCTACCCTAAGCGCTTTGTGATTGATGTAAGCAAACCGAAACGACCTTCTCAACAAACGCCTGCAACTGCACCGGATGACAAAAAAGGTTTCTGCATTCTGCCGTACATCAAGGGTACTACGGAACCAATCAAGCGAATTTTAAGCAATTATAATATCAAAGTCGCTTTAAAACCACACCAAACCATCGGCAATTTGTTTCCAAAACCGAAAGATCCATTGCCAAAAGATCAGACTCGTGGCGCAATTTATTCAATTCCCTGCCAAGTTTGTGACAAAAGCTACATCGGAGAAACGAAACGAAAATTTTCCACCCGACTCAAAGAGCATCAAAAAGCAGTTGAAAACAAACACTCACACAAGTCAGCTTTAGCGGAACATTGTTTTCATTCTGGCCACACCATCTCGTGGGAATCGTCAAAGATCTTACGTACAAGCACAAATTGGCGCAAAAGACGTATTTTGGAGGCTTGGGAAATTAACACTTGCAATAATCCGCTAAACCGCGATGACGGCATGCATTTACCGCACGAATTTCTAAATTTAGCCTTTAGGGACAAACATTAGCTCTCGATTTGCATATTATATAAGAACGTGCTTTTTGTATTCACTTATCACTTTCCCCTGATGAAGGCTTTAGTTTAAGCCGAAACGTTGGGACATTGTAGATATTTTACGAACATTTTACTACAAAAATTTTTAACCAGAGTAACGTTTTTATTTCTTAATGTAGCTAAGAACCGTTTATATAAAAAAATTTTGAAGTTGGCCCAGGGAGCACAATAAACCTGGGTGGAGGGTTACTCGCTTTGAAGGTACGTAATGTGTCTATTAAAGGGGGGGGGGTTACATGTTAACACTTTAGCTATTTGGACTCGTGCATCAGGGACAAGTCTGGACATACAGAGCAATACCACATTGTAATGCAAGTTTTGAAAGAAACGAAAGGTATTGTAAACAATCAAGCCTGTTTTATTAGACATTGTGGAATGCGGACAGAAGCAAACAGTAACCAGGGTTCCTTTTTATTCTCATATGAAAGGGACGGGTATGCTCGTCGGAAATTTAGATTGACCCCCTTACGACTGAAGACAGGTTCAAGTATTTCAAACATTTTTTGGCCCCGAATATATACTACTTGCCATACGTGATCGGTCTAGACCGCCAACACAGGGTAAAGAGGAAGAATAGTGTCTTTGCCTAAGCTCTTCTACGGGGTCTTCTACTCGAGGTTTGACCAAGCCAGAAGTGGGCTCGCCTCACCTAATGCGGGACCAGTTTAGCTGTTGAAAGGGTCGCCGTTTAATTAAACAAACGTTCTCACCTTTTCGTTTTGTGCCCATTCGTCTATGACGTCAGCAAAGTTAAAGTACTTCGGAACTTGAAAATCTTTTGTTCCCCAGATTACCACGTCATCCATCAGCAAAGTAGCTTTGAGATCCACTGCAAGACAATGACAGTAATTTAGTTAGGCTGCTGTTAACCTTTGCTGTGGTGACATTACCAAATGGACTGTGACCTCGAACTTTCTGTCAGCTAATAGAATGGAAATAGTTATTTTAAATAAACAGAATAAATGCGATATTTATTCAATTGTACTGCAACATTGCGCTTGCGCTAATTTCGCATTGCTCTTCTCATTTAGTAGATTACTCTTGAGCAACAAACCACCAACTTAGCGAAGCGCTTCGCTACCCTCACGCAATCCGTCACGGAATAAATTAACTTTCACTTGGTTCGAGATAAACTTTTCCTGTTTATTTTATTTATAATTTATTATTACCATTTTTTTTTACTTTGCAGATGATATTTGGCCATAAGTGGAGGTTTGTTAATTTCCCCAAGAAGTTCAAACCAGAAAACGTCAATGGCACGACACCGCTTCAGCCATGGCGATTTTAAAGTTAGGTTCAGTGTCTTGGCATTCGTTTTGAATCAAGAGTCATTTGATTGTTTAGTAAAATCTTCCCTTTTCATTCAATTTCGTTTATGTATATAAGGGTCTCAAAAATCGATATCTTAAATTTCAACGGATACACAGGAATTAATTATAACAACCCAAAAATTGCACATTTTGGGTGAGAGTGAATAATCCATACTTATAAGCGATATTCAAGCAAAACCTGTACATCACTTGTTAGAGCGGTGTTTTTAAGTCCTGTTTCAGTATATTTCGGTTTGATACACTCACCTCGATGTATTCTTGTCCATATTTGCGGACGTGACGTTTTTCTACCCTCTGAGGCCCCGTTTACACGGGTCCG
The DNA here is from genome assembly GCF_052425735.1 of Oculina patagonica. Taxonomy (NCBI): domain Eukaryota; kingdom Metazoa; phylum Cnidaria; class Anthozoa; order Scleractinia; family Oculinidae; genus Oculina; species Oculina patagonica. The sequence goes on from NC_135761.1 coordinate 45,833,072, forward strand.
GACAAATTTTTGCATGGACGAATTTTGTTCCTGGACCGCCTGTTTACATGGATCCGTGCAAATTCTGTTACAGATTGCAGTGGTGTTTACACGGATCCGTGCAAATTTTAGACCAGTCGCGGCATGTGAATGGCTTTTTTACGTCTCTGTTGTGATTGGTTATCGCTAATGTTTTAAGCCAATCATGTTGCAGCTGATGCAGTACGCGACAAATCAAACATGGCGGCAGACAAAAACTTTGGCTTTGGCTTTCTGGCCCGTGACTTTTTCCTCGGTTGGTTGTTTCGTAAGCTGTACATGCTCACAAAGAAATTCAAACGTGTAAGATGCCTCGATCGATGAAGAAGATCGGAAACAAAAGCCATTTGCAGCAACGTGTACTGCAAAAGCCCGCCTAATCCGGCCAAAATAGCGATGCATGCTGCTGCCGCTCGTCTCCTCATATCTGCATTTGTTTCTTTTGTCTTAAATTTAACAAAATGGAACAAAATGTTTCATTTTCGATAGGCAACCAGGCAAAACATAACTAGATTCCAGGCCTTAACAACGCTATCTGAGCAAAAAGTTGCACGGTTCGGGTGTTTACACGAGTCCGTACGAAATATGGAACCGTGCCGGTCAAAAAGTTGACCTGCTTTTTTCAGGTCCCAAACTTGCACTTAGCCGTTCAAAAATTCGTCCAGTTCCGCCGGTCCCGTGTAAACGCAAGGTGGAACCGTGCAAGTTTTTGTCCGTGCAAAAATTTGTCCGGACCCGTGTAAACGGGGCCTGACTGTTACGCTATTCAATGTCGTGCAATAATCCCACGATATTCATTACAACGTGCGATGCATGACGAAATTTGCATTACACTAATAAAATGGCGTGAAACGAAAAGACTTTTGTTGAAATAGCGACAGCGAAGGAAAGAATTAAATAAGAAAACTACGGCGAATCTATTAGCAGAAAGCTATCAAGACGAAACTGGATTGCAATCAGTCAAAAACTTTCGTTGCTTGTCCTTCACTAGCCTCCTACGCAAAGAACGACTGCGTGGGAGGTTAGTCCTTCACCGTCTAGTACAGTATTTCGCTATAAAGGGTACAAGATTCTTTATGGCTGTGGCCGATCAAGACGTCATAACTTCAACAAAAGAAAATTGAAAGGAAACAACCTACATAATGAGGGTTTGCATTAAATATATAGTCTATTTATCTCAGCAAGAGCGGGAATATAGCTGCTCTAATCTGGCAACCAACTAACGCACTACTACATCTTGATTAAGCATATCAAACTATAAGCAAATAAAACAAATAAGCCCAGATGTCATTCCAGCCGAGCGAGATGCAAACCCACCTTTAAACAAGTAGATTTGTTGCTGGAAAAGTAGCAACAAATAGGGATGCCGAAAAGATTTTGTATGCTTAATGATAAACCGTAGACTACATTGGTCGGAAGAGTTCCGTTATAGTATTTTTTCGACTTTTTTTGCTTGTTTACAAGCAAAAAGTAGGAGAATAGCGTTTACATCGGCTAAAATCTGAACCGGAAGGGATCGCATTCTTGTTAACTCTCAAGGGACTGTTTTAATTTCTCAAGGGAATACTTTCCGCTGTGGGTGATCAAAGCGCGTGACTTGTAAAGTGTCACTCTATAGTTGTGCTTCAGCACTTCCGTTCTTGTAGAAAAAACGTGACTTGTCAATTTACAAACGTTATATAAGAATCAAAAACGTGAGTAGCCCAAATCTTACGTCACATAACCAATTAAGAATGTAAGGGGTTCAGCGCTCGAAGGCAGCGAAGTTTAAAACGATTAAGAACGCAATTTTTACTAGTACAAGTCTTTAGGCGCTAATATTAATTTAACCTAAAACGATTAACAACGCAAATTTGTACTCGTACAAGTCTTTCACACACTAAAACGTTGCTAATAGTTAACCAAAGGGAACTCATTTCGTGACAATTGATTATTTCTGCTGAGTTGCACAATTTAGAATTGCAACATCATCTAGCGAAGCGCACTATTACTAAAAATAGATTTCGCCACATGATACCCCCCCCCCCCCCCCCCCCGCGTGAGTCGGACAAAAATTTTAGTTTCGGCAAAGGCTTTGTATGGAGGGGACGCATCCTTGACAAGAAAAAAAGGGCGAGAAAGGCACAATTCGAGGCCGAGATTCTCGAAAGGCTCGAAAAATGATAGATTCCAAACATTTTTGCTTTAGTAATTGAAAAACAGATTGAAGGTATCCAAAAAATGGCCCAAAATTGAATTTATTAGTCGAAGATCCGGCAATGACACCTTGATTCCCACTGCAAAATTATTCAGGCTGCCGAGAAATTTAAGCGGCGGATAGCGAATTACTATCAAATTATATAATTGCGAAGGATAGCACTTGTATGTTTGCTTCATTTAGGCCCCGGAAAGATCGGCGTCGGTTGCAAGAAATTCAGAATTCTTCCCGAATTTGACGGCACTGATCGCCGGCCATCCGATCTGTTTCGACACATGATAGATAGAGGGCGAAAATATTATGCTATTCAAACGCCTTTCTAATGGAATTGACGGCGGGTTTGATTTTAATAAAGCTGTTATTTATCCCCATTACTATTACAGACTGCAGCTACAGCTGCCGAGCTCGGTCAGTGTATATTAAATAGTATTTGCCGCGACAATTGTGTAACGAAATTGACCTCTTTAAATATTCGGGTCAAGCAAGGGGACCGATCGGACGAGCGTTTCTTTGTGTAATTTTGTGGTGGCATAAATCTGAGGTTAGCTCTGTTGTGTTGCAAAATGTGCCACTAAGAACAGTGTAAACGTTTTGCATTTCTCATAAAAATAAATGTTTTCTTTCAGCAAATCGGGCCTTTATAATCCATTCAATAACTGAGAGTAAAACATTTTACACATTTATTGAATAATCGCTCTGTTTGACAAACCTTTTGTTTCAAACCACGGTTTGAGCTTTCTACGTTGCACAGGTAAGGCTTTCCGAATTCCGAGCCAATCTGGCCATGGTTTTGTGAAACAATCGCTAAATATGCCTCCAAAGTGGCCGCCAACCATACATTGCTCTTACAGAGATAGCCTGTTGTGAAATTACTTCCGGTGGAAACAGTAAACGTTAAACGTTTCTTCTGTTCAGAAGTTAATGCATCGCCATTAGAAAAATAAACAGCAACTGTTTTGCTGGAAATGTAGTCGTTAGAAATGACATGTGTAGCCGTAAGGTAAAGAATAACGCGAGGAGAAGCGGCTTTTGGTAATATCCAAACGAAAATTTACTTCTCAATGTGGGGTTAAGATTGCGTGACGAGACAAAAGGTAACTCTGTCGTGCGTAACCTAACCTGCGATACACCGATTCAGCGTAAGCCGGAAGTTGCATGGAAACGAGGCCTAAGGGCCCTCGGCGGCTAAAAACTATAAAGATTTTACTAGCGTGTGGGGCGTTTCAAGTCGAAATAAAGCATTTCCTTTACAAATTAGCCACGATTCTTGATCCCTATCAGTGCAAACGTATAAAGAGAAGAAATTTTAATGTCTACCAGGCGACAGGCGAAATTCTAACAGCTTAACGGTACGATTTTGCTGCCAAACTTCAATATTCCCTCGCCAGCATAGGCTGGATTTTATCTGTTCTCTCAGGTAGTTTACAATCAATTTTGAATTTTGTTAATCAATAAAATGAAACCACTTTAAAGTCCAGAATACCTTTTAACCCTTTCCTTACCAGGTAGCCCTGTGATTTTCGATCTGAATGAAAACTTTCTAGTATTATGGAGAACCTCGCGTATTCACGCAAACATCATTAAAGACAGTCTACTGATTCTGTTACAGAATTTGACAGATTTTTTCAGTAGAATTTGTGATTGGCATGAACTGTTTCAGGTGTAAATTGAATTGTACATGTATTTGAGTTGCAGATTCATACAGGTTAATAATAAAATAAAGCCGACTTTCATATCAAAAGAATGATAATATAAAGTACACAACGTCGTTTTTGACGCCAATGGGTGAGTCGGTGTGTATACATGGAAGCTTATTTAGTGTTTAAAGTCATCAATGCTTTTTAAACACACAAATTCTAGAGTAGTAGCAAAGTGTAGCAGTGTATACAAAGTAGACTCGGTTGTTATTACCGGTAAAGTTATACCGACCTGGAGGCTTACATGTAAACAAGAAAATATTTTCTTGCCGGTCAAATTCGATCCAGTTCACAAATGAAATCAGGTCCGTCCGTAAAAAAATTCAGTGAAAAAATCTTACATACCTGTATTTGACTGGGTTGACTGTACGCTTTTCGATTGTTGATTAATTATTATGATTGGAAAATGTAACAACAAACTGCAGTACATGTTTACCCGAGCTTCTCTGTCGAAACAAACTAACATAATTTAGATAACTGAAACTATTTGTGACACATGTTTACGCGTGACCTTCTCTACGATTCTGTGTCGATACCTGCAACTTTTTATTCGGATCGAAAACCTAAGGGTCTCTCAAAACCAAATTTGTACTGCAAAAGTTTCATAAAGTAAATCATAAGGTAGTTCGTTTTATTGATTAACAAAATCCAAAATTGAGTGTGAACGGCAAACATTCAGGTTATGCTGATGAGCGAATATAAAATATTCGATTCCAAAGAAGGAGACAACAAAATCTTACCGGTAAGCTGTAAGAATTTCTTCTCTAGCCTGCTAGACCTTAAATTTCTTCTTCTTATACTTTTGAACTTAGGATCAAGATTCGCGGCTAATTTGTAAAGGGAATGCTTTTACCGACTCGAAATGCCCCACACGCTAATAAAAACTTTATGAATTTTGACCCGCCGAGGGCCCTTAGGCCTCGTTTCCATGCAACTTCCGGCTTACGCTGAATCGGTGTATACCAGAGTAGTAGTGACAAGGAACAGTAGTTTCTCACGTACTAAAACGAGTTAAAAATAGTCTTGCCAAACCATAAAAACCATTTCCTTGCGAATAAACGCAGCGGCAAGGATATTTTTTTCCGCTTGGCCCAGCCACTTAGCTCGAGTAGCCTTACTCTTGCATGTATTTACTTAATATAAACTCTTCTGGGCACGAAATAAAAGATAGTTGTTGTTTCCTGCACTAATTACGATATTTTAAAGGACCCTAGTCAGCTACACCTTTGTTTTTGTTTACATACGCCATACGCGAGTGTCATACGTGAGTTCCGGTGTTACGCGAGTTCCGGTGTTACGTACTTTTTGCACGTCTTTACCAGCCAAGTTTGTCCGTGCCGTGACTCAAATTTGAGCTGGCCTGTGACAATTGCAAGTGCGGGACGAAGAAAGTTTCGTGTAAAAACAAAACAGCCGCGGTTTTAGTAAATAGAAATCTCAGTGCTTTTGCTCGCCACCGTGAACAAGAGGCAAACGCTGAGAGAGAAATAAAGGTATTTCTTGTAAGATTGTTTTTTGTGTCGTTATACTATATACATGTTGTTTCACACCTTTTTTTAAGTCTTCGCCAACGAAAGTCAGGCTCAGTGCTGTCTCTGGTTATGCTCCTAGGCGGGGGATTTGACACCAGTAATCTGGTCTAATCTGCCCTTTTTTGAGTATATACTTATGCTTAGTGTGCAAGTGGCCCCACGGATGCCTGTGGTGGTGGGCACGTGAACAACTTTCAACTTTATCTTGATTGCTTTCATCACCAAATATAATATTTGTGTTTTTCTAACTTGGTTAAACAAAACTCTAAGATTAAGCTAAAAAAACACAACGAAGACTAAAGCTACAAGATAAAGCGACTAGAATTATGCAGAAATTAGCGAGGTTAAGTACTGTTAATAGCAAATAAACAAACCAATCGAGCCTACCTTGCTAGAAACAAGCTCTTTCTTTCTGCTCTTGATCCACTCAGTAAAGTCTCGAGAACTAAACTGACTACGAGCTAAACACGTGCTCCTATTTATACCAGAGTAGTGACAAGGAACGACAGTTTCTCACGTACTAAAACGAGTTAAAAATAGCCTTGCCAAACCATAAAAACCATTTCCTTGCGAGTAAACGCAGCGGCAAGGATATCCTGCACTAATTACGATATTTTAAAGGATCCTAGTCAGCCACACCTTTGTTTTTGTTTACATACGCCATATGCAAGTGTCATACGCGAGTTCCGGTGTAAGCGAGTTCTGGTGTACGTGAGTTCCGGTGTACGCGAGTTCCGGTGTACGTGAGTTCCGGTGTACGTGAGTTCCGGTGTACGCGAGTTCCGGTGTTACGTACTTTTTGCGCGTCTTTACCAAATGTATGTGCAAATTTCCGCGGCTCTCCTCGGTAAGGCAAAGGCGTGAGATTATGAATATGACTATGGATATGGATATGGAGATAATAACAGGCGGTGAAAGCTTAACAACAGTCGCCGTTTTTTATTTGAAGCTAAAAGAAATCGACAATGAAGCGACTGCAACCAACGTGGTCGTCTTAAATCGAGTGGCGAGTGTTGTTCAGCTATTATTATATTTCACATATACGGGTACTAAGATAACTTGAATCTATATATTGGAACGTGTTTTATTTACCACAGAGCTGCTCCTGCAAGAATACATGCAGCAGAAAGATGACATCTAAGAGCCAAGGTTGTCCGTGCCGTAACTCAAATTTGAGCTGCTGTGACAATACACCGATTCAGCGAAAGCCGGAAGTTGCATGTGAACGAGGCCTAAGGGCCCTCGGCGGCTCAAAATTATAAAGATTTTATTAGCGTGTGGGGCATTTTGAGTTGGTAAAAGCATTCCCTTTACAAATTAGCCACGAATCTTGATTCTTATTAGTTCAAAAGTATAAGAAGAAGAAATTTAAGGTCTTGCAGGCTATAGAAGAAATTCTTACAGCTTACCGGTAAGATTTTGTTGTCATCTTCTTTGGAATCGAATATTTTATATTTACTCATCAGCATAGCCTGAATGTTTGCCGCTCTCTGGCTACACTCAATTTTAGATTTTGTTAATCAATAAAAACGAACGTAACTACCTTATGATTCACTGAATGGAACTTTTGAAGAACAAAATTAATTTGGTTTTGAGAGCCCCTTAGGTTTTCAACCCGAATAAAAAGTTGCATGGTATCGACATAGAATCGTAGAGAGTCACGCGTAAACACGTCTCACAAATAGTTTCAGTTATCTAAATTATGTTAGTTTGTTTCGACAGAAAAGATCACGTAAACATGTATCGCAGTTTGTTGTACATTTCCCAATCATAATAATTAATCAACAATCGAAAAGCGTACAGTCAACCCAGTCAAATACAGGTATGTCAGATTTCTTTCACTGAATTCCGAGGCTTATCAGGTTCTACACCGTAGTACTCCAATTTAGTGTGTTGTAAAGGGACCTTGAGTTAATTAATTGAGATGACGTTTATGTTTTTTAAATATCTTATCCTGAACTATATCAGTGACGGGAACACTTCGGCAGCTAACGTCTTCCGCTGTAAAATGCCCTTATCATAAAAAAAATACTATAACGGAACTCTTCCGACCAATGTAGTCTACGGTTTATCATTAAGCATACAAAATCTTTTCGGCATCCCCATTTGTTGCTACTTTTCCAGCAACAAATCTTTTTGTTTAAAGGCGGGTTTGCATCTCGCTCGGCTGGAATGACATCTGGGCTTATTTGTTTTATTTGCTTATAGTTTGATATGCTTAATCAAGATGTAGTAGTGCGTTAGTTGGTTGCCAGATTAGAGCAGCTATATTCCCGCTCTTGCTGAGATAAATAGACTATATATTTAATGCAAACCCTCATTATGTAGGTTGTTTCCTTTCAATTTTTTTTTGTTGAAGTTATGACGTCTTGATCGGCCACAGCCATAAAGAATCTTGTACCCTTTATAGCGAAATACTGTACTAGACGGTGAAGGACTAACCTCCCACGCAGTCGTTTTCGCTCCTAGCGAGGAGTGCCAAGAATGAGACATGCACTTTTCGCGAGGGACAATAAGAGGGAGGCTATCAGGTTCTACACCGTAGTACTCCAATTTAGTGTGTTGTAAAGGCACCTTGAGTTAATTAATTGAGATGACGTTCATGTTTTTTAAATATCTTATCCTGAACTATATCAGTGACGGGAACACTTTGGCAGCTAACGTCTTCCGCTGTAAAATGCCCTTATCATAAAAAAATACTATAACGGAACTCTTCCGACCAATGTAGTCTACGGTTTATCATTAAGCATACAAAATCTTTTCGGCATCCCCATTTGTTGCTACTTTTCCAGCAACAAATCTACTTGTTTAAAGGTGGGTTTGCATCTCGCTCGGCTGGAATGACATCTGGGCTTATTTGTTTTATAGTTTACAATCAATTTTGAATTTTGTTGATCAATAAAATGAAACCACTTAAAAATCCAGAATACCTTTTAAAAACAGGTTTTTCTGTGGGAAGGAAGCCCTTTGGTTTTCGATCTAAATGAAAACTTTCTAATATATTAATGGCGAAACTCGCGAAAAAGTCACGCACACATCATTAAAGACAGTCTACTGATTCTGTTACAGAATTTGTTAGATTTTTTTCAGTAGAATTTGTGATTGGCATGAACTGTTTCAAGTGTAAATTGAATTGTACATGTATTTGAGTTGCAGATTCATACAGGTTAATAATAAAATAAAGCCAACTTTCATATCAAAAGAATTATAATATAAAGTACACAACGTCGTTTTCGACGCCAATGGGTGAGTTGTGTGTATACACGGAAGGTTATTTAGTGTTTAAATTCATCGATGCTTTTTAATTAAACACACAGATTCTAGAGTGGTAGCAAAATGTAGCAGTGTATTCATAGCAGACGGTTGTTATTACCGGTAAAATTATACTGACCTGTATTCTTGCAGGAGCAGCTCTGTGGTAAATAAAACACGTTCCAATATATAGATTCAAGTTATCTTAGTACCCGTATGTGTGAAATATAATAATAGCTGAACAACACTCGCCACTCGATTTAAGACGACCACGTTGGTTGCGGTCGCTTCATTGTCGATTTCTTTTAGCTTCGATTAAAAAACGGCGACTGTTGTTAAGCTTTCACCGCCTGTTATTATCTCCATATCCATATCCATATCCATATTCATATTCATAATCTCACGCCTTTGCCTTACCGAGGAGAGCCGCGGAGATTTGCACATACATTTGGTAAAGACGCGCAAAAAGTACGTAACACCGGAACTCGCGTACACCGGAACTCACGTACACCGGAACTCGCGTACACCGGAACTCACGTATGACACTTGCATATGGCGTATGTAAACAAAAACAAAGGTGTGGCTGACTAGGATCCTTTAAAATATCGTAATTAGTGCAGGATATCCTTGCCGCTGCGTTTACTCGCAAGGAAATGGTTTTTATGGTTTGGCAAGGCTATTTTTAACTCGTTTTAGTACGTGAGAAACTGCCGTTCCTTGTCACCACTCTGGTATAAATAGGAGCACGTGTTTAGCTCGTAGTCAGTTTAGTTCTCGAGACTTTACTGAGTGGATCAAGAGCAGAAAGAAAGAGCTTGCTTCTAGCAAGGTAGGCTCGATTGGTTTGTTTATTTGCTATTAACAGTACTTAACCTCGCTAATTTCTGCATAATTCTAGTCGCTTTATCTTGTAGCTTTAGTCTTCGTTGTGTTTTTTTAGCTTAATCTTAGAGTTTTGTTTAACCAAGTTAGAAAAACACAAATATTATATTTGGTGATGAAAGCAATCAAGATAAAGTTGTGTCGTTATAGTATAACGACACAAAAAACAATCTTACAAGAAATACCTTTATTTCTCTCTCAGCGTTTGCCTCTTGTTCACGGTGGCGAGCAAAAGCACTGAGATTTCTATTTACTAAAACCGCGGCTGTTTTGTTTTTACACGAAACTTTCTTCGTCCCGCACTTGCAATTGTCACAGGCCAGCTCAAATTTGAGTCACGGCACGGACAAACTTGGCTGGTAAAGACGTGCAAAAAGTACGTAACACCGGAACTCGCGTAACACCGGAACTCACGTATGACACTCGCGTATGGCGTATGTAAACAAAAACAAAGGTGTAGCTGACTAGGGTCCTTTAAAATATCGTAATTAGTGCAGGAAACAACAACGATCTTTTATTTCGTGCCCAGAAGAGTTTATATTAAGTAAATACATGCAAGAGTAAAAAAATATCCTTGCCGCTGCGTTTATTCGCAAGGAAATGGTTTTTATGGTTTGGCAAGACTATTTTTAACTCGTTTTAGTACGTGAGAAACTGCTGTTCCTTGTCACTACTACTCTGGTATACACCGATTCAGCGTAAGCCGGAAGTGGCATGGAAACGAGGCCTAAGGGCCCTCGGCGGGTCAAAATTCATAAAGTTTTTATTAGCGTGTGGGGCATTTCGAGTCGGTAAAAGCATTCCCTTTACAAATTAGCCGCGAATCTTTGCCATGTTTATTGAAAGACCACGTGATTACGAGTGACGTAACATATATCATGACATCTCCCCTCTAAGCAAATACATGTATGAGGAGTAATAAACATGCTATTAAAATATCAACATTATCCACAGTTCATTGTCCAAGACCTTATGTCAAAAGTCATTTTAAAACAAGTGTTCTCAGCTGATAACAACAACTCAGCAAGTCAGCATAGCAACATGCAATATACAAAAACTAATAGTATATAAAGTCATCTTGTCTTGGTGCTCGAATAGTACGGCCATATCTTGTTCTGACTACTTCAGGTGTCTTGATGATGGTTCTGTCACTTCCTCTGCTCTGCGTGTTCCCTCTGTCACCTTTCGGACTTGTGACTTCCGGTGTCTTGATGATGTCTCTCCTGTTTCGTCTGTAGAGAGTTCCATTGCTGTTCACAATTACTGATCGAGGGGTGTGAGCAAGTTTTGTAACCGTAGCAGGTTTCCAGCCATTCTTTGCTTTCATTTGAACAGTGTCACCAGTTGTGACAGGAGGTAGTGACTTTGCTCCTCTGTCAAAGTACAGCTTCTGTGATTTCTGTTGAGCTAAGAGCTGGGACTTAGCATCGGTTGGGATTCTTGCATTCAGCAACTGTGTAGCAGTTGGAAGTTTGGTTTTCAGCCTTCTGTTAAGGAAAATTTGAGCTGGAGAGTAGCTCAGTCCAGTGATTGGAGTATTTCTGTTTTCCAGCAAGGCAATGTATGGGTCGGTACCATCTTCATTAGCTTTCTTTAGTACAGATTTGGCTGTTCCAACGGCTTTTTCTACTTGTCCATTTGCTTGTGGGTGCTTGGGACTTGTAGTTGTGTGTTTAAATTCCCATGAATTTGCAAACTGTTTGAATTTCCGGCTTGAGAACTGGGGACCGTTGTCGGAAATGACCTCATCAGGTATCCCATAGCGTGCAAAGGTGGATTTAAGTTGGGTGATGACTTCAGAACTTACGGTGCTGTCGCGCAGCAAGCCAATTTCTACCCATTTTGAGTAATAGTCTACAGTTAAGAGATAGTCCTTTTCGCCCCATGTAAGGGAATCCGAAATCCGGAATCCAACATATTTTTGCTCTCGGAATCCGGAATCCAGGCCTTTGGAATCCGGAATCCCGCCTGTGGAATCCAGAATCCAGCCTCCTGTGGAATCCGGAATCTACCATCAGAGCACTACAAAAACTACGAAGCTAACCAGAAAGCGAACGTAAATTTTTGATATTTGGTTACTAAATTCAAATCAAGTTCTAAATCAACACGGCGGTGTTGTGGTCTTTGATCATCCTGGTAGGGCGCATGCATTATTTGTTAAAAAAATACCATTTTATCATGCTGCGTTTTGACCTTTAAAAATTGAAATTTATACCAAGAGTAACGCAATGTCTCTCAACTGTCAACAATGCTCACAGGAGGTGTTTTATCCTTTTCGGTTCCATGCGGAGCTCGCCATTCTTGTGACACAGATGAAAATCCTTGTAAATTTTCCACAAATTCGGTAATAGTGAAAGCGGTAAAAGGTAAGTTTGATTGACGGTGAAATCTGGCGAAGTTAAACCACTGAGAATTTTTGTCCAGGAAGTTCCCCTGTGGAAGTAACACGACTCCCAGGTGCTCTTTCGATTCGGCGATCGAGAAATTCTCAGTTCGAGCTGGTTCTTCTTGTCGTTTGAGGAGATTGAAATACGTACGGAATTCGAGATGGGGAAGCATTAGCCTGTGAACAGGCTCTCCGGTCGAGGATGCATTAGAAAACACTAAAAAAATGTATATTTCTGACTTGGTGTGGATTGTGGATTTTTTGCGATACATCAAGCGGATTCGCGGATCTCGAAAGTACAGCAGATCGCGGATAAGCCAGGGGCACCCAACAGACCGTTTCGGTGAATATCTGTTCGGAAGACTTATAATGGCCTACGATTTTCGGATTAAAGTGTGATGAGAAAACTGGAGTTCTCTTTAGCTCAAACATTCGTGTCGTGGGGAAAGTAATGCCTGTTGTTTTCTGACAGAGAAAAATGTCGTTTTGTGTACGGAAAAAAGGCCAGCTACGATTTTCGAAAAGGCAACAGCGGCTCGTAAATTCGGGTAATAATATTTCGTTCCCTAAAACTTTCTGAAGTTTGAAAATCCAGCTAGCGTATCCAAAAAGATACACTTTTCTTAGCGTTTAAAGATAAGGCTTTAAACCGCACAAAAAGGACACTTATAACGTAAAAACGGTGTTCCGACACCTAAAGTAAAATTTTCTTGTTGGGTGCCCGTGATAAGCTGACAGTTTTTGCCCAGATTCCGATCTCTTTATGTCGGGAAGGTCGGATCGTGGATAAACGAAGTTGGAATCACTCTTGTCGGTCTTCGGCGATATGTTGGCGAATTGTCGAAAAAAAAAAGTAATGAAACGTGGTGTTGTATCCCGATCTCGGATGCTTTATTCTACTTGTCCTCTAGTGTTTGTAGGAGTTCCTTTTGTTAATTTCTGGGGCAAAACCGATGCGCAATTTATTAGGTGTCGTTGTTTTCAATTAAATCAGCTTTCATCATTTGCAGTTTTACTCTAGATCGTTGATAGTGCAACAGAAATTTTTTCTAACATCACCTTACCTTACCTTTACTTAAACACGGTTGTCTTTTTAAAGCTCAGAGAAGCTTGTGGGGCCGTGTTTTCCCAATCGAATTAGAATTTGGCAGTAGTGTTTTTCACAGTTGCTATTAATTGATACTGGAAACTTCGGGAGTGAAATTTTGAACGGTCTCCTTCAGACGCCACATACACAGATGCAAAAGTAAAGCTACGTCAGTCTGTAGCTCGCTTCTTTTAAAGCCAGTTGGGTTGTTATTTTCTTTAGGAGGTCTCTAATCTGGGAATCACAATTACTCTTATACCCGTGTAATTTGTTCGCTCAAGAGTTAAAAGAATGCCCGGTATAATAATCAAACATGTCTCGCGTTGCCAGAATCTTATAATGATAACACTTACATATAAAAAGAAGAGAAGAGAAAGGAAAAATTCATCTTTTTCTATTTTATAAACTATATGATATATACATAAAATTTATGATCAAGCGGCCACGTTAATTTTAAATTTTTGTAAGACAACCGTCGTTGTCATGGTCGGAAACTAAATGAATTTTTTAACTTGGCAATATGAATACAAAAAATAATGTCTTTTAGTGTAATTTTCTTTCTTAAAGTGTATATGACATGAACAATATTTCCTGCTTATTTGAAAGGCCTTTCAAAATTCAGTGGAATGGCATTTTTCTTTTTGAAATATCTTTTTTCGTTTCAGAGATATTGACGTTTTTGTATTATGCAAATTAGATCAGTGATGACGTCATAAGATTTGACTCTAAAAATGGTAAAATACTGAATAAACAATATCTCTAAAACTATTAAAGCAGTGTTCTTAAGATCGCGCAGGACCCTTGAAATCATTATGTATGTATTTATTTAAAGAGTATGCACGAACTGCGACAACTGAAGCCGACAACAAACGAAATATTCATGAGAATTTTTTTTCTCAGAGTTCTTTGCACAAGTAATTACACGGTATTGTTCTCAGCCTCGCATCCCGTGCGCTGGAACATAGCGAATTATCATAATTAGATTCGCAGCTTTAACCCTTAGAATCCTAAGGTTCTGGTATTTTTTAAGCAGTTTTCTGGGCTCAAACTAATCTGTCGAATTTCGTGATTGCATATAAGAAGCTCAAGTAAAAATGTGTGCTGTTTCAAAACACTGAGGGCTCAAAGTTTCATTGTGACGTCAGCATTCAACCGTTTCTTTCTTGTTGAGCGAGCATACGGGCTCGAATCTGGCGAATATTTCGTTTATAAGGGTTTTTTCGAGTCATTTTCCACTGCAGAAGCCCCCAGGCTGGCATCATTAAGCTAGAATGGTGGGTAGAGGCCAGCATCTGAAAGAAACCAGAGGTGAGAGATGATTTTGTCTTGATTGGAACGCCAGAAATATTCGAATCGAAAGATGGCGGTTCATTGGTAAAGTTGTCTCTCTGGCCGTTCTGTGGGTGGATTCCAAGACCTGCCAATGCATGTTGGACGAGTTCTGACTTCCAAAGAATGCAATCGGTGCAACATTTTGCCGGCAGGATTGGGTGGCTCGACACTTATAAAAAATATATGGAATAAAGGTAGGAAGCCATGACTGTTTTTGCCAAGCATCCCTTTCGGTCAGCAACGAGGAAATTACAGGTTTGCAAGCATAGCTCTAATCGAATAGTAATTGCTGAGTCTGCTAAATGATTGATGGGAAATTTCCTTGGTGAACGGAAGGGAATAGGGTCAAAGTTTGCTGCAAATGTATATTTTTGAAGTCAGAATTATTTTTTTATTAAAAAAATGGAGGCAAAGATGTGTGTTTTTTGTTGTTGTCCTGTTACGTAGAAAACGGGCATTTTCAGATTTGCTTCTGAACAAACAACCATATGCAACAGAAATCAAGAGTTTTAGTCAGTTAGTTGGCTTTTAAAGCTATGAAAATTATCACTTTGCCATAAAAAGCAGTCATTACTATCATGTGCCCAGATATGTAAAAGCTAGAGCTTTTTCAATCACTGCTGGTATTTTCCACGCACATATGCGTTGTTAGGACTTAAAGGGTTAAATAAAGCACACGTTGTTGTAAACATCGACTCGGAAGGTCTTCGGAAGCCTCAAAACCTGCAATTTTGTGTCCAAGTTTTCTCCGCCGATATAGAATTTCAAGAGTTGATTCGCGAGGAACATAAACTTGGTCTACTCTATTGTGCTATGACTAGAGCGAACATTTAAATTTCCTTCTCAAAATAAAGATAGCACGTTTCAAAGTTTAGATTTCACATTTTTGCTCTCTTAGAAGCCATTAACTTGTAGCAGTTTTTGAAATCGAAAATTTCGTTCTAGCCATAGCACAAAAGAGGTTATGATTTATCACTAGGATATATAATCATTTAATTTGGTGCGCTGTTCTAGCTGAAAACTTGGACACAAAATCGCATTATCTGCAGTTAAATTTTTAAGGGCTTGTAACATCACAGACAACGGTCATCTCTCAGTAAAAGGACAATCATGATGTAATTCCATCATCCCCGAATATCCTTGTTAAATTTTAGAGGAATCGATGTTCAAAACGTAGTGAATTAAAGCTTTACAAGATAACACTCCGTCAAGAAATTTGGCTAATGAATTTATTAATGAGCGAGGGTCCCGCGCGACCTTAAAACTTGGCACCTTAAATGTGCATCACAAAAGAAACAAAATGTCACTCTTAGGGCTGTTGCCATGGCAACAGTTTTGCTGCTGGTGCTGTCTCAATAAAAACTGAAATTCCCAGTTTTTGTCTTAAACCAAGAACCATCTAGCGCAGCCAAACCGATGGTGGGAATTAAGTCAATATGGGAACTATGTCTGTTCTAAGCAGGACCCTTTGTCTCACTTTAGAGGCCAGATATGGGGATATTTGTCTTTTTGACAGAGAGAGACTGGAGCTGAAAGAGTTGCTATGGCAACAATACTAAGGGTGTCATTTTGTTCCTGTTGTGATGCACATTTGTGGCGCCAAGTTTCAAGAACACTGCTTCAATATTTCCAGAGATATATTTTATTCAGTATTTTACCATTTTTTAGAGTCAAATCTTATGACGTCATCATTGATCTAATTTGCATAATACAAAAACGTCAATATCTCTAAAATGAAAAAAGATATTTCGAAAAGAAAAACGCCATTCTTCTGTATTTCGAAAGGCCTTTCAAATAAGCAGAAAATATTTTTCATGTCATATACACTTTAAAAGCAACAGAAAACGCACAGAATTGAAAGGAGTCTATGGGCCTGTTTACATGATTCCGGAATGCTTTATTCTACTGGTCCTCTACTGTAGGTAAGAGTTCATGTTGTTAATTTCTTGGACAAGGGGCATTGTTCTCTCGAAAGGAACGAGCCATTCATGTGAGACCTTGGAACAGGGTCTACCCCTTCCCTTAGGCAACCAATAACCTTATTCGAGATGTCATAACAAAGTATTAGAAACATCACATTTTAGCATATTCCCCATCATCACTTGAATTAAATAACCGTCCTCAAGATAGTACCCTGTACGCTGTATCATTGCCGGAGAAAAATCAGGTAAGATCAGTTGAAGCCCCAAAGTTAGTTTTCAAATTTGTTTCTTTGCACAGACTTCACGTGACATATCAAGGCTGACCCAACCGTTAATAACGCGAATCGTGGAAAATGCGAAAACCGATGCGCATTTTTTATTTTAAAACGTATTTATTAGGTGTCGTTGTTTTCAATTAAATCAGCTTTCATCGTTTGCAGTTTTACTCTAGATCGTTGATAGTGTAACAGAATTTTTCTTACATCACCCTACCTTACCTTTACTTAAACACGCACGGCTGTCTTTTTAAAGCTCAGAGAAGCTTGTGGGGCCGTGTTTTCCCGATCGAATTAGAATTTGGCAGTAGTGTTTTTTTTTTCACAGTTGCTATTAATTGATACTGGAAATTGCGGGAGTGTAATTTTGCACGGTTTCCTTCAGACGCCACATTCACAGATGCGAAAGTAAAGCTATGTCAGTCTGTAGCACGCTTCTTTTAAAGCCAGTTGGGTTGTTATTTTCTTCAGGAGGTCTCTAATCTGGGAATCACAATTACTCTTATACCCGTGTAATTTGTACGCTCAAGAGTTAAAAGAATGCCCGGTATAATAAGCAAACATGTCTCGCGTTGCCAGAATCTTATAATGATAACACTTACATATAAAAAGAAGAGAAGAGAAAGGAAACATTCATCTATTTCTATTTTATAAACTATATGATATAAACATAAAATTTATGATCAAACGGCCACGTTAATTTTGAATTTTTGATGACAACCGCCGTTGTCATGGTCGAAAACTAAATGAATTTTTAAACTTGGCAATATGAATACATAAAATAATGTCTTTTAGTGTAATTTTCTTTCTTAAAAGCAACAGAAAACGCACAAAATTGAAATGAGTCTATGGGCCTGTTTACATGATTCCGGAATGCTTTATTCTACTGGTCCTCCACTGTAGGTAGGAGTTCCTGTTGTTAATTTCTTGGACAAGGAACGAGCCATTAATGTGAGACCTTGGGACAGGGTCTACCCCATCCCCTTAGGCAACCAATAACCTTATTCGAGATGTCATAACAAAGTATTAGAAACATCACATTTTAGCATATTCCCCATCATCACTTGAATGAAATAACCGTTCTCAAGATAGTACGCTGTATCATTGCCGGAGCAAATCAGGTAAGATCAGTTTAAGTCCCAAAGTTAGTTTTCAATTTTTTTTTTTTACAAGTATATATGGAGTTTGAAAGATCAGAACACTAAGCATGACATCAAGTGGTGCAAAGTTAAACAGCCTAGGTCTTATTCGAATATAACCAAGAGATGTAATTTGTGTTTGTGGGAGAAATGTTTCATTTTATGTAAACCGGAAGCGAGCCCGTATCGTGTTGCAGACATGCTAGGAAATTCTTGCTGGAAAACGTTATCATGTAACTGGTGATAAAGTTCCCGCGTGACGTGACATGTGACACACAATGTATTGTATTGTTCTGTATTTTCAAATTTCTTTCAATGTAACCGTTTTTTCTGGCAGTCCCCTGATGATGATTGCCTCGCATGAGGCATGAAACTCAGGGTAGCGATTAAACAGATTTTAATGCCTTGGTTGAAATCGACTAAAAACAGATTTAACCTGAAAACCAATTTGACCTGCAACAGATACAGTTGAACCCTGTTATTTCGAACCGTCAGGGGAAACAAAAAATAGTTCGAAATAGCGGGAGTTCGACATAGCCGATAGTAAATGACTGAAGGGCAAATCCAAGGGAAACGGGTTTTAGTTCGAATTAACGGGGAATTCGAAATAACCGAGTTCGAATTAGCGAGGTTCAACTGTATTTAGCGTAGTCCGGATCACTTTGGTCGGTTTTCGTCGGTATGTTGGCGTAATTGTCGCAACTGACAAGCAGTGAAACGAACCTTCTGAAACAGTTGGCATAAGAAGCAACATCTACTTTCCGTTGCAGCGAATCTATACCACACAAAGTTTTCATGTAATGCGGATTTGGACTTGAACGAGAACAGTGGCGAATTGACGGATTTGGCCCAAAAACGGCACGGATCGGCGGATTTGCGTACCCCGATTCATCTCCTCTTTAAGCAATATATCATTTTTACAGCAATATTTTAAGCGCTGAACGTTTATTTTCTTCTAATTTTAAATGCATTGTCCGGTATCTGAGACTATGCCCCCGGACCCCCTAGTTGCCTCACGCTTCTTCACTCAAATTCTTGATGCGCGGGACTGCGAGCTAAGTTAGCGTATCGAACTGTGAAACAGTATTTACGGGATTAAGTAGCCTGTGTACAGCCGTCCCACTCCCCTAAAAAAATCAGGGTGGGAACGGTTCCCTCCCGATTTTTTTTAGGGGAGCGGGACGGCTGTACACAGCTGGCTAGGGATTAAGCTTTTTGCATGGAATTATAAATGTAAGTCCAGCTGTTCTTTGTTCTATAGAAATACGTGCGTAATTTCGAAGTAATCAATATTGTTATTTAATTGAATTTTTTTCTCGCTTTACGCTCTACGTTTTTACGTATATTTAAATTTAATATACTAAAAAAAAGAAAGAAAATAGACGACATCGCATCTTAACAGCTGAATATGCTATAAAAATAGCGTAATCTGCTGTTGAGGTACCACTAAAAAACAGATTTAAAAGGTGTGGAATCCGTAACCTCGCACCTTTTGGAATCCGGAATCCTCAGGCATTGAATCCGGAATCCAGTAACTGGAATCCGGAATCCACGATGCGGAATCCGGAATCCAAGACTCTCTTGGATTCCCTTACATGGGGCGATCCTTTCCACCAAGGGTGAATAGATCGCAGGCGATCTTTTGCTAGGGCCTATCTGGAACTTCATGCTGTATCAGTGGCTCTTTGGTATTGTTCTTTCTATGCTTTAGGCATGAACTGCAATTTGCAATCACATCTGTAATCTGTGCATTCATGTTCGGCCAGTACAGGATGTCACGGGCTCTTCGCTTGCTCTTCTCAATTCCAAGGTGGCTTTCGTGAATTCTTTTAAGCATTTCGGGTCTCAGTCGTTCAGGAACAATCATCTTGTGACTTTTGAAAAGAATTCCATCTGCTTCATGAATTTCTTCTTTGAAACTCCAGTATGGTTTTGCATCAGCAGGTACTTTATTCTTGTGGTCAGGCCATCCTTGTTTGGTCAGCTGTGCAACTGTCTGAAGAGATTGATCTGCCTTTGTTGCTTCTTGAAACTCTTTCAGTTTCTGTTCTGAAATTGGGAGATTAGCTACCAGGAGATGGATTTGCATTTCAATTTCAGCATCAGGTATCCCTTGATTAGTGTTAGTGGTCTCCAGGTGGGCTCTGGATAGTGCATCAGCAATGAACATCAGTTTTCCTGGAACGTACTTCACGTTTAGGTGGTAGTGCTGCAATCGAAGCAGTAGGCGTTGTATTCTGGGTGGTGCTTTGGCAATTGGTTTGGCAAAAATTGCTTCTAGTGGCTTGTGATCAGATTCTACTTCTATTTCTTTGCCATACAGGTACTGATGAAAACGTTCGCATCCAAATACTATTGCCAGTGTTTCTTTTTCAATCTGTGCATATCCTTTCTGGCAGTCAGTCAGGGATTTTGATGCATATGCCACAGGCTGATTATCTTGAAGTAACACAGCTCCAAGTCCTGATTGGGATGCATCTACTGAGAGCTTCACAGGCTTGTTTACATCATAGTAGCTCAGTACTGGTTTTGAGGTTAGGACCTTCTTAATTTCATTAAGAGCTTTTTCTTGCTGCTCCTCCCAGTGCCATTGTACCTCTTGCTTGAGTAGGACTCTTAGCGGCTCAGTTAAGGCGCTCATGTTTGGGATGAACTTGCTTAGGTAAGTTACCATGCCTAGCAGGAACCCTAAGTTCAAAAGTATAAGAAGAAGAAATTTAAGGTCTTGCAGGCTAGAGAAGAAATTCTTACAGCTTACCGGTAAGATTTTGTTGTCTCCTTCTTTGGAATCGAATACTTTATATTCGCTCATCAGCATAACCTGAATGTTTGCCGTTCACACTCAATTTTGGATTTTGTTAATCAATAAAACGAACTACCTTATGATTTACTGAATGGAACTTTTGAAGTACAAATTTGGTTTTGAGAGACCCTTAGGTTTTCAATCCGAATAAAAAGTTGCAGGTATCGACACAGAATCGTAGAGAAGGTCACGCGTAAACATGTGTCACAAATAGTTTCAGTTATCTAAATTATGTTAGTTTGTTTCGACAGAGAAGCTCGGGTAAACATGTACTGCAGTTTGTTGTTACATTTTCCAATCATAATAATTAATCAACAATCGAAAAGCGTACAGTCAACCCAGTCAAATACAGGTATGTCAGATTTTTTCACTGAATTTTTTTACGGACGGACCTGATTTCATTTGTGAACTGGATCGAATTTGACCGGCAAGAAAATATTTTCTTGTTTACATGTAAGCCTCCAGGTCGGTATAACTTTACCGGTAATAACAACCGAGTCTGCTTTGTATACACTGCTACACTTTGCTACTACTCTAGAATTTGTGTGTTTAAAAAGCATTGATGACTTTAAACACTAAATAAGCTTCCATGTATACACACCGACTCACCCATTGGCGTCAAAAACGACGTTGTGTACTTTATATTATCATTCTTTTGATATGAAAGTCGGCTTTATTTTATTATTAACCTGTATGAATCTGCAACTCAAATGCATGTACAATTTAATTTACACCTGAAACAGTTCATGCCAATCACAAATTCTACTGAAAAAATCTGTCAAATTCTGTAACAGAATCAGTAGACTGTCTTTAATGATGTTTGCGTGAATACGCGAGTTTCTCCATAATACTAGAAAGTTTTCATTCAGATCGAAAACCACAGGGCTACCTGGTAAGGAAAGGGTTAAAAGGTATTCTGGACTTTAAAGTGGTTTCATTTATTGATTAACAAAATTCAAAATTGATTGTAATCTACCTGAGAGAACAGATGAAATCCAGCCTATGCTGGCGAGGGAATATTGAAGTTTGGCAGCAAAATCGTACCGCTAAGCTGTTAGAATTTCGCCTGTCGCCTGGTAGACATTAAAATTTCTTCTCTTTATACGTTTGCACTGATAGGGATCAAGAATCGTGGCTAATTTGTAAAGGAAATACTTGAAACGCCCCACACGCTAGTAAAATCTTTATAGTTTTTAGCCGCCGAGGGCCCTTAGGCCTCGTTTCCATGCAACTTCCGGCTTACGCTGAATCGGTGTATCGCAGGTTAGGTTACGCACGACAGAGTTACCTTTTGTCTCGTCACGCAATCTTAACCCCACATTGAGAAGTAAATTTTCGTTTGGATATTACCAAAAGCCGCTTCTCCTCGCGTTATTCTTTACCTTACGGCTACACATGTCATTTCTAACGACTACATTTCCAGCAAAACAGTTGCTGTTTATTTTCCTAATGGCGATGCATTAACTTCTGAACAGAAGAAACGTTTAACGTTTACTGTTTCCACCGGAAGTAATTTCACAACAGGCTATCTCTGTAAGAGCAATGTATGGTTGGCGGCCACTTTGGAGGCATATTTAGCGATTGTTTCACCAAACCATGGCCAGATTGGCTCGGAATTTAGAAAGCCTTACCTGTGCAACGTAGAAAGCTCAAACCGTGGTTTGAAACAAAAGGTTTGTCAAACAGAGCGATTATTCAATAAATGTGTAAAATGTTTTACTCTCAGTTATTGAATGGATTATAAAGGCCCGATTTGCTGAAAGAAAACATTTATTTTTATGAGAAATGTAAAACGTTTACACTGTTCTTAGTGGCACATTTTGCAACACAACAGAGCTAACCTCAGATTTATGCCACCACAAAATTACACAAAGAAACGCTCGTCCGATCGGTCCCCTTGCTTGACCCGAATATTTAAAGAGGTCAATTTCGTTACACAATTGTCGCGGCAAATACTATTTAATATACACTGATCGAGCTCGGCAGCTGTAGCTGCAGTCTGTAATAGTAATGGGGATAAATAACAGCTTTATTAAAATCAAACCCGCCGTCAATTCCATTAGAAAGGCGTTTGAATAGCATAATATTTTCGCCCTCTATCTATCATGTGTCGAAACAGATCGGATGGCCGGCGATCAGTGCCGTCAAATTCGGGAAGAATTCTGAATTTCTTGCAACCGACGCCGATCTTTCCGGGGCCTAAATGAAGCAAACATACAAGTGCTATCCTTCGCAATTATATAATTTGATAGTAATTCGCTATCCGCCGCTTAAATTTCTCGGCAGCCTGAATAATTTTGCAGTGGGAATCAAGGTGTCATTGCCGGATCTTCGACTAATAAATTCAATTTTGGGCCATTTTTTGGATACCTTCAATCTGTTTTTCAATTACTAAAGCAAAAATGTTTGGAATCTATCATTTTTCGAGCCTTTCGAGAATCTCGGCCTCGAATTGTGCCTTTCTCGCCCTTTTTTTCTTGTCAAGGATGCGTCCCCTCCATACAAAGCCTTTGCCGAAACTAAAATTTTTGTCCGACTCACGCGGGGGGGGGGGGGGGGGGTATCATGTGGCGAAATCTATTTTTAGTAATAGTGCGCTTCGCTAGATGATGTTGCAATTCTAAATTGTGCAACTCAGCAGAAATAATCAATTGTCACGAAATGAGTTCCCTTTGGTTAACTATTAGCAACGTTTTAGTGTGTGAAAGACTTGTACGAGTACAAATTTGCGTTGTTAATCGTTTTAGGTAAATTAATATTAGCGCCTAAAGACTTGTACTAGTAAAAATTGCGTTCTTAATCGTTTTAAACTTCGCTGCCTTCGAGCGCTGAACCCCTTACATTCTTAATTGGTTATGTGATGTAAGATTTGGCTACTCACGTTTTTGATTCTTATATAACGTTTGTAAATTGACAAGTCACGTTTTTTCTACAAGAACGGAAGTGCTGAAGCACAACTATAGAGTGACACTTTACAAGTCACGCGCTTTGATCACCCACAGCGGAAAGTATTCCCTTGAGAAATTAAAACAGTCCCTTGAGAGTTAACAAGAATGCGATCCCTTCCGGTTCAGATTTTAGCCGATGTAAACGCTATTCTCCTACTTTTTGCTTGTAAACAAGCAAAAAAAGTCGAAAAAATACTATAACGGAACTCTTCCGACCAATGCAGTCTACGCTTTATCATTAAGCATACAAAATCTTTTCGGCATCCCCATTTGTTGCTACTTTTCCAGCACAAATCTACTTGTTTAAAGGTGGGATAAATAGACTATATATTTAATGCAAACCCTCATTATGTAGGTTGTTTCCTTTCAATTTTCTTTTGTTGAAGTTATGACGTCTTGATCGGCCACAGCCATAAAGAATCTTGTACCCTTTATAGCGAAATACTGTACTAGACGGTGAAGGACTAACCTCCCACGCAGTCGTTCTTTGCGTAGGAGGCTAGTGAAGGACAAGCAACGAAAGTTTTTGACTGATTGCAATCCAGTTTCGTCTTGATAGCTTTCTGCTAATAGATTCGCCGTAGTTTTCTTATTTAATTCTTTCCTTCGCTGTCGCTATTTCAACAAAAGTCTTTTCGTTTCACGCCATTTTAATAATAAATTATAAATAAAATAAACAGGAAAAGTTTATCTCGAACCAAGTGAAAGTTAATTTATTCCGTGACGGATTGCGTGAGGGTAGCGAAGCGCTTCGCTAAGTTGGTAGTTTGTTGCTCAAGAGTAATCTACTAAATGAGAAGAGCAATGCGAAATTAGCGCAAGTGCAATGTTGCAGTACAATTGAATAAATATCGCATTTATTCTGTTTATTTAAAATAACTATTTCCATTCTATTAGCTGACAGAAAGTTCGAGGTCACAGTCCATTTGGTAATGTCACCACAGCAAAGGTTAACAGCAGCCTAACTAAATTACTGTCATTGTCTTGCAGTGGATCTCAAAGCTACTTTGCTGATGGATGACGTGGTAATCTGGGGAACAAAAGATTTTCAAGTTCCGAAGTACTTTAACTTTGCTGACGTCATAGACGAATGGGCACAAAACGAAAAGGTGAGAACGTTTGTTTAATTAAACGGCGACCCTTTCAACAGCTAAACTGGTCCCGCATTAGGTGAGGCGAGCCCACTTCTGGCTCGGTCAAACCTCGAGTAGAAGACCCCTTAGAAGAGCTTAGGCAAAGACACTATTCTTCCTCTTTACCCTGTGTTGGCGGTCTAGACCGATCACGTATGGCAAGTAGTATATTTTCGGGGCCAAAAAATGTTTGAAATACTTGAACCTGTCTTCAGTCGTAAGGGGGTCAATCTAAATTTCCGACGAGCATACCCGTCCCTTTCATATGAGAATAAAAAGGAACCCTGGTTACTGTTTGCTTCTGTCCGCATTCCACAATGTCTAATAAAACAGGCTTGATTGTTTACAATACCTTTCGTTTCTTTCAAAACTTGCATTACAATGTGGTATTGCTTTGTATGTCCAGACTTGTCCCTGATGCACGATTCCAAATAGCTAAAGTGTTAACATGTAACCCCCCCCCCCCCCCCCTTTAATAGACACATTACGTACCTTCAAAGCGAGTAACCCTCCACCCAGGTTTATTCTGCTCCCTGGGCCAACTTCAAAATTTTTTTATATAAACGGTTCTTAGCTATTTGTAAAGAAATGTATGAAAAGCTCTCTCACCCGGGATGGCTCTGTATAGAGGTTGACCCTTCTACCAGGAACAATTTTTATGTATATTAACAAGCTCTAACATTAAATTCCATTCCATTCCATTCCATTCCATTACATTACATTACATTACATTACATTACATTACATTAAATTACACTTTTTAATACCAGTTTTTACCAGTTCAGTTCCTTTCATTTTTTCCTGTTACTGAAAAAATTGAACGAAACGTATATTTTAGTTTCTTAATTTCATCACGGAACGTTACATGCAACATTTACATCTTGCATCACATTTTCTTATTTTCTTATTATATATCGCAATTACAATACTTCAGCATTTTTTCAATAACACCAATAAACGCAATTCCTCTAAAAATGCAATAAAGTAACTGAATATAAAATGAAGTGGAAATCTAGATTGAAGATAAAAAAAGAAGAGGCGGAATCATGCGCGAAGTGAAGTCTATTTGGAACAATATTTCAGAAGCCCCCTTTAGTTTCTTAGTTTCTTGCCTTCACAATTTTTGCTGTTCTATTTTATTTTAGGAAGGCACAAGAAAAAGTGATTACCCAGCTCTGTGGTGGGTTGATGGAGTCGACAACGAAGTTAAATGGAGTTTTCAAGATGTCGCCATAAAATCGAAAAAGTAAGATAACTTCCCGTACAATCTTTATCCGTTCTCCGCCGATTATTTAAAGAATTCGGTTAATTGTAACCGTGAAAACATTTTTTAAATCTTCCAGCCATCTTGTAAAGAACAGGTTAGCCTTAATTTTCATAAAGCCTTTACATTTCGTTTCAGTAGCAGATGGCTCAGTTAAATAATCGAGTTTTGGGAAAAGACCATTAGATTATTTATGAGTGGTTGCATGAATTTTAGCTGCTCGATAGATCTATTTCTTCTTATAGCCCTGCAAAGGATATTGCTTAGATGGCTGATCGTTATTTTTTAAATTCAGAAGCGCTTGATTGATAATGTTTGGGGGGATTTTTCACTCCCCATCAGTAATCGTATGGTCCACGTAACGCTCTCCGAGCGGCCTGCCTGTTCTTTTTGCTTTGTTTTCTCAGCTGAAGCGATACTTAACTGTTTTTTTCTCCATTTCAGGACTGCCAGTATCCTGTCCACAGTAGCCGACATCAAACCAGGAGACCATGTGATGGTGATATTACCCACAATTCCAGAGTACTGGCTGATACAGGATGCGTGTTTAAGAACAGGTACCACCACCATTTTCGAGAGGAAAACTCAGAAGAACACCCAGGAGACACAGTGCATTGTAGTATTGTTTTTATTAATTTTTTAGTAAAGGTTATTGCATTTGTACAGTGTAGCTTTCTGTGCAAAAGACGCGTAGTGGTCGCAGTTTAACGGCAGAATGTGTTTGAATTTTCCAGATTTCACTACGCGATAAATTTGACAAAGTACCGCAAAAAAAAATTCACCCGCTAGACAATTCGCTATTGATTAGGTCTGAGCTCAGTTTTGCTTCAACACAATTGTCACTTCTCATAAAAAGGAAAAAAGTACCGATTGCGCCTGCCAAATAGCAAGAAAGGAGCCCAGGAGTTGTATATAAAAACGATTTTTCTCTAAATAATTACAACAACAAGTACCTTTGTGGATGGTTATTTATTTCCACAGGTGGAGTATTAATTATAACTCCAGTAAATATTGGTCCAAAAGAACTTCATCGCAGAATTTTGAAGTCAAAACCAGTGTGTGTGGTGTCGGCCCCTTGTGATCAGATTAAAAGCGAATTAATTGATATTGTCAATCAGGTTCGTTTGTCTTGTTGTTGTTCTGAGTTGTTTTGCAACGTGTCTTTGAGCTATGGAGTAAAATTCTTGTTATACAGTTTGGTGTTTCTTAATTCTAGGCACGCTTAAACGATTGTGCAAAATTGCATGTTAAGTTTACATCATTCAGTACAATCCCGATTTCTCGATAACGAACCCTCGGTTTCTCAAAGCTCCCGATTTCTCGAAGCAATTTTCGTTTCCCCTCGAGGTTCGAAAAATCGGGATTCTACTGTATCTCAAATTTAATAAACCTGACCTGCCAGCCATAAGATGTTGTGTCGTGGCGTGAAGTCGTGAGTGAGTTGAGGTGTTCTCACTTCTCACCTGTTTGTATAGCAAGAGATAAACCTTAATGAAATCTTAGATAATTTTTTTTTCTCTTCGTCACTTTTAGATAACTAGCTCTGGTCAGGTAGAAGTAAGAAGCAGAATTGTGATCAACAGAATGAAAGATGAAAAATGGTAAAGTAAAAGCTCAAGTGGTCCATTTATAATTGATATTCGTGCAATAGCTCACCAACATTGAGACAATACTTTCGTGTTATGTTTTTCTAGGGAGGGCTGGTTGTCATTTGAAGACCTTTTTGAAACTGCGAGTGCTGATTTTCAGGTAGCATAATGATAACGATAGATAAAATATTTAGCTAATAAGACAAGGGGGGTCCATAGCAAAAAGTGCTATTGATATTTTAAAGAAAGGCCGTTTATAGTACCGTATAGTGCATTTCTTCAAACTTATGTACGATTAGCCAAGAAGGAACAAATTCCAAAGCTCTTGCGCTGTTGTAGAAAGAAAAAGTAAATGCTCGAGTGATTGAACTTCTTCATTTTTCAAAAAGCAAAGAATTGAGAATGCACAGTGTATCATTTTCGTGTGTCAATGCAATTCTTTTGCCATCTGTATTATCCTGTCAACACATGTGTCCAAAGGCGACCGCGAATTCTAAAGTATTGACTTAGTTATAGGCACGGGACGTTATTATTGATTCTTGGTTACTAGGTTGTGTTATGTTATGTTAGCTTAGGCATAAAAGATTAGGTCAGGTCAGGTCAGGTCATGTCATTATGTTATGTTATGTTGTTACGATACTTTCTCTTGTAGTCTGTTAAGTCCTTAAGCTCAGCTCCCACCAACATATTCTTCACAAGCGGCACAAGTGGAAATGCGAAGATGGTTGAACATTGTCACGCCAGCATGGGTCTGGGTAGCACAGGAATTCGATAGTAAGTAAAATAGTTCTTAGTAGCGTTATAAAAAATAAATTATACCATAATCGAGAGAATTCTCGCGCGCTGATTGGTCCAAAAATATTGTCGATGAGAGTATAGACCATGAAAGTGACGTCAGATCACGCCACGCACACGCGCGGGCAAGAAATGTGTAAGTTTGGTTTCCATGAATGAAAGCGAATTTCATCTTGTTTTGTTTGAATCAAGCACGCATTTGTTTTCGGAATTCAGGATTGGACTTCTACTCAGTTGATCTGTCGAAAGAAAATTTACCAGGCTTTTGAAATTTTTGTCTAACTGAGAAGAACGGTGCTAGCGAACCGACAGCGAACTCGGTGAACAGTGAACGAGCGCTAACAAGATCTTCAGAAAGAATAATAATCTTGCTCGCTTCTAGCGATAGGCAAACACTCAACGAGAGAGGAAAAGGTAATTAAAATTGTTATTCTTTTAATTCTTGTTTTTCTTCTTTTGTATTATTTTCGCTTTTACATGTCGGGACTCTTTACGTCCCCTCGGCAAAGTTTCTTTACTGTCAAGCATCGCTTTTGGTAAATACTTGTTCGAGTTTATTATGGTATAAAACAAATCGACCACATTTTTCCATGCTCTACACTCTTTTATACCATGCCATAGAAAATACAGCCAATCAGAATACAGGAAAGCCGTTGTATATTCGACGGTATTCAACCCAACCTTCCCGTCGTGCGCTGCGATTGTATTCTCGACGAAATTTGGTAAGCGTATTTTCTATGGCATGGTATAAAATAGTTACACAACACTTTCTCGTGGAATACTATGGAATATCCCACTTGTCACTTGTATTTTCTTGGTATACACACTCGCCTAAAGGCTCGTGTGTATACCGAGAAAATACAAGTGACTCGTGGGATGTTCCATAGTATACCACTCGAAAGCGTTGCATAACTAGTATATAGACCATAGAAATGACGCCATAAAATGTCCAAAATTTTGCAGTGAAACCACCCGCCTAACGGCTTGTGGTTCCACTACCTAACCACTACCTGGTGTTGAACATTTTTTGACGTCATTTCTATGGTCTGTAAGAGTGTAGACCATGAAAAAAAAGTGGTCGATTTGTTAAACGACAACGTTAGAAAGCACGCCCGTTTTTTTGGCTGACAAGTGCAGGGGCGTAGCTAGCCTATAGACCCGTAGGCCCGGGTCTACAAATTTTTCAGCCTACTCGCACTTTTAAAATGTACAACAGAAAACATTCGAGCTGGTACACTTTCAAGATGAAATATAGAAAGCGATTTTTAACATACATCTTAAAATTATATATCTTGCAACTCCTCTTTCCTGATTAGCTCAAAGATCATCTAGTAAGTGGAAACTGTGAAGCCTTCTTGGTAAGCCAGATGACAGGCAAACGCACAACGGCATGAGCTGTTAACGAAAAGTGCGTTTATTTACGAACGAGTGCAATTCCTTGTTGCGAAATGTTGGAATTTAGAAGATGTATTGATCTCAAAACCTTCACCAGTAGACCTCCCCCCCAACCTCACAAAAAGAGGTTGGCCAGGCCTACAACTCTTCAAAAAGCTGGCTACGCCCCTGAAGTGTGTTTCACAGTCTTTTTGTTATCAAAAGAATCGAGGAAGAAATAGAGCCAGAAAATTCCAGCTTAGTTAAATATAAACTGACATATTTCTTGCGCTTTCATTGGGAGACAATCCAAAACACAAAAAAATACATTTTTAGATTTTATTTAGTCAAAAATTCATCAAACTTCGTTTTGAAAAATCGAAAATAATCATATGACTGCTGAAAATTGTAGAGATATTTGAAGAAGCTAAACAAAGTGTCGTTAATGACGCCATAAAATGTCCAAAATTTTGCAGTGAAACCACTCGCCTAACGGCTTGTGGTTCCACTACCTAACCACTACCTGCTGTTGAACATTTTTGATGTCATTTCTATGGTCTGTAAGAGTGTAGACCATGAAAAAAAGTGGTCGATTTGTTAAATGACAACGTTAGAAAGCACGCCCGTTTTTTTGGCTGACAAGTGTATTTCACAGTCTTTTTGTTATCAAAAGAATCGAGAAAGAAATAGAGCCAGAAAATTCCAGCTTAGATGTCGTTTTACAGAAACAGATTTTTACTGGGTTTGTTCCCCTACTGGTTGGTCTTGGCTACTTTCGGACAGTTTCTACAGCACATGGTCCGTGGGAGCCGGAGCATTTGCTCACTATAAAAAAGTAACTGCCAAAGAATTTCTCGAGACTCTTCAGAAGTATCCTATAACTCAATGTACAACTGGTCATTCCATGTACATGAAGGCTTTGTACGAGGAGGATATGAACAGCTTCACATTTCCCACACTAAAGCTTTGTTTCGGCGGAGGAGAACCATCAAACAAACAAGTGTTGCGAAAATGGAAAGATGTAACCGGAGTGGAACTTTGGGACTATTATGGACAAACGGAGATAGTAAGTTGTTTCAGATATGTATTGCAACTACAAGCTACTTCACGTTCCAGTCTAATTTGCATACCTGGCCTGCATGTTTCCATTTTAGTGTGAAGTTAATACAAAAAGGAGCGTGGTGTATTTACGTGGTGTGTACGAGGAGTTGAACTTTAAAATACGAGGAGGGCTAGAACCTTCCTCATTCATGGCTGCGTCTTAACTATGTGAAGGCTTCCCAGAAATCTATTGGGTTTAAACCTTCAATGAAACGAATCTTACTTAAACAGATTATGTTTATCTCTCTTCGCAGAGTACTTTAACTATGTCACGAGAACCAGGAGATGACGAACATCTGGTTTCTGCTGGCAAAGCTTTTCCTGGAGTCGATTTGCTTGTAAGTAAAGGCGCGTTTACTTCTTCGTCTCTTAGGACTTCATGTTACTTCAATTATTCTATTTCTTTCGAATTTCTTCAAATTACATTTTCGCTCTCCCTTTTCTCGTCTTAGGTCGTTGACGACAATGACCAAGAAGTGCCTCCAGGTACACTGGGAAGAGTTGTGGTTCGTGTGAAGCCTTACCGTCCTGTTGGACTGTTTAATTGTTACAAGGTTAGTAAACGTCAGTGAAGAAAATTTTATTGTGACCCTAAATATATACATATAAATATTATTTACTTATTTACTATCGTGTTATGTGACTTATAACAATCAGTTTTTTAAAAGTGCACACAATCTGATTCTAAATCACGGAATACGTAATCACAACGCTGCAAACTTTAGCTGTACTCAGTACCCAGATCTCTCCTTTTTGACAAACTGGAGGAGCGCCTACAATAGCAGTGTGATCTGGGCACGAGATTATAACAGATATACTTTGTTTTTTCAGGATGATCCTGAGAAAACGGCAGCATGTTACACCGGAGATTTCTACATCACAGGTTTGTATC
This sequence comes from Oculina patagonica, assembly GCF_052425735.1. Lineage (NCBI taxonomy): Eukaryota > Metazoa > Cnidaria > Anthozoa > Scleractinia > Oculinidae > Oculina > Oculina patagonica. Next base: position 45,864,690 of record NC_135761.1, read on the forward strand.
CTCTCTACTTCTTCGATTCATGAAAAGATATTGTAAAGGTTGTGGAAAACGGAATATAAAAACAGTGTAGAAACGGTGTTTCCAGTTGGCTGCGTAGAATTATAAAAACAACTTAAAATGTCTTTGTGCGTCAAGCCAAGGTCCTAATTGGTATCCATTAATCTTTGTCGAAAGGCAGCGCCTACTGTGGCTGAGAAGCCCAACCCTAACGAAGCAAGTTCTTAAACAGTTGTTGCAGATGAAGGTGGTGAGCTGAGAAGAGGCAGAAGCCTTTCTCTATGTACAACGCTCTATTCATCATAGCTCGCCTTTTTCTTGTCAGCCGTCGGTGCACCACCTTCGCAACAATCCTCAGAAGCAATTATTTCCCACGCGTCTTTCTCGATGTCAGCATACCTCATTGCCCTTTTGTCGAGAATCCTTAGCCAAAAGAACTAATTGGCCAACTTGATTGTTGATCTCTTGGCCCTTAACCCCTGTTATGATTCTGGGTACACAAGCGCATCAAGCAACTTTCATCAGTTTAGACCCACTCATGAAAAGAGTTTTCTACGATCGGCCTTAGAGAAACCGCGATAGTTGTTCCAGTCACTTTTTTCTTTTCACAATCCTATTTTGAACCAGTGCTATTTCTATGTTACAATGGGTCTTACCCTACGGTTATCCCCGTGTTGCACAACTCTACCTTCTGATAAGTCTCTCCCAATTATAATGCTTCGTATGCTTAATAGGTGATATGGGTCGAATGGACGCAGAAGGTTATTTTTGGATCACTGGACGAGCTGATGAAATGCTTATTAACTGGGACACATCGTAAGAAACTAAACTGATCTTATTTTACAACTATGTTTGTAGTATTGCTCTACGTTTGAGTTGTGGGACGAGCTCGCAGGACTGATTTTAACTTCAAACAACGAGAAAGTAGAGTGTGAGAAGCGCGGCGCAAACGTTTCATGACATCTAATATGGAAAGGCAATTTAAGAAGCTTGTACCCTTTAAAATTTCTTCGTTTTTTTCTTGGCATATTTTTGCCTTCTCAGTAAATCTCGTCTTTTCGTTCCGACTAAAACAGAGCCAAAATTCATTTATATTTGAAATTGCAGAGTCCTAGGAAAAGTCGGAGAATACAGTTACCATTCTTGGTTAGAATGACGGATCTTAAAGGGACAGTATTATGACCATCACTTCGAAAAGTCAAAAGAATTATTTACATTAATCGGAACCAATGAATAATGGTCTAGCTTTGTTAAAAGTGACTATAATAATAATAATAATAATAATAATAATAATAATAATAATAATAATAATAACTTTATTTAACCACGGTAAAAAGTTTAAAGCTAAAAGCTTGTGGGGCCGTGTACAAATTAAAAATTTAAAAAGACATATAAAAAGACATCCTTAAAATATTAAGAAGATAGGAAAAATTCACTATAAAGGACTATAACAGTCCACTTAAATAACAAGAGGTATTATCACGAGTTATTCAGGCATGAGATTTCAATCAAAATTGAAAACGTCTGGCAGACGTTTTTAAACTCTGCCCATGTGTCTTGGATATATCGTTAAAAACTAATTACAATTTGCTCTCTGAATGATTCACTTAATATCTTCACCATGGTGTTCTAGGCGTATCTTGTGAATGAGCGAAGCCATTTTATTATAATTTTAGCTCCGTTATGGCCACAATACACTGGCTTCCCTTGAACTGAAAACATGATCCTCGCTCTTGGTGAAATGTGATTAAAATAGTTGCACGATTTGAGTCACGAAACTCTTATCTATAAAATAGCAAATCTATAAAGTTTGTCCCCGGAAAACGCTCATATAAAGGGACACCTCTATTTACGGAAAAAAGACAATTTTGTGCCTCCTAAATGCTTCTTCAATCTTCATAAAGGAAATATATATGTTCTATTCTAATCACAAGTGATACAGCTTTTTAAAGCTTGAACTTTAATTCTCAATGAATGATATAAATGGAGTACCGTGTACAAATCTTGTTCTAAAACAAAAGAAAGATGTGTGATTTCTAAATCATAGCAAATAACTGCATGATCTTGTTATGTTACTTGATTTTAATTAATGGTCAACTTCGAGGTTGGCGCAGTGGTGAGAGCGCTCACCTCCCAGCAATGTGACTTGGGTTCGATTCCGGCCCGGTTCCATATGTGGGTTTAGTTTGTTGTTTGTTTCCCCTTTGCTCCGAGGGTTCTTCTCCGGGTTCTCCGGTTTTCCTTCCTCCTGAAAAACCGACATTTCTAAATTCCAATTTGACCTCGATAGAGGACCCGCATGAAAACCAGCTAGCGCTGATGTGGCTTCCCCTCTAAATATAGCCATTTATTTTTAAAAAAACCATTGCTTTCAAGTTTTATTTAACCCAGTGTATAGAGGTGTCTTTGATTCTCCTTGCCCTGAAGGTCTCCCCTTATTGGTGGTTCCACTGTATTTTATAGGCTTTTAGTGAACCCTTATGAGGTGGAGGAGAATCTGAAAGAACATCCTGCTGTAAGGGACTGTGCTGTGGTCAGCAGTCCTCATCTTAACAAACAGGTACATATCATGAATTTTTTAAGTTGATTTCAATGCCCACACCCTCGTAATTTCAGCAAATACCTTTTGATCACGAGATTGCTGTGTTTAATAGACTAGGGAAATGTACATTTCCATACAGTTCATATATTCTGTACACACGTTAACCATATAAGAAAAATATGACTTGAGCCGGACAGCGATCTTACATTTTACAGTGTAAAGGTGATGCGCTTCATGGACGGTTTCAATTTTTGCAACAGGTTTGCACCTGGTTACATGTCTGTTTTTACTTAAATCTTAAGTTGAATAAGTCCATTCGATCATCTGATGCAGCCTAAAAAGAAATAGTATTTCTAGGGTGGCATTGACTTTGACAAAAAAACTGTTGCATATTCGTTTTCTTGAGTCAAGATATGAAACAAAAAACGATTGTTGGAAGAAATACATTCGTTTTCGTAATTTTATTTAAACATTTCCCAGGAACCATTGCGATGGAACATTAGTTTTTTTTACTTTTGCAGGCTATAAGGGCGTTCGTTGTGTTGTCACCTTGTTTTAGACACAAAAACCAAGGTGAAATGATAAAAGAACTACAGGACCACTTGAAATTCAATGCTGCGGCCTGGCTGTGTCCAGATAAGGTTATATTATCGTCTGTTTTTTCCTTTGAAATAAATAAATAAATAAATCATTCAATCAACAAATAAGGAGCACTTGAAATCCAACGCTGCGGCCTGGTTGTGTCCAGATAAGGTTATATAATTGTCTGTTTATTCCTGTTACAAAAAAATTATATTATAATTATTTTATCAATTAACTAAATGTCTTGACAACAACGCTGAACAGTGTTTGGAAATTGCATTATAACTTTTTTCTAAAAACAATTTCGTTACTTCTATTGTGTTTTCCCTTCCCTAAAGTTTCGGTTAATAATTGCCGACTGAATTCGATCGCTCTTATTTAAGCGACGGAATCCTAAAATTTTGAGTTACGTTAGCCACTTGTGATGTCACCTTTATCTCTTTGCAAAAGAATGTTGGGTTCAATTTTCGGATTACATCTACGCACACTAATACTTCCACTGAAGAGAGTAAGACAAGAGAATGTGAATAATGTTTGCTCCTTGTTTGCGTTTGGGTGATGGTAGCACACACATACTTATGTTTGTGATACAAAAGCAAGAAAAAAAATAAACTAGGGCTTGTTTACAAGGTGAGGGACGCGACGCAGTCTGAGACGCCATCTGAGTGTAAAATGTAGTCGTGGGGGTATGGGGCCAATAATTTTTTGCTTTCGCTTGTGCTTGCGTTTTCTCAATTTATACTTACTGGGTATAAATATAAACGACAGGGAAAAGAAGCTATGTTGTTTTTCAGAAAACTA
>NC_135761.1:45869111-45934111 GCF_052425735.1 Oculina patagonica
TGTTGAGTTATGATCAGCATGCTTATGATACCACTTATGGCAAATTTTAAAGAAATTGTTCAGAGCCATCTTAATATTTTGAAAGTTGAGGGTGGCTTTGAACAACTCTGACAGAATTTTTTTATACAAGAAAAATAGTGAGAATTTGATAATAAAAAAAATTCTCACTATTTTTCTTGTCACCTTTTTACTCATTTTTATTCTGTAATTTTTTTCACACATTTTTACCCTATATATTTATTCATTCGCGCCATTTTTATCATTCATTAAAGGCTGTAGTTTGGCAGCTGAAAGCTTATCTTTTAACAAATTTTTAACCAGAGAACGCTGCAAAAACATTTTACTTGATTATTATTATTATTATTATTATTATTATTATTATTATTATTATTATTATTATTATTATTATTATTATTAGCTTTTCTTTTCTTTTAATAATCACCATTTGTAAAATTTGATTTTAAAATATAGAAAAAATTAATTACATATTATAAATGATTTTAAGATTTTAATTCTCGCTTATACAAAGACATTGTACTTTTTTATATAGCTTATTTTAATTCTTAATCCTTTTTATCAGTGCTTGTATTTTTAATGATTGCGTGAAATAAAGTTATTATTTATATTTTTATTATTATTATTATTATTATTATTATTATTATTATTAAAACAGTTATAATCAGCCACCTTAAGTAGGATCATATACATGCAGGTACATGTATCTTTTACTGAAGAAAGCAACTCGGGAAAAAATAGCAATCAAACCACTCACCAAAACATGGACAAAGACAGAAGCAAATGGATTGTTGGCTACAGGCTCTGCTTTATACATTTCGTACAACAAAAACAAAACCACAATTCTTTGGCTGGTTGACGGCAATAAGTCAGGTTGCTGCAGAAGCATCAACTGTTGAAATGAAAACAACAAATTGAGACCAACATGTTACTGTTTTCAATATTGTTAGCATCCAGCTACATGTACATGTATTTAAATCATGATTTTTCAAACATATTATTTCCCTTAAATTATGAAAAGCACAATGATAGGCTTTTTGCACCCTGGTCAAGTTTTTAACTGTTTTGAAGTAAAAAAAAAGAATTTTCTCATGGGCTATAGCTTAAGGAACTGTCTGTAGCAAAGAGAGGTCTGTATTATGGGGGGTTTTGTTGTTTGAGGTCCGTAAGGAGAGTTTCAACTGTACTTTAGCTAGGTTGAACCAGTAGTTAAAAAAGATAGAACTACTGCAGTTTGTTAAAAAAGATAGAACTACTGCAGTTTGATTTGCATTTAATGCTAGTTTGAAATCATTTTGACTTGAAACTCATTCAACTTACAACATATACCTGTCCATTAGTTACATGTAAAGGAAGCACTTGAACCTTACCATTGCACTCCCAATTTGGAAATGTTCATTTTTGTTAAATCGCTGATGTAAAGAAGAAGCAATAGCTTCAAATGATGACACAGAAAGAGAATCTTCTGCAAGAATACTACAAAAAAAGATAAAACCAATTAAAATTTGAATTATAAACTTTACCAAGGTCACAATTCAATGGTTTATTTATGAGAAGTGAAGTGCTGCCTTAATTATACTTTATTATACCATATTTGCAAGAGAGAAATGTTGTCTTGAAAACTCAGAACTGGCCGGATCCATCGAACGTCGTTCGAACCCTCGAAAACCAATCGTCGATGGGGGACTCGACTCACAGGTCGCTCGCGGCGGCGAACTGCGTGTGACGCGACGCGTGTTGGGAGGAGGTGCATCCCCCCCCCCCCCTCTAGTCCTGCGAACACAGAGACAGATCCAAAAAAAAGACGGAGAATGATGTGCGAGGAGGTGAACCGAGACGTTGATTCGAATGACCCCGAAAGGTGTCGGGTGATTGTTTTTAGTTCGATTTGTTCGAGGATACACCGGGAACTGGGCACCATGCAAGACGCCATTATACTTTTTAAGTCTTTATAAAAGCAAGCAGCTAAGTGGATCACAGTTAGTTCCTACAAAAAAAAACTGTTGTGGATTGACTGATTCTTGAATATCCAAACCAACCAATGCACTATGTTGATTCTCGAATGCTGCAAGGATGTGTTTACACTAATGGACCCTAATGCTCTGGCAGCAATCAACAGCTGCTTTCAATAAAACTAGATATCCAGAAAATTCCATTTGCCTTGGTAAAGGTAATCATATCATACATTTAATACTTAATTTCTCGAAGAAAATAATGGTTTACCAAAGAGGCAAACAAATACAATGTATGTATGTCATGTATATGTTGCAATTTAAACTTGTTTTTGGTGTGATTCTACTTATTTCTTTTTGTCTTCAAACTAATTTACTTTTTTTTTATTTTCACTTGTTCTCGTATGCATCATATCAAAATATGAAACAAAGACAAAATCAAACTGGTCTATAAAACTTCCAACTATAAACAAATTTCAACCACAAGATACATGTACATGTATGTATTCGAACGTGGTCTTTCCCAACACATCTTGAAAGCACACAAAGTAGTCTAGAAGCAAATGAAAGAAAAATAAACGAAAAAGGCAGAATGTGGTTATGTTAGTCACTCTTTCTCTCCCTCTTTCTCTTTCTCCATCTTTATAATCTGAAATTTCTAAAACAACTCTAATTGACATCCAGCCTTCGATAAGCTTAACTCGAGATGATCCGAGTGTAAATTTATATTTTCGCGTCAAAGTAGTAACAGAATTGAAAATGAGCATACCTTAAAAGTGAAGACAATTCTTTTGGAGACAGCGTCATGTTGAAAGGAACTCTAGAACCCAAGGACGAGAGAAAAGTCGGCACACACACTAATACACACAACCCGTTTTCAATCCGCCATCTTGACTCTTTTTGCTAGTGCCATGTTCCCTCGGGTAAAACGACAAACACGCGCAGTTCGACCTGGGAACGAGCTCTTCCTTCCGCGCCGCCGCGAAAAAAAAGGCTAGATCGCAGATTCGCAGTTCAGGTTAGGAGATCGCGAGAAGAAATTGTAAATCATAGGCCGAAGGCGAGATACATGCTGAAAATGTCCTCTGGCGGCGGAAAAACCTGCCCAGAGTCCTATAAACAGACATTTCTATTTGATACAAACAATACTCAAAAGCTGATCATACTACTGAAAAAAAGTAGAACAGAACTGACTGATAGAACAGGTAGAACAGGATTGCAACCGTGGACAGCCGCTTCGTCGTGTTGGTGTCTCGCAGAGCCTACTTTTTTTTCACGTAGTATGATCAGCATTGCACTATTTTTTTTTTTTATCATTTCATGTTTTTGCTGTTCAGATCTCTTAGCAGATCCTTAGTCCAGTCCCTGAAAACTCCCTTCCGCGCGCCCATTATAGGGGTTGAACCGATCACGGCCTCTGGGGACGAAAATGGAACCAAGGATCCTTTGTAAAATATAGAAAGAGGAGTCCAGAAACTGAATTTGGTGAGGTCTCAATAGGTTAAAGGATCCGATGAAAAAAAAAATTAAAATTACCAGTAACCATCAATGCCCCCCCTCCCCCCCACCCCCGCCCCCCACCCCCCAAAAAACCGTGGGCTGATTAGTAAAAAGAATACAGTAATTTTTACTTGACTCCGAGGCTTAGGGGGAAAAACAACAAAAGAAATTATTCATTCACCCCTAATTAACCCTGATGTGATTTCTTTGGTTACATTCCCTAAACAACTGACTGTAACTAATTGAGAGGAAGTACCCTGCCCAGTCCAGCTCAGTCAAAAAGGGTCTGTTCTAGACGGCGTGAAGACTGAGTTGGCCTGTCACAATCTGTGCCGTCATAAGTTATCTGTTCAATTGTGTAAGCAAGGACCAGCGTAACAAAACAGAAGCTCACCGAATCCTTATGGAAGATCTTCACCTTTTAAAATTCTCAATCAACGAAAAAGAGCAAGGCTAATTTAAACAGTAAAGGCTTATAATTTCAATGGCAATATTTTGAAAGGCCCTGCCTTTCGTCTTCAGGGACACTACAGAAATAATGACTCTGGGGAAAATAATAGCGTGCTAGGTTATCGTCCGCACAGGTTTATGGGTAAGCAGCCTCGGTTTCAAGTTCTTTTCTCTGTGGAAACGAGGCTTCAAGTGAGCCCTGTAATAGCGAGGCAAAGCTAGGAACGTAATTTGAAATGCAGGTGGGCATCTTTGCACGGAGACAATTGATTGAAGGGAGTTGGCTGCAATTATCCATTTCAACAAGAAGCACAAATGAACTGACAATCGTCTTTCTTTAAATGATGATATTTCTTTAATGGATAAAACTGCCCTTAATATTGGTAGGCATTAGCACCTTGTGCTTACAAAGTACAAAACAAAAAGATTCTAATCTTGTCTACCGTGTGGAAAATGCGTTGTTCTCTTACTGTACAATAAATTAATTAACTCGACTCAGCTTTTTTCTTTCACTCGTACAACACTCTGACATCCTAACCTAAAAACTAAAAAAAGGTTTTGATGTGATTTCAAACACACGATCAGATTTTCACGTTAATTTACATGACAAAAAACGAACAATTCCAAGAATTCACTACATAACAAATGATCACTAGAAACATGACAGATATAATCCACAAAGCTATAAATGAGTTACTCATTGTACAACACAGAAACAATATAAACTTATTCAACAACAAATAACTTTCCAACACCATGCAAAACAAACGATCCAAGATTACATTCAGTTAAGCTAGACCCATTAATAGCGACGCATCCACTTCATTTACTATATTGGATTGTCTGCGACGTTCTGTATCATTTTAACCCGATAAAAATACTCTTAAATCGAAGTCTAATTTTTCAAACGACTAACTACAGTCGAGCCTCTAGTTACGGACATATCACTTGCTCCGAGACAAAAATTCAGAAAACTCTACTTCTCTAATAGAAGGGCACTCCATCATTCGTAAACTCTTTCCTTAGTCGGGGGAACAAGTGCCAGTTGATGGCAACATCACTGACTTCTCCGAGAAGTAACTAAGTTCGCAGTTTTCGTCGCAGGAGTTGCTAAGCAACATGACGTATTTGTAGGCGTCATTGCTTTCGGAGTATCCGCGAGCGTTCGCGCTAGTTTCTGATTGATTGGAATAATTCGGAATACTTCGAGTGCTTCAACGATTGCCAAACCTGGACTTATTCCCCCGACTGTCCCAGCCCTTTGGTGTCCGTATGAAAGAGACGAAAGACGTTCGCCTGTATTCTGTTCTTTGCCAGAAAATTTACAATATAAAACGACTCGGTAAAAATATGTTATCTAAGAAGTCTTTACGTGATTTATGGACGTTTTCAATACTATACGATTTCTAAAAAAGTCTCTTTACAAAATTGATCATGACGAACTTCTAAATCGCAAAAGAAGGTGTCGCTCTGCTTGTTGAAGTAAACGGATCCAAACTGGCCAAAATAACAAAGAAGAGGGCCTTTGAATCAAGAACGTTCAATGTACTTTATAATGACACTTTCTAGAAAACTGCTTTGTCCAATAGTGTTTGTTCAGTCATTTCGTCAGTAACTTCATCGCTCTTTTTTTAAACTGTTTAACGCCGTTTGCAGTTATTTCTCCTCATCACCCTTCTGTGTCGTCTGTTCCAGGGCACAATCGCCTTGACGATGTACTTTGTCTTCTTTCCCGATCTTTTATCGAGGATTATCAAATATGTCTGTCCTTCCATGACTCTCTTTTTCAAGTCTCGGCAGCCGCTTTGTGGTACCAACACACGGTCGGGGCTGTCGGCAGTTTTCCTGTCTTTCCGTGAATTCCGCGATGTTCGTGATCCCACCTTGCCGGATTTCTTTTTGTCCTTGATTTTGAGCAGAGTAAACGAGCCTTTCGTCGCGTCACGCATACCCGTGATCTCAGCTCTGATAGCTGCAAAACAACGACAGATTGCAATGTTAGTAGGCGAGGCTTGCCAGTGCTAGGTTGAGCTGAGAGGACGCAATGAATTATGGTGGTTCAAAGAACAACTAGATTTTAGTGTGTAACTACATATGAATTGAAAGTTTTTGAAACGTATTTGCAGTGGTGCTATTTAATATAGTGTACAAGGGGGCTCTAGCTTTTAGTCTGTGGATGAAATCTTAGTACAGTTCAGGTCCCCGCTATCTCAAGTTCTCCTGTTCGAAAAAAAAAAACTGAAATTATAATTTCAAACTCCGTTTTAAAATTGTGTCGGTTTAGGGATAAAGTGAAGGGCTATACTGTAGTTCAAAAGGTAACTCTCTTCGTCAAAGAGAACTAGAGCGACAGAACATGTTATTTCATCGTAATGTTACACCCCCAACCCTCCCCCAGCACACCTGGGGGGAGAGCCACTATGAGGTAAAGTGGCTTGCCTAAGAACACAACGTAATGCCCCCGGCCAGGGCTCGAACGCAGACCACTCGATCCGGTGTCCAGTGCGCTCCTAGAGTTTGATAGAGTTAAGGACGAGTGTGGCATATTTCCAACAGCAGGGGTATCTTCCTGAATTCGTCAAAACATATCTGCCTGCTATGACCAATTTTTCACTGTTGACTCAAACAGATAGAAACACTGGAAAACGAAAATGTGGTTATCTTCGTACTTGCGCAAGCCTGCGTGGCAGTCGCCTGTGTAGTTCAATTTTGAGCGCGCGTTTGAGCACTTCCGCTTGTTTGCTCAGTGTTTGTATAGCCACTTGTGCTTTCTCTAGTGGTTGTGTTGCTGATGAAAGCCAGACAAGCCAGACCAGCTATATAAAAGACTCGATCCAAACATGGAAAAGCGATTACCATTCTGGCGAGAAGCTCAGCTTAACCAGACGGCGCGAGACGCATCGAAAACACAGTCTGTTTTACCTAACGTGAAACATTTGCGTGTTGTTATTGTAAGCTGAACTATTCATAACTGTGTTTATCATCTTTTTGGACAAATATTAAACGAAAGCAGAGAAAACATTTTTATCAAAGAAAAAGCTCGTCATCCATTAACAGTTTAAATGGTTTGGTGTAAACAGCCGTTTCATCGGCTAATGCAATTTTTTACATTTTAAAAAATTTACATCGACTTATCAATTTTGTAAAAAATATCTGCACTCTGTGTAGTTTCACGTTTCTATGAGCACTAGTAGTCCTTCCAGTCATCAAAATCGCGTTGGTCTCTTGACTCCTAGCGCTCCTCAACCGGATAATCCTGATTTCCTTCATCGCCTCCATTTTTCAAATGTCTAGATTTCATCTCTTTGGTGTGTGTCAACAAACTTTTTTTTTAGCACCGTATTAAATGAAGGTAAGACAATTCTACATATCTACGACCTGTTTGCAAGTGTTATCACACGAGAAAAGAAATATTTCTCGGTGTCTGTTGCTTATCAGTCGGAGTACTTTGAGGTCTTCTGGAACTCCTTCACAATTCGCCCTTATCTTTGCCTTAAAGACACCGAATAAATTTGAGTAGTATTTATCTCAAACAGGTCCACTGCAAAAGCATTTAACACGAAGATATCGCGACTGATAACGGGCGGTAAGTTCTGTGTGAAAAATGTTGGTAAACTGCCTAATGACTTTACCAACACCCCCAAACAAACATCAAGCCTGCTAATTAGTGAACAAGCTGCGTTTTCTAAACTTGTTCACGCGAGCAACTACAGAGCTTCATAGTTGTATTTCCCGACTAATTTTTCCTCCGAATGCGAGCCCGAAGTTTGTTTTTTGTTTTTTGTTTTTGTTTTTTTTTGTGAGCGAATATTCAAAAAGGCACAGGCTAAAACAGTTTAGTTGTATTAAGCTTACAGCTCGTTGCAAAAGAGAAACTTTCGTTTCACTCGGCAGGCCAATGATCTTTGAGATCGATCTGATTTTATGTAGCGAGGAAATTTTTTAATATTAGAAGTAAAAAAAAGATAACGCGCACTGAAGAAGCCTTCATAGTTTTGATATACGTTTTGGAGTGCTTTGCCGTTTTGTTTCCTCGAAGATTAGACTTTTATAGAGCTAGAGTCAAGCCAGCACATAGCGTGTTACAAAGGCTGCCAGGTTGACAGACATGTAATAAATACGCTCATTAGTAATAAATGCCGTTTACTTATACTAATGACTTATCTATCATGACTCATTTTCGGCGTGTATGAAATACATAGTCAAAACACATTACGATAAAATTGCCACAAAGAAATGTTGGTTCACCTTATATAACCGTAACCCCAGACTGGTTTGTTTTCGTGTGTTAAGCTTGAGACATATTTTCATTGCCCAGCCTTAATTATATTGTAGGATATCTGAAATAAAAGACTCTCTTGTCATGATAATCACGCGTATTGGTTTGCAAAGAATCGAAAGTAGTTGAAAAGTCAAACAACAATAGAGCGCATAAGACATGATGTATTTAATACAATGGTAAATTTTTCACACTGAAATGAAAATTAGAATGTTCCAAATGGTTGTTATTCGCAAGACTGGACTATCGCAATACGGGACGGTCGCAGTGACAGCCGATAGAAGCACTTTTGGTGGTCTAAGGATTTGCTTTGGCGTCAAAAATGTGCCATCATTTGTACGCTCGTTGACACCTCTTCAAAGGTTTGAGGCGACAAATTTTCCATCCCTTCCCACGCGCGTCAATTCAATTGTGTTGATGACTCTAGAGGCTAAAATAGAATGCATTTTTACAAAAATCAAAGAAATCAGTCACGTCCTTTAGAGACCCGTTACCTAGAAATAAAATGTAAACACTCTAACGGGACAAAAAGAGAGCAGGAGACTCGGAGACAGTACCGTTTCCTTTGTACATTTTTCCGGATACATACATCAAACCACAGAGGGAAGAATCTTAAGTTCAGTCAGTCGGGCAAAGTATGCGTTTGTTAAAAAAAAAAACACACCAAGTTGTTAGCGCGTCTTACCTAAATCGCTGTTACAGGCTTTAGCTTGTAAGACATCATCGGTATTTAAATTCGGATCACAAATCGCGTCGTTTCCTGGAGAAATAAAACAAAAACAAAGTACTGTCTGTAAGTGAGTGCTTGTTTAGTAAGATTAAGATGGCGAACCACATTCCTCTAGATTAACTCTACTTCGCGCCCTTTCCGTAGGAAATGTCTGAAATTATAAATAGTACAACGAAAGAAACGACTTCGATGGAGTGGAATAGCATGGCCGCGCGAGACAAATAGCGTTGTGCGGGCAAAATCTCAGGTTTATTCAACGTTCGGTCGACCAAGCGATAAACATACGAGGTTTATCTACTGCTGTGTGATCTCTGTGCTCTACGACTCCAGGACCTATGTTTAATATCGCTGATCTCCGTCTTAAAGACACATTAAACTGTGTGAACTCTAATGCGATCTAATCGCTCATTTAACAGTGTACCTGCAGGCAAAGGTGGCTGTGTTGTGGCAGCACTGATGAAGTCTTCTCGAACACACATCGAGTCGTCCACGTACTGCGAGCAGTTGAAGGCAGGATGAGTGGGCCAAGTATAATTGTTGCTATTCATCACCGGTTCGCAGCTCCCTTTCACCTTAAAGCAGAACGAACTGCAGAGTTTAATGCTCACTTGCAAACCGCTTTCTTTGTCTTCCAGGCAAATCGGAGCGTAAATGGCACAGAGGAACAACTTCAAGCCCGCATGGCACTGCCCAACCAGAGGTCTCCATGAGTTGATCGCCTCCACAGTTTCCTTGAGTTGATAGTTGAATGCGTTTGGAAGGCGCATATAAGTGTAGCCAGCACCGTTGGTTAAATTCCTGCAAAAATCCGGTACCGGTTGGCAGTGTCCTCTGGTATAACCCCGCGCAGTGTAAACCATCAAAGCGACGATAATAAATTTGAGTAGAAGCGACATCGTGTTGAGTTCTTTCTGCGTGCGACAAATCCAAGATCTTCCAGACAGAATCGTACGGTCGCGTATTTTAATCAACGGATAGTGGGCGGTGCTTCTGGGATATTGATCGAATTTCCAGCTTCTGAAAAACACAAAAGCCACTGTCAAACACTTTCACGGGCGACAAAGGCACGTGAAACATTTACGCGTGTCGACCGTGGAAGTGCTGATATCCTTAATGAGCCTTTGTCTTGAAGCTCATTTAAAACGCGTCAATCAGACCCTTTTCTAGATCATGGAAAAAAGGGGGCTTAATGTTTAAACGTTTGAATAAGCTCGGTCAACCTTTCGAACTTTACATACCAATGAAAATTAATATTTCCACATCTTTAAAAAGCCGTGGCATTTGATCGTATCAGTTGCCACAAACAATAGAAAAAATCTGCTCTGCTCTCGGCATAAGAAAAACACGAGGTCGCAATGCGGTGGTAATTAATTTCTCTTGACGCGTAGAACATGCATTCGGTCTGGTTTATTCATTGAAAGAACGTTCCGGGCGTTTGTCAACATATGCCGTCAGCTCTCGCTTCACTTCCCACGAAGATTAAGTGGATTATGAACGAGTTAATGGTGTTACCGATGTGTTGGGCTTTCACACCATTAAAGCTGACTGACAAAATCTTAATGGCCAGCTTTTTGCATCGCTAATCCGGCAATCAATTCTACACATCGATTGACAAAAGCTCTAGCATAACAAAATGCCAGTTGGACAGCCTCTCTTGTGTAAAACGCTTAGCGTTTGTCCGACTTATTATTTAAACAAACAAAACTGATGAAGGTGCTTTTTAGCATGTGCTAAATCCCTGTCTGGGTCGTTTATCTTCTTAATTTCACCAAAGCCGCATACGGTTACACGCGAAATAAATCCTATTGGGGTAAAAACCTCCTAAACGCACGCCCCTTGTACGTGCAGTTCCATAAGAGGATTGGGGTTTGAATGGGAACGGCCTTCGCGGTAAAGTGGGTTTCCTCGCCGAGTCACCGCAAAGAGACCACGAAATAACTTCGCTACAAATAATTATATCTCTTGTCTCTTTTTTCCCCGAATATACATCATTCACTAAATTGAATCAGAACTGAGGCAAAGGAGTAGGAACTAACTCATCTTGTCTACCCAACTAGAACATAACGTTGTCTTTGTTGAGTGTCATAACAAAATGGTAGAGACGGTAGACACTGTGTGTGCATGAGTACTGAGATCTGAGATACTTCTACGAAGTGTCCACGAGTAGTCTTTTTGTCTCAAGACTTTTCGTGGGTGTACTGGCGCAGTAGGTAGAACACGAACAACCTCGGTAGCTCTGTTAGTAGGCCCAAAGAGCAACTTATGTTTGGCTCCAAGTTCGAAATACTCACCAACGCAACTTAGTGGAAAATGTTCACTAAAATTGACGATTCATAAGCAAACGTTCTATATTGCTTTTTCTTTCTTATCTTTATTGCTTTCTTTAAAATAAGAACATCTTCGCGTACTTTTCTCATCACAACCCGCAGGAAAAACCACGAAATACGTTTATTAGTTACAACTGCCGAAATTGCGACCTAAACAGCGGGTTTTAATTGGGCGAATCCGTCAATTAATTTTGTGCCTAAATGACAAAAAGAGAGATTTTCCAGTACATTATACACTTTTTAAAGTCATGTGGCTTCCTCGGAACCGGTCGTGTCTAAGTAGTCTAAGTGCTTTCTGGTTTCCTACAAGATATTGTACAATGTGTACACAAGTTTGAGTTCTATTTATGAACAAAAGGAAACGTTAGATCAGATAGAAGGGCGAATGAATTATAGTCTACAGCCTGCCATTTTTCACTGTCCGGTTCCTTTCCTCAGTTCTATTTTGGCCACGGCTACAACTCCTTAACTCTCTAGACAAACACAGATAAAGGAGGCATTTCTCTCAGGCGGGTACTTCTCTCTAAAAGAGGATAAATGTAATGGAGCCCCATCTTCACATTCAAACATATATAGTCTAACTTACACTGGGTAAATTAGACGACAAGTGCGAATGTGCACGTAGGGCTCCACTTCATCTGTAGGCTTCTAGACGGACAGCTGTCGTAAGGCGGACTGTGAAAACTGGCCCGCTTTGATAGGAAATCTGACCTTAATTTTCTTCGATCAATTCAATTCGGCTGTTGCGTTAGATCCAGCACGTTCAACTGAAAAAAAGCAATTCTGCCGAACATGCTCGGGTAGTGCAGGCAACTCAAGTCCCATCAGTTTAGGCTTAGTTTAATAGTCACCGATGTAAAGTACTCTCTAGCTATTGCGTTCTCGATTTCACAATAAAATGGGAAGCTATTTTAACTATATATTTGCAAAAAGTTTTTAAAATGGAGAACGCGACCAAGACTAAACTCCGTTTGTGGATTTGTGTACGAAGGATGGACGAGAGAAACGGAATTACGTCAAGAAATACCGCTCGTGCCGCCGGCCGATTCACATATAAACAGGACCACTGGCGCGGCAATAAACGTGCAAGACACAAAGCCGATTACTGACCCTATCGGCTCTTGTCACATTCGCGGTTAGCTAATAAGTGAAAAAGGAAATTAGTAATTTGCTGTCGTGTTAAAGGTGTGGGAAAACCTCAAATGCCACAAAAATTTGGGGTGGAAATTTACACTTACTTAAAGTGGTCATTGCGGTTTTTGAAAATGACCGCTATGTCTTGGCGTGTAGGAGGTCATCCAAACCGCTTCCCCAACAATGCATCAAACAAAACCAGCAAAAAAGGAACGTCGTATTGCAAAACAAAACGCAAAAAGTTACCTTAATCTGGCAAATACTCAAAATCCTGAGTAACGAAAAAGAAACGAGTTTTTTTCCAAACATTCCAGGAGGCACTGAAATAAAAAAAAGATGGCCGTCCATCCGGTTTTCCGTCAGTGAATGAATTATTAAGGTCGACAAGAACAAGTGACGTAACTCATGCAAAATCGGTCGAAAAATAAAAATCTGCAACAAGTGCGGCGAATCGAACGAATCTTAAAGAATAATATAGAAAACTGAGTTTAGAAACAAACCGTTAACACCCTGATGAAGACTAGCTGTATTGCAGTCGAAACGTCGCGATCAACAACTCAAAGCGATTCCATTGTGAGACAAACGAATTAACGTTCATCTTTCCTATGTTACACCACGATAAACAATAAACACATCTTTAACCATTAGCAGGTTCAGCAGCTCGAAGAGAATCTTTTCTAAAGTCCCATAATTTATTTTATGTTCTGCAGACGTTGAAGAAACATATCTTTATCCCATTGTTCTCCATTAAATTAGCAAAGGATGTTTTGCCAGCAAAGAATACAACCAACCTACTGAGAACTGTCTTCTTTTGTAAAACTAGTATCGAAAAATTGACCTTTAACACATTATTATAAAAACTTTGCCTTAAACCAAGGTGGAACAATGAGTCTGTCATGTCAGTCTTTCTTCCGCATCGAAAAAGTGAGGCATACGAAAATCAATGGGCATAGTCCTTTAGTGATGAAATGTTTGCGGCATGACAAAAATTCATGTCTGTAAAAAAAGGCGTTTCTAGAAGAACTCCAAACAGGTTTCAACTTATTATTGATAGATTTATGGTATTTTGTGTACAAGACGTTTCCGCCATCGCACAAAATCTGATGTTATCTCTGATTGGTCAATTTCGACACCACTTGTCAATACAATACATACCACACAGTCCCTCCACTTAAAGCAGATCTGAAAACCAGAGTACTACTTCCGGAAAATTCAGCAAACCTTATTTGGCTGGCCCCATGGGTTGTTTTTAGTTCACCATTTGCTTTGATGTTTCTAACGGAAATAATATCTGCTTCAAGGGGGTGGATCAAGAACTAGCTTCATGATTTTAAAAGGGTTTTCGGAAAAGGTGATTCAAAAGATCTGCGGAAGATCTGCCACTTTCTTTCGGTCCATTTATCATTTCGCACCGAAGAAATAACTCATGGCGGGAAACACCACAAGTTTTGAAGCTATTTATACTAAGAAAGTTACAAAAAGGAACGCACCAATAAGCCATTTCCAAATGACCAGCTCCCTTTTCAAAAGGAGGCGGTCTGATGCACAGCCAATCATACGTAAAACTCATTCCCATGTGACAGGTTGTGCACAAGGACCGGTTTTGAAACAGAGTAAAAGGCATCTCGGAAATGGCCTATTGTAACTGCAAACAAACTCTGAAGACAGGTTACTTGAAATTTGAAATCACGTATATATCTCCTCTCAAAGAGACTTCGCTAGAAAGACCCACGGTCAGAATATAAATAGTAGGTTTAGGACTCGACGATATACACAGAACAGGTTTGTCAAATGTCTGCCATGATGTCAGTGTGTTGGAACTTTTCCATTGGGCGCGCGAATGACCCAAATGAACCGGCTAATTTTCTGCTAGTTAACAAGGTTCGTCATTCTGCCGTAGGGAATTTCACTCATATCGCTTTCAACCTGTGATGGTCAAGTTGTTTAGTCACTTAATTAACGCGCCGCTCGAATTTGTTGTAAGTTGAATAAGAGAAGATAGATTTCGATCAATGTTTAAAATGGGTAAGCCTGGTTGAAATAATATACTGTGCTGGGATCGCGCGTAGGCGTCCCTCTAGTAAAACCCGGCGGGCATTGAGAGGCAGGTTGCATTACCAGACTACAACGTAAACAAGGTTGTGTTTCTTAAGTGGCTCAGTTCATACTAACGAAACTCCCCTACCCCTTCCCTTTTGTCTAAGTATTTTCATGGAAATGTTGTTACGGTATTTATTGAAATTCATCAGCTCCCAAAGATGAAATGAAATTATCTTGACCAAGCCTGTTCAAGTCTTTGGGAACTGCGCAAAAACAAGCTAGGAAATAAACTAAATTTAATATCGTGAACAACAGCATACAGCTAAAGGAGTTTAAGTCAAGAAACTTTGTTTTCGAAACGTAGATATGACATTCGAAGCAGATTAAAATAAATATAGGAGGAAAATACAAAACCGATTTGCCAGACCGTTGCAAAATAACTAATATAACGAAGCTTATCTCCGATATTCTTTCTGTAATGGGATAAATTCGTTTCATAACTGCCTTTTCTCGATTTGAAATTTGATTGCGGACTTTATGGACAGTTCTTCTATACGTCTTGTCCAAATTAGGATAAGTCAACGAAAGAGTTTCAGCGTAACTATGGTTTCAGTTACATGTAAGTGGGCTGGACTTGTCAAATGAACGTATGTCATGCTTTTTGGTTCAGCTAAAACCAACAATTTGGACAGATCTAGGGAACTGGTGTTAAGGAGCTACGTCACGTGAGTTGTTAGATTTTTGGTCTAAACTGTTCTGAAATGAGTGGTAGGCAACTAAACCCTAAGGGTGCGTTTCTTTGGGAAAAATCCAAATCCGGATTCTTGATCCAAAAACGGATTTTGCGTTTCTTTACCTATATCCGAAAATGGATTAATCTTGGATCAATGATCTGAAGAATCCACACTTCGAGTGGATACATCAGATCATATCTGAATCCGGATTTTTAGGATTCATGATCCGTGCGTTTCTTTGGGAAAGGATTCGAAAAAAATACGTTGGCCCAGCGGTCTTTGCTGTGAAAATACAGGTTCGCTCTTTGTAAACACTGCCATACGGAAAGTTTTAGGCGGTTATTTCGATCAAAATACAAAACTATTTCACGATAAAAGGAAACGGTAGCTTCAGATAGGTATGTAGTATCATTTTAAACGGGATACAGGTTTTCTCGAACAACCACTGTGTGCCTACGGAAGTTGTATCCTTTTGAAAATGTCACGAGTGAAATTTGCACTGATCATTTCGCAATCATTTTCGCTCTCAGATGCTTTCTCGCCACATTGTGCTTAATGCTAAAGAAGATCTACTTCGACGTGTGGTTTTTGTAAAGGATTTTGTATGCTTAAATTATTTTAGCTAGGATACGTTCGACGAAAAATAAATTTGTGCTGATATTTTATGTTCTGTGCGAAATGTTTACGGGGTTGTCATGGCAAAAAATCCGTTTTCGGATTCTTCGTTTCTTTGGGGGCAAAGTATCCGTGTGATCTGAGATCAATGATCCAATTTTGGATTTTCTTAAAGAAACGCACCCTTAAATGAACATCTAAAGAGATTTGCGGACAGAAATCAAGCAACGGCTATAAATATCGATATGTCGAAGACGCACGGAAACAACTTGAAAACATTTGCCTAACTTTTTCAAATTGCAATCCGTTTCCATCCTTGCCATCTGCAGTCCCAAATTCTCGTTAACAGTTTCAGTGCTCTAATATTGCAATTTTTCATAAAAATGTACTATCATTTTTAGGTCTCCTGCGACACAAATATAAATTTTGGCTGTTCAAAAATCTGGTTTATCCGCGACATAGTCCCTTTAAGATATTCAGTAACCTTTAGTACTGAGATAGAGATTACAAACAACAGACCTAAATTACGATCATGGCTACGAAAAAAAATGGGAAAAGAAACAACTGTTCGTATTTTGGAGAAATCAAGACTTGCATCACCACCCGGTACATTGCTTATGTTCTTACCTTCAATCTGCCTTCAACCAGCCAAGTCGTCGAACGTTCTGAACAAGTGAAGAAACTACAGCGACTTTAATTCCTTTGCTAATAAGGCGTGACCAGACTAAGTCCCGGAACGTGTCCTTAAGAGTGTTTACTTTCAACACATCCGGTAAAGGAAGGCTTTAAATTAATAAAAATTTCCACATAACAATAATAAGCGACTTTTATATAGTGAAGCTGATATTTGCGTAATCCTTGTAATGGTGTTTATATTTCTCAGTTAGTAAGACTTGGTCACGAGTCTCAAAGGAAATTGGTTAAGGGAAAAGGTCTAAAGGGCAAAAAGTCACACACGAAGGAATGAGGGATAATCCAAAAACTACGTTTTATTCAGGACATGTAACGCGCAGAGTCACGAACGTGACTAGTTTGGAAGAAATTTTGACCATTTTTCCTTGCTTATAGGAACCAGGGTAGTTTTTTAAAAAAATGTTAGCCTATATTTCATATTCCTTTATCCAACAACGTCCGAAACTGGGCAGCAATGGTTTAGAATCTGCACAATATCCATGAATACAGACTTCCGTGCATAAGCCACATAATTGTCCATTTTGAAGAATAATTGGATTTAAAACCCAATCTAACCCTAATAAAAATTCCGAGGGCTGCTAAATTGCGGCCGCCGAGTCTAGTTTGGCATTTTTTTTTTTTTCATCCAATTATTTCCCAGATTGCGGGACTCCTGGAGTTACCCAATCTGGGAAATAATCAGATTAAGAATACTCCGCGGACTGCCATGTTTAACTCGGCCGCAATTTGGCAACCCTTGGAAAGATTTGCGAGCCAGATGGATAAACGTTGTCCACCGCTAAAACGGAAAGCCTTAATGCTCTTTTGTGCTAAAACACGTATTTGTATTAGCTGTGCACTGAAACCTTATTATAAACAATGTTTTTCTATTTATAATTTTTATTTTTGTTATGTCTCTTATTTATTTGATTCCCTACCATTTCTGATTAACTTTTGTTGTTTTTTTTTTCTGTTCGGGCTTGTTCCTGTTTCAATCATTGTTCTTCCGGTTTTATTGCTCTTCAGTGCCGTAGTCAGACGAAAGTTGTTACCGAGGCAATATTGGGGAAAAAACACTTCTTTAAAGTATTATCTTAATGGAAAGAGTCTTACAAATCAACTGAAAAAGTAAATTCAATATTTTTACCGAAGCAAGTGTCTCGGTTTCAGCCCTACTCTTGTTTTTGTTTTTGCTTCTGTCGCTGTTTGTCTATTTTCATTCCGCATAACATGCCCACGTACTCTTACAAAAATAGACAACTCTCTTGGCGAACTCATTACCGTCTATATCGCGGGGGTAAAACACTTACGAGAAACGCGTGTTTTCTTTATGACCACAACAATTACATCAAGGCGCCCAAACGTGTGACCACTTTTAATTTATTCACATTCTTTCGTGCAGATTTAATCCAATCTGAAGTCAACTGCAAGCTATCCACGGCTTTTGATTGGATTAAATCTGCACGAAAGAATGTGAATAAATTAAAAGTGGTCACACTTTTGGCGCCTTGCTGTAAATCATTGCGGCACCAGCCCGTGGCCGTTTACAAATGCATTAACCCAATTTTCATGATAGTGTTTCTGATAGTACAGAATAAATTTCCATCCTAGACATTCCCTCCTACGTCTCCTACCACACCGGAAGGCTATTGATATTTGGGTTACTTTTGCTGAACACACTTGAGCTCACGTGAGACCAAAACTTTTGTCATCGTCAAATTTAAGAATGGAAGTCATTTAAAACCCAGCCTAAACTGGAAAATGCACGACTCTTTCTATCTCAGTGTAGATTTGTCACAATAGATAGATGCTGTTGAACTACTATAGAAACCCATTTCTCCAACTTCCAAAGGAATCGAAAATTGGTTCGATGAATCGGGAGATCGAGAAATCGAAGATGGCATCGCTTTTCGAGTTGTTGTTTTACATGACATGTATTACGACTTAGTAGGCTAATATCACCATAGAAATACTATAACACCATTTTGTTGCAGATGAGATGTTTGTTTAAAACGTAATTTAAAGTTGACTTGGGCAAGTGAAAGGAACCTAATGGATACTCTCGACTTCAGTTCAGTTCAAACAAATCATTTTTTCCTCATATGCAACAACAAGTAATAAGCTCTTGCTTCTTTTCAACGGAGAACTCTTCCGCACAGTTCACCTGCCTTGAACCTGTTTCACAGAGACGTCCTTTGGGATCGTCACGTGGGGTGACCCAACCCAACCCCACGAAATTTTTTTGTCTCTCTCTGTGTTTTGTGCCGATAGACTATTAAGTAAACCTGACTAAATTCTTACTGCAAACATCGGTAAAACGGATGAACAGAATATTTGACAATAAACACGGTATAATGTTCTGATGTTATATACCGCATAAGTCCTAATCCCCAGCAAAACAGCACGCACGCTTTTTGCTATGAATAAAATTCTGCGCGCTTCCACATTTCCAAAATTAACTGATATGTAACAAGAAGATGATGGCATTTTGGGTTGACTTCTTATTAAATTTGTTTAACCTCAAAGAAGCGAGGTTCCAAGACTTTGAAATCGTGCTGGATGCTCAATTTACTGTTGCCTTAAATGTCAGGGGATTGTTTTAAGGCCCAGAAGTTTTCAATAAACCGGTTAGATTATGTATCTTGTTTGTTTAAAACGTACGTTTGCGTGTGTTGCATAGACTGTCGCGTGCCGGGATGTAGACTGGTTAATTGGTGTTAGAGAATGTCAACACCTGTTTTTAGAATCTTAAGAGCATTGATTACTTCTTTGGTCTACCTCGTTAGAGATCATCCCTTACTGCCATTATAATCCAAAAACGTTTTATTTTCCGGTGAAATATTAAGCTGATTAATGTCTTATCGCCATTATAAGCTGTCACATATAGCAAGGAATTTTTCGCAAAGTATCGCAATTTTAATCCTAAGCTGTACCAGAGAGAGATTTATTCCTAATATAGCTCTATGTTTCTTCCTTCAAGTGTGTTCGAGGAAGAAAAGGCCTGCCTTCACTCCGCCCTCTTTTCTTAGCTCACCCTCTCCCCACTTCTTTGCAGCGCCTTTGGAACTTCCACTGGTCTTTATACTAAATAGTTATCGGTTTACGACCGTAGTATACCGTTTGTTCGTAAAAAGGACATGCGAGTGAACACTGAAGGCGCGAACAATTTGGAGGCTCTTGGGTGTTTTATTTAAGAATTCCAGCCTGCAAGTGCAAGCACGAAATGCGTGCAAAATGGCAGGCATCTCAAGTGCTTACATCGGTATTTCCGAAATTTCGTTGACCGTAGACATATGTCACGGCAGTAGATATTCACTCGAAAAGTTACTTTGCAATACTGTTTCACTCTCACGAACTAACCAGATAAGCCGCCCACTCTGCAAGTAAATTATGTCCCCAGTCAAGTTTCCGTTTATTGAATATCCCAGATATCCCATAGGGTTGGAATGTATTCGTCCTACAGTGGATTAGCAGCCATGCCAGTCCTGTGAATCATTATTCTGTCATTGAAGAACGTGTGCTCGTGTGGAAAATCCCATAGATTTCGCGAGTATTTGGAAAGTTCAAAGGATACATTTGTCTGGTTCATCATAAGGGACATATACCACTCTTCCATCTCCTATTCTCTCCTCTCCGATAATGGGAAATGCCCTATTATCTCTTCTTCCTAACAAGAAAACTAAAAGGGAATCTATAATTTGGACACAGATGCTCAAAAACGCCCTACAAGGTACGGCAAACAGGGTCACACGGGAAAAGACAGTCCCTTTGCAGAACCATGTCACGTGACCTTTCAAGCAAAAAAAATGGTCGTGGAACGAAATCGAAATGACAAGATTGCTAATCGTGAGACCATTGTCTGAAACTAATTTTTATGGTAGATTGAGAGGATTTGTATTAAAAATGTTACTGGTTGGTAAGCTTTGTCATCCAGAATCCTTCAAATTTTTGCAAACTTTCAAACCGCCATAATCTCGCACTTAAACAATTCAGTGGTCTCAAAATTGTCTATCTTACTATTTTATCACGCTAGTTCAAATGAGTTCCACAATCATGTGTTATGATTAACAAGGTCATGTGGTGGAGTCCTGCACAGGCCTAATGATTCTTTTCCTTCTTTCAAAGTTCGTTGACCTCTATTTTGCTTAACCGTGGCTTTGCAATTGCTTTGTCTCACGAAAATCGCTTTTAAAGGGACTATGTCACGGAGATTTCGCAGATTTTTGGTCTAAACTGTTCTGAAATTAGTGGTAGGCAACTTAACTCAAAAAAATAATATCTTTGAACATCTAAAGGAAGATGTAACGTTAAATTGTGGATAAAAATCAAGCTACGGCTATAAAAATCGATTTTTTTGAAGATGCGTGCAAACAACTTGAAAACGTTTGCCTAACGTTTTCAAATTGCAATCCGTTTCCATCCGCAGCCAATAATGCTAGTTAACAGTTTCAGTGCTCTTATATAGCAATTTGTAACAAAAATAGACTATTATTTCTAAGTTTCAAGCAACACAAATATAAATTTTGGCTATTCAAAAAATCTGGTAAAATCCGTGACATAGTCCCTTAAAGAGTCGAACGTTGTATGTCAGCGTATAAGCGGCTAAAGAAGTGGATGTCGTGTTTTTAATTTCAATCTTCAATCTTAAAATCTTTGGTTTCCCTCGTTATAGAAAATCCCTGTAATCCAAAACACCGGTCACGTCACTGTAAGCCAAACACTTTTTATTTTATAGTCAAAATGTTGAGCTGATTAATGTCTCATCCCTACTGGATCTCGACGGCTGTCCCAAATACTAAGGAATTCAGAATAGTATCATGTTTAAAGGGACTATGTCACGGCTAATTTAATTTTATGTTATAAAATTTTGTCAAATATTCGCTATGAAACTAAATGTTTGCAAAGGAATTAATTCTATGATTCTAAATAAAAAACACATAGCTTCATTGCAGCCAAATGTGTCTCCCAGGCGTTATTACTTGAAGTTACATGCATACAAGATTAACTTTGAAAACTGTTCCGCCGGACCATATTTCAAAAACCCACATCGCAATCCGTTTCAATCTTCGTCGCTTTGGGCCATCCGTTCCTTCTTTTGTATTTGCTTTGTTATTGAAATGTTCCTTCACTATATTTAAAGGGTATTTTATATATTTAAACGAATTTGATGGACATTTCCTATGCCTATGTTTGGCTTTAAACCGTGACACGGTCCCTTTAATCTGAAACTGTACCCAGTGCATGTAAAAGTTTGCATTCTAAACCCTGCTGTGCGAGAGGCCACCTCGATCTAATGAACTCTTTCCTTTCTCGCAGGTACTGCAGACCCACTGCAACGTTTGTATTGAATGAAAGACATTTTAAAGGGGTGATGTGATCAATTTCGACAAACTCAAAGCTCAAAATCAAACCGTAAAAGTCCAAAAATAAGCTCCCAGCCATCTCCCACCGCTAATAAAAGCTCTTCCAAAATCGAACCTGCAACGACAACATAAAAAAAAATCAAAGTAAGTCAAACATGTGCAAACTAAACAAAAACTCGAATGTTGCTGCGCACCGTAAAAGCAAAAGAGGGAGGCGCGGTGATTTTTCGCTAAGGGCTGGACTATGGATCGAACCGTGAGCAATGGCGGGGTCATTATGTTGTGTACTTGGGCAAGGTACTCTACTCACACAGTGTATCTCTCCACCCTAGCGTAGAAATGGATATACTGTGATTTAAATGCTAAGTGATAACCCTAAGATGGACTAGCATCTCATCCAGGCAGAGCAGAAATACTCCAAGTCGCTTCATGCTAATGATACCAAAGACAAGCGGCGACCTGACCGGCCACAAGGCTTGAACGCAGAACTGAACTACCTTACCCTCCACTTTTTTTTCTTAGTCCGTTGAGCGTGAAGCGAAAAAAAATAAGCGCGAGTGGAAAAAATGGCCGCGAAATATTGACGCACGTCTATCCCCCAGATTTCGTGCGGTAATTTTTGTATCCAGTCCTTGAGAAGTCTTGACAGTGAAATAACAAATGAAGCCCGAGCCTTTTTTTTTTTATTACATAAACAATATTCGCAGGTATTTTATTTTTTCGTTTTTTTATGACGTTTGTTTGTTCCTTATTCGTTCATTTTATTATGTCCGTTCATTTGTATGGATGTTTCTTTTACGTTTACCCGTTTGTTTGTTTGTAGTTTGTTTGTTAAATGTCGAACGACCACGAGCTTCTTGTCAATGTTGTTTATAGTGGTCATGCACTCAGCTTCGAGATAGCTAGTTATTCTAAAAGTAATTCTCACTTCTACCCGCTGAAACGCACACTATACATACTCTTTTCTGAGCTCTTTTTGTGGCCAAAAAGCGGCCTTTTACCACAAGGCTTTGCACACAATATAATAGAACAATAGAGATTTGGTGAGTGGAGAAGAAAATGGCGTTTTGCGAAGCTTTCACGAGTTGCGAGGCCGAAACCGTACCATTTTGCGCTATTTTTGCTCTGTTTTCGACGCGATAGGACGCCACATAAATGGAAAAATCAGGTATGTAGCATTTTTTGTCCTCTGTGAAAAAAATATGTCGTAATGGTGTATGAAATTTGCTTTTACACGGTGTTATTTTCGTGTTGTCCCATGACTGCATCGCTTGTTCCAAGGCTTTCGAAGATGCAATTATGTAGTTCGCCAGATGGGTTTCTCGTTGACCGATCGCACATACCATGCTGAGGACCCGATTTGAAGCTGTATTTATTCTTATTCCCCATCAGGGCAATGGAAAAGCACATTTATTTTATCAAGAAACAATATACAACAAATTTGCAAGTTGTATTGGCCAAGTCTTGTGAATGAGGATGAGAGAGCAGTGGAAAAGATAACAAAAGGATTGAAAGTGTTCAACTGGAAGCCACATGCCAAAGATGGGGACTGCTATAATTTGCTAGTGTAAAACTAGTTTGAGTTTATTAAAACCTGCTCAACATAACTGCTATCAGTCAAGGGTAAGTACTGTCTTGATTTGTATCTGACCTGATCAGACCCAAGGGTAACAACAAAAGCATACTTGGCTAAAAACAACACAAATAAATTATTCATCTTGTTTGTCACATAAAAGCACTGCCGCAAATAAAACAGCTCTGCGTACAAATTAAGAAACTCCAGTGTTTTTTTTTGTGTTTTTTTTTTGTGTGCATCCAGTTTGCAGTTTTGTCTTCAGTTTATCATGGGTCTGGTCATTCTGGTCAGGCTGTAGCATTAACTGTGGTTCCCTGTTTTGTGGATCAAATGAGTCTGAATAAATGAGACGATTAAAGTGGTTTTCACACAAAGGTAGTTATAACCTATTGAACCACAATAATTTTGCCTGGATACAAATTACATCAGAAGCACTTCAATTTACTCTTTTTGAACGTAATGGTTGAACTGGCTATTTTTGAATTAACGTCTCTCATGGAATTTATTATTTGTGGGAGGTGCAGTGATTGAGCGGTCCGGGTTTTAGACCTGGCAAGGGCACTGCATTGTGTTCTTGGGCAAGGAACGTCTCTCCCCCACCCATGTGTATAAATGGGCACTAGTGAAATCAGGATACGCTCCAGCCTTGATGAGCCACTAGGCACGACACTTAACCTTTTATTATTATTTGAATCATGCATGCACTCATGGCTCATTGACCTATTTGACTCATATAAACTTTGATGTTATTTCTAATATTTTTCTAGTATTTACTTTATTGCTTATGGATGACTTGTTAAGATGAAGGTGACTGACTGAATTTTAAATTCATGTTAACATTTCTGGCACTTGAAAATAAGAATTTTAATTTGAGAGCATCTTTGATAATTATAATAATTTTACATGTATATATCCAAAGCTCCTGAGATTGCTGTTCTCCCCTATTTTAACTGCTTAGCTATCCACCATATTATCCTTAATTTAAAACCATGTTAGATTATGATCCTACATGTAGGATCCTTTGAATTCTGACAAGTACAGATTTTTCATTATGGATGAAAAACAAGATAAAAAGTGAAACTAGCCACCTGGTTATTAAGGTGGGGGTATGGGGAGAATCTGGGCTGGCCTGGTACATGTGCTGTTTTGACAAATCTTGTTTTCTTTGCATCATCACCCATGGTATATACCGGGTATTTCAACAAACCTTGTCCACCAAATTTAACTATCTCTTGCTGTCCAATAACGGGGGAATGTTCACATGGTAAAGTAACATACAATGCAGTGAATGCACATTTCAACAAATGGGGCTATCATCTTTTCAATTCAGACCTTGGCAACATATCGTAAAATTTAAGTGGCTGTGGAGATTGAGAGAAATGGTAGAATATTGTTTGGGAATCTTGATCTAGCTAAAATCCACAGTTCAACAGTATACAAATGCTGACAGAATCATTTTCACTTTCCAGTGATAGCTAATAATTATATGGAAAAAGATGGAATAATTACACCTGTATATGAGTTGAGCTGCTCTCATTGCACTAATACAATTTGCTAAATCTTATTTTTTGCAGGTTATGGCAAGAAAGCTGTAAAAAAGGAAGGAAAAGGAAGTTATGATATGATCAATAAACATAATAAAATAACTTTTGAATGAGTGATGTTGAATGCTATAATCAATTTACTGTAATGTTCGTTTCAACCCTGCTTGCACACAAAAAACAAACACAGCAAAATTTTAAGTATAACCGGAAAGTGAATGAAGTGTCTGAGGCAGCAGCAAAGAAAGATACCTAACATGGGTTTGTTAAAATCTGAACTCTGTGCCGGAATTGAAAGCTGTAGTGGCAGTCAACTTTTAGAAACGAATAATAATTAATTACATTTTTTTACCTCAAGGAATATTGTTATCAGGATAATCCTGAACAAAGTATTAGAACTTTTGAACATACATGTTCCTGGAACATTTTCGAAGACAAAATGTTTTTATTAATCACTGAAACATTGCATGTGACACAGAAACGATCCCATCTTAAAAATCTGTGCTAAATTGTATTTAGCCCCCAGGGGGTACTCCGGCTTGTAAATGACGGGGATGATCAAATGGAGGCAAGACTCAGGACCCAAAAAAAAAATTCCTATGTCTTCTGACATTTCCCAAAAAAATCCCTGGACCAAAAAAAAAAACCCCAAAAATCCCTTGTCAAATTACCCCTAAATTGCCAGGAGCAGCAATAACATAACACAAAGAACCCTTGTTTTGTTTATTCATCATACAATAAGTACGCTAAGGCCGTGCCAAGGCACTTTAGTTCGTTTTAAATACCCAAAAAAATCTCCTATCTAGATCAAATCACCCAAAAAAATCCCGGAATCGAAACTTTCGAACCCCTTTTTTTCGGGCGCAACGTGGATCTCTCTTCGAAACGTGTGCTACAATACTTCAACTGTCATAATAGCCTGATAAAAATTATATTTAGCTGCATTAGACATATTAAGGCCGAAGCATCTTTCTTTCGTTTATGATGCTTTGACTGTCAGCTTTGAGAACGACATCTTGTGCAAAAAATCCTTTAGGATGAAAAGTACGGCGCAGTACCGAATTTCAGAGGAAACGAACATTGATTCGAGAAAGCGTGCGGTAAATTGAAGCGTAAACCCATAAGAAGCATACATCCAAGGAAAACAACCACTGGTTTTAGTTATGCGGAGCTCGAGGTTCAAGAAAACGTGGGTTAATCGGGATTCTACTTATACCATTCGAGCTTGTTATATTCGTTCATGGAAGACTCGGGGACCGACGCCATATTTGCTCAGCGTCCTACTGGAGCTTAGTCCTTTCGCGGTCTGAACAATGTTTTGGTCGGCGAATGAGCCAATCACAACACAGGAAGTCGTATATCCAGTTCTGGTTATCCTCCGAACTGTCAGTTCATTTGTATGGATGTTTCTTTTTCGTTCAACCGTTTGCTTGTTTGTAGTTTCTTTGTTTAATGTCGAACGACCACGAGCTTCTTGTGAATGTTGTTTATTGTGGTCATGCACTTAGCTTCGAGATAGCTAGTTATTCTAAAAGTAATTCTAACTTCTACCCTGAAAGTAATTCTGCTCTGAAAGTAATTTTAACTTCTACTTCGCCAGGTTGACGAAATATTATATGGCGTCTTAAAAGGCTCATCTTCGCTTCAAACCATCAACCACCTTATACTCATAGGCAAGTTTTTTCTGTTCATCTGCGCTAGAAATGACAAAAAACATCAATTTGCGGATTTTGTCGTCTACGTGCGAGAAAAAATAGACCTCGAAAAGTATATCGCCTCACGTGAAAATAAACTTGGTCATTTTAATTTTAAGTGGAAAGATTTTTTGCATAGTTAAAAAACTTATCTCATCATCGATAGCGTGACAGCATAGTGTGACAGCCTGTAGTTTGTAGTATGTAAGTAAGTATAAACGTAGCGTGAATAGCGTTTTGTATTGCAAGTTATTAGTATTAATGTAATTAGCATAATTCAGTGTTGTATTGTGAGTAAGAATTGTAGTTTAGAAGTAGTTATAATTAGTTATCCTTTTAAGTAACAATTATTTTTTTTTCCTTTTGAAAGTGTTGTTTTGAAAAGTATGTATTTTTTGTAAATGTAGTAGTACATATCATCATCATCACTTTGTTTACCCTCGGATTTAAGAGTAGCTTATACAGCTAATATCTCCGAGCATTTCACAGTAAGCACAGTACAAGGGGTAAAGACCAGACCACAACACCGGGAACTCCATGCCCTACTCTTTACGATGAGTGTGTGGGTTCTTTTACGTCCCCTGCTGACCATAACACTGAAGATGCAGGAGACGGGACCTACGGTTTATCGTCCTTATCCGAGAATATGTAATTAGCATTGTGTGTAATAATAAAGTTTGCATTCAATAAAAAAAAGGTTGAAGATGAATACCTGGAACATGAGCGACTCGACATCGTCCCAAGATTTTCCCTTTTAGAAAAGGCCCCAGAATCGTACCTCTACAAGCTTCTTACATAGTCTGATCCTCAAACGATCCAGGTCCCTCGCGGCCAGTGCGTGGCCGCGTGCGACCTGTTTATTTCGTTATCCACCCTTCAAACAACTGATGTGGAAGACGCACGGATTTTTAGAGTAAGTAGCAAAGGGTATATGTGTGGCGCGTGCTAAGGCCACAAATTAGACGGGGACGCGTGAAAATAACTAGAAGAGAAACCCGATTCGTGAATTTATGACTAAATCTGTTGTTTAAAGTATACGTGACACATAAAATTTGTTAAAACTGTGCGTGAAACGGGATCACGACCCCCTCCCCCCCTTTTGCTACCCTCTAACAGATAGTAAGCCTTTCCTATAAAGAAAAGAACTATTTTTACGATACTTCCGGTGATACGGGATATTCATTCAGCGATTGAGTGCAGCACAGCAAAAACAACAAACTACCAACAGTCACTTTTTTGCCTTAGTTCTTCGGGCGAGAAGCGAAAGAAAAAGCGTTCGACGAGCAAAAGCGAAAGAATACATTATCACTGCGATAAACTAGGAGAGAGTGAGAGTGAGGTCATTACAGGGGAATCTCAGACCAAGGTCTGAGATTCCCCTGTAATGACCGAACGGACGAGGTTAATAAGTTATTGCGGGCCCAAGAGAGGCCCGCAACCCTAATCTTGACAGTGACCAGCGGATTGCGGTTTACGCGTGCGCGCCACGTTAATAAAAAGCGAACAGAAAACGGAAGTTGAAAATTTTGTTCTTCCACTAAGAACGATCGGAATGCGAAAAATGTGTCAATCACGACAGTTTGTCGTAACACCGGAAGAGAAAATCTGTTCTCCAAGAACGATTGTCACATAAGATCTAGGCTTGTGTCACATGGAAGATTGCAAACATTACAATTTGCAGACTTGTTTTACGGGTGTTGCTTTTGCGAAAATTTGCTCTGATTGTATCACGCATAAACCACGGCAAAGCGAATGATTCCAACAACGGTTATTCTCGAGAAATTCGTTATAACACTGACAACATAGCGAGTTTATCGACCGAGGAAAATCACATCTCAATTCACACCGCGTGCTCGACTACAGTTCACTAAACTGTCAATCCGACAAAAAACAACTCTGACTGGTTCGCGGCCGGTTAGCGGCAATTAAGCGTGATTTATCATTAATCGCGCCACGTTAATAAAAGGCGAGCACAAATAGCGAGTTTACCGACTGAGAAAAATCACATCTCAATTCACACCGCGTGCTCGATTACACTTCCCAAAACGATAAAAACATGCATTCCTTGCGTGACGCGTTACTCGGGATAATTGTCTTTTGTCCATTTAATCATTTATTTATCGACACTGCCATCTAAAATTACGCACTCTCGTACCAGTACCTTTTCTAAGTGCGTCAAGGCCCGCACTTTCTAACCTGTGGTTACCACTAGTTTATTATATGGCCTTTTAGCGCTATTCTAAACTGAAATATCTAAAAAACACCGAGGTGAAACTCGCTCTCGCTCTCTGTGGCTCTCTTCGTCGCTCATACTTAAGAAGTATCGGTATGCTAATATTTTTCTTTCAGTTGTTGAAAAGATAGTTACATTTTGTCGGTATTTATTGTCGTTCTCGCAATTGCGCTAGTAGCTTTTACTCACAACTCAAAAAAACATGTAAAAACCGCCGAGCCGAGAAAATTTTTTATAATGCCCGGTCACTACAAGAAAATAATGGCCGCTCAGCAGCCAATCAGAGCGCGCGTACTATTGTAGCCATATAATAAATAGCTGTAAAAGAAGTTGTACGAAGCTTTAATATTTACAATACCAATTAGTGAAGAAATTTGAATATTCATATGGACATCCTGTGGACTCACAAACAGAGGATGGTAAACCTGTCGTAAAACAACATCGAGCCAGACATCAAGAATAAAAACCCGAGGGTAAGGGTGAGGTGAGGTAAACTTTATTTACCGTATTTACTCGAATAAGCGCCGCGGCGCTTATTAAATTTTTCGCGCCTCAAGTGCGGCGCTTATTCGAGGGCGGCGCTTATTTAAAACTTGGACGCCACAAACAATGCCACCTAGACAAAACTTCTACAGTAACTAAAAGAAGGCTATTTTGATTGTCAGTATTTGACTCTTACGGAAGAGAGTAGTTGCGCTTGCTGTCCCGACAAAGTTCACGGCCTTCACAACGTTAACAGAACTACGTATTGTAAGAATTTTGGATAGAAAAAAATAATGGTCGAGCGTTAAAACATAATAACTTGAACTGTAAAACATTGCTTTTGATGGAAAGGAATTTTCGAGGCTGTTTCAGAGTTGCTTTGTAGTGATATTTTTAGTTTTTCTGAATTCTTCGAACAAGCGCCGCATCGGGACGCGGCGCTTATTTGCGGCGCTTATTAACTTTTTTGTTATTCGAGGGTGGCGCTTTTTCGGGGGAGGCGCTTATTCGAGTAAATACGGTATGCAGGGTGGCCCATTCAGCACAGTGGCTGGTATTCATAGGGGCCCTGCTAAATACAATTTCTAAAAATATAAAATATCTAAATAGTTTAAAATAACTATTGCATGTGACAATAATTTGTCACATGCTACTAACCTTACCGCGTGAAAACGAAAAACAAAAAACAGGATATCTACAAAGCAGAGGCATATTGGTAGAGTATAAGTAGCCGTTCACAGAATAAATAACTGTTAATGTTTATTCACGAATAACAAAAGATTAATTGTTATGCGCAGCCAAAACATTTCAAAAATATAATTGATTAATTAAGCTAAAAAGGAATAATATTTGCTGTCTTTTTTACAACATTAATATTATTTTAAGAAATACGACCGGTTTACAGAAAACCGTAGTCCCTAATATCAATTTCAGAGAAAACTTAAGGGTTTTTTTTTAGTACAACTTTAGTTATACTGGACAAAAACTCGCGCGGTTCAACGAAACCTATTATATCCAAGAGATAAATAAATTTGGGTCTCCTGTCACAGATTGGCATAATAAAACACCAAGCTTTTGTTTCCTGAGCTGAGTCGCGATAACGGTAAACCAGACTAAATATGTGTACGTGAGTACCAAATACATCGGATATCAAAAATTCTTTACTGCAAATTTTCCTTCCCGATAAAGGTTAACAATATACACTGGCGTGCTAGAGAATAGCTTTGGGAGTTGTAAGAAAAGCTTCGCGGGAACAGTTACAGGAACACATTCTTGCCGTTATAAACTAGTTACTATGGCATAGTAGACACTAAGTCGTGGAAATACGCGAATCTGGTTAGATCCCGGTTTTATTCTTAATATTTGGCTTAACAATGCATACAGTTGTAGTCACGTACGCAAAACACAAAAATTATTTGATCTTTGCATTAAAAAATCCCTTGTTGTGGTTATTTCTAAATGGCCAAATAAAATTGCCGGTTCCACGCAAGATAGCTTTGCCGCATAATTATGAAACGTCTTCGTCATCCACGTTCGATGACATTCGTGTTGTGAACGGCTTAACAAAGCTTTTATTTTTTTAAATCAAACAGCCTCGATGTTCATAATGTTCGCTTTGTATCAAAATAATTATTTACAAGGCTAAATATTAATTTAAAAATTATAAAAGAAAACACCATACCTTTTTGATATAGATTTATAAGTTATCATCAGGATAATTTTTAGCGTTGGTAACTGTTAGCGTTGTAAATATTTATTTTAAAGAACGTTGAACTCTCTAAGAATAGAAATCGTCAAAACAGGAGCGAAATGCGTGGGATTCTCTACCTACTATTAATACCCAAATTTCTTTAATGAATAAAATAACGTTCTTTAACCAATCAGACCACGAGACTGTCTTAAGCTATAACATAAATCTACTTGCTTGGTAACCTGACTTCCGTTTGAAAGCTTCACTCATACCAAAATACACGCGCAGAGAACGCCAGCCTGTAATATTTTATAAGGGTTTGTAATAAACCACCATGTTCGGAAAATCAAGGTCATGGTACAGAAATAAGCTGGTTTTCGTTGTTATACTGATCTGTTTTGGCGGTCTGTGGATTTCGAACAAGCTGTTGGAACAAGATTCCTCTGGAGGTAATGTTATTAAATGCTTTGGTTTTTGAAAACTCATTTAACATTCAATCAGTGACACTGGCTTATCCGGCTTTAAACATCCTGTGTTCATCGTTTACCGTTTACCGTTATCACTCGACAATTTTTTGCTGTGATAACGCCAACAACTATTTCTTATCAGAGCTTGGGAAAATGAATTTCAAAGTTCACAAGAACCATGTAAACTATAGGTAAATTTCACGTGTAGAATCGCCTTTTAAGCGATTCAGTGGAATTCAGAAATTTGTCTTCGATGTTTGGTGTTGTTAGAAGTGATCTCTTTTGATAACATACAGTAGGCTATTAAGGTTCTTAGTACGTTCTTATTTTGTAAAGAAAAATTCACATTGTCTCTAAAAGTTGTCTTCGGCTTGTTCCTTGTATAAAATTTGCATACCTCATAAGTGAACATGTTTATGTAAAAATAAAGCACTAATCATTCAGAACATAACATTTATATACATATACAGCAATGCCTTGTCCAAACTTATTTTCCCAAAAGTAAACATTTTAAACCGATTTTTGAAAATAAGAACCTGTTTCCAAATTCTAGGCTAATAGATTCTTATAAAAAGGGTGTTTAATTTGCAAATTTTAGCCTAACAGGTTCTTAAATGTTAGATTCTTGCTCGCGGGCGTTTACTGTAATTGAAACAGTGACACAAACGTTTGCACTTAGATGTTAATAATTTTGATACATAATTTTGTCCAAGTAATACTCGAAGTCGAAGTCTTCCTTCTTAATTTTTTTCTTTTTTTGACAATTTTGAAACACGCGACTTTCCGATGGGTTACGTTTGACTTGAACTGTTATAGTCTTAAAACTGATTGGATCATTCAATTGTCTCGAAGGTTGTACTTTCTTGTCGACAAAGGAAAGCGTTTTATCTTAAAAGCGGAATATAGGATCAGGACGTTCTTAGTGTCTATCCAGAACAGATATCGCTCCTCTCCGTTCATCGACATCGTCTGAGGAGGTGCATTTGATTTTTGTCTTTGAACCAACCTGATTTATTTCTCAAGAAAAGACAATGATTATTTCTAACAGCACAAAGTGCCATTTCGATATTAACCCATATTTATTCAACCTTTGAACGGTTAATTTAATTTTATGCTATGCCCGTTATGCGCATGTTTATTCCCTATTTCAACGGCTTTTACACCTAGCTAATCACGTTCTTTTTACAGTTATCTTCTTTGATGAGCCAAGATACGTTTGAAAATACTTCAAAAAAAAAACAACGAAACGTCCTTCCAGTCTTTCACCGTGGCCTGAATAAGATTGTTATGTGTATCTTGTGGTTGCCATGAAATGTCAAAATCTTCCTCAGGCTATCATTCTTAGCAATGACAGCTTTGTTTGGAAGAAGCATGCTTAGTTAGTAAACGACACGAAAAATAAATTTGCAGACTCAAAATTCAATATTTGCATACGGTAAAAACGCTTTGGGTTTATTTGTTTTCAAGACCTTCAGGGGGAGGGGGTGGCGTTGCATTACAACGGGACTTTTTTTAAACAATGAAACAGTAAGAATCCATATTAAACAGATAAAGTGGACTTCCTGTTTTAGTACTGTTTAGTAACACATTTTCGCAAAAACGTAAAGGAAATGTGGTGGATGAATAATTCCTTAAGTGTAAATTACCTTGCTTCCTCCTTCATAGATTTCGTGCGCGGGGAGGGGAGGGGGGGGGGGGAGGGTGAGGAGTGGCTTTGAAGGGGATTAAAAGAGATTGCGGGGAGCTTTTGCGGTATGCTTGTTTAACTGCAATGTCTTTCCATGTCACCAAACTAAACTATGGATAACATTTATTCGGAGATATTTAAGCCATCAATTTCTCCTGGATGTTATAAGGAACTGCAAAACTAATGAACAAAATGTATGCAAATGTTAACACTTTATATACAGGATTCTTTAAAAATACTCTTTAAATTTAGGGAAAAGGAAGTTTTTTTATTAAAAGAAACTACCAATGGAAACAAAACTTTGGAAGTGCAGATTTGGTCTCCCTTACGGTGTTATTATTTTTAGCCGTCAAGGTGTCATCTAGGGTTGCACGTATTAAAGAAATAAAATGCCGTAATACATTAAAAACTCGCGTATAAGAACCTAACATTTAAGAACCTGTTAGGCTAAAATTTCATTTTTAAGCACCATTCGCATAAGAACCATTTTAGGCTAAAATTCTAAAACAGGTTCTTATTTTCGAAAAAGAAAAAAATAATCTTCTCAAAAATATAGAATTAAAAAATCTTCTCAAAAATATATTTTTAAGACAGTCTGTAAACGTTATAGTTAAAGCATAGTTACATAAAATTTGTCCTTCTTCAATATTAGTATTAACTACAGTAAACACCCGCGTGTGCGAACCTAGTGATTTAAGAACCCACAGGCTGAAATTGGGCATTTTAATACCCAAATATATAAGAACCTAAAAAAGTTCGGGTTGTAGCCAGGCATGTTAAAAAATTCGAATTAATAAGTTGACACTGGCTAAAAAAGGAGGTATGAAAGAACACGCGAAGGCCATCGCAAAATTGGATAAAAACTCTATGTTGGCAAAACACCATATGCTTAACGAACATCAAATAGATTTGGAGAGCGTCGAAATTGTTGACAGGTCAACGGTGTGGAAACAACGACTAATTCTTGAAGCTTGGCATTCTGTGCGAGATAGGAACGCTATAAACGAACACATAGCGCTACCAAACGTTTACAATAGCATTAAGAATTCATAGACTCATTATGAATGCTCTAGAGACTTTTGTTGCACTCGGAAAGTTCATTTAGTTTTTATCACACATTCGTTACATATTTTAACAGGACGCCGTTGAACATTTGCATTTTTATCTTGCTGAAGAAGGCAACAGTAGTGGCCGAAACGTCCAAAAACAATATTTTTAGCCAGTGTCAACTTACTAATTCGATTTTTTCTTTTATATATATATATAAGAACCTATTTAGGCTTGCAAAGAACAATAGGTTCTTATACAAAAAAACACTCTTATTTTGTAGCTAAAATACTGGATTTAATTGATAGAAATTGTGAAATTTCTGAGAAACACCATGAAAATTATTTGTTTAATTGAAAATCTTTTAAATACAGTGTATAGAATACTGTATAAAATTGTACTGGTGTAGCCTTGAGACTTGAATCTGTTGAGTGCCCTGACTTTTGCTCATGTGAAATACACATTACTGCTTGTCTTTTCCATTTATTATTGTTTAAAAAATAAGGCTTGGCATTTTTGCGGTTTAAAATACAAATGTTCAACCATTATGACATACTAGTACAACAGTAGCTCTCTGAATGGTATCACTATGACAACTCCTACAAATAAGAACCTAATAAGAACTTAATCAGCCTGAGTTCGGAAAAACTACCCCAAAATATAAGAACCCATTCAGCCTGAACCCAAAAATTCTAGGTTCTTATATGCGGGTGTTGACTGTATTTTGCTTACCGAAGCCTCCAAGAATACTGTTATTGGACATAAAAGACCAGATCATTTAAAAATTCTACTTTATTTCTTGAACAAAAGTTAAGAACGTAATTAAGAACCTAGTTAGCCTAATTTTACACTAAATACCATTTATATAAGAACCTGTTAGGGCTAACTTGAAAAAACCTAGGTTCTTATATGCGGGTTTTTACTGTAACGTGTTAGCAATCGATACCGAAAAATGGTATCTCTTAGGGGTAAGAGAAAGCTTGAGCCACGAACGAGTTGGTCTCCCTTCCGGGTTTAATTTATATTTACCGTTGAGCATCTCTTAGGGTTTGGTGTACATGTATTCCAAGTATAAGTTAACTTTCTTTTAATTTCATTGAACATTATCTTTTTCAGTTCCATCATGGTTTGCTCCAAAGCTGGCAGAACGAAAAAGGATTCTTCGAGAGCAATGCCAAAAGAAGCCACCAAATCCTAACTTCATCGAAGATGCTCACTTTACTCGCTTTATTGTCATGGAAGATCTAAAGCTTGTGTTCTGCTTCATCCCCAAAGTTTCGTGTACAACCTGGAAAGGCGTTTTATATCAAGCGCGTCATAATGGTACAGGTCGGAAAGTTTACCCTCACAAAAAAAGTTTATTTTCTTTTCTCATCAATTATCCGCCAGCCGAAAGAAAGACGATTCTTGAGACATACTACAAAGCCATGTTTGTCCGAGAGCCGTTTTCACGTCTTCTGTCAGCCTACAGGGACAAGGTCATTAGGAGTGGTGGATGGTTTCGGAA
Source organism: Oculina patagonica (assembly GCF_052425735.1). Taxonomy (NCBI): domain Eukaryota; kingdom Metazoa; phylum Cnidaria; class Anthozoa; order Scleractinia; family Oculinidae; genus Oculina; species Oculina patagonica. The sequence goes on from NC_135761.1 coordinate 45,904,848, forward strand.
GAAGGTTGAACCGAACATCACCGATCAAGAATTAAAAAACATGAATTTTCCATGGTTTGTCAGGTACGTGCTCTCCTTCAATCACTCTTCGATATCAATGAACCAACACTGGCGCTCCTATGAGCAGATCTGTCCCTGTGAAATAGATTACAACTTTATTGGCCATTTCGAGACCCTCGCCGAGGAAGCACCTATTCTATTAAAAGAAATCGGCGTCGACAAATTTGTAACATTTCCCGAGTATCATCCATCGAAGTCCCGGCCATACATGTTGGAATATTACTCAGGTCTTACCAGTGAAGAAATCTTTAAACTATGGCAATTTTATGAGCTTGACTTCAAGTTATTTGGATATGATTTCCCTGGCCCGTTACAAGAGATTTACGACATGAAAGCTGCTTCTGAAGAATAATAGCTCAATGAGGATAATACATAACAGTAATATAAATACCGTAAAATTCCGGTTATTCTTTTTGCTATTATAGAAAAAAGGTTTTTAAGAACACCTCCAAAATATAATTGTTCGTGAAGCCAAAATAATTTAAAAAGACTCTGGATGAAAACCTGTTTAATAGGCCATTTCCGAGTTACCCTTTGCCTCATCAAAACAAGTTTACGTTCGAAATCATTTATATGAAAAATGCGTTTCACCGAACAAGTCCATTTTCATGCAAATCAAACTCACTTTTATTTGAGTGGTTTTGCACGTAGACTGGTTTTAAAACAGAGGCAGATGATAACTCGAAATGGCCTATTTTGTTTCCCTCATGTTATTTTTATTACCTTAATTACTGTTTATTGACTCACAATTTAAGGAAACTGCCTCCTTAATACAGAGATCTTTTGCGCGACTGAGGACTTTACTTTAAAAGAAGAGGATAGCAAGGACTATAGGTGGTTTTCACTGTCACGTCACTGTAACGCCGCAAAAAAATAAATCAAAAACTATTGGGTCAAAACATCAAGAATATTACAGGTTGTAGAAAACTTTTATATAAACTACTTGTCCAAGTGTCGCGTCTGTACATTATTCCATACTCGAGTTATCCGCCAAAATGTTTCACGCAAATTTAGAGAGCACAATATGGAAACGACAAATTGGAGCCCAACTGCTTGGGCTCCAACATGGCGACCGGAAATCAATGAAAACATCTGGCATTAAATATTGCTACAAAAACACTTCTCGCAAAACCTCAACTGTTCAGATTGTTAAAAATCGCAGGATGAGGCTTTTAAGAAGACGTGACAGCCTTCTGGCGGCCATTTGATCCGTGTGGGAAACTTCGAAATAAAATACTCTATCTTTTAGACGGTGAATGCTATCGAGCAAAAAACTTTCAACAATATATAAGCCCTATATTAAGGACGTCTAATAGCCAGTGAAGGATAAAAACTCAGGGGTCTTGCGATTCTGTGTTTTTAATTTTGATGACGTCACGTAAAAATCAAGAATTGCAATCTAAAGAGAAAATTGGGGGTAACCATGCATAAGGCTGGAACAAAAATGCTGACTTGGCATTTTTTTAAGAAAGGTACAACATTTATTTCTTATTTCACAAATATTATTATTTTTCCTAAAATGTTTTCAATGCGGGACGCAGTCCTACTGACCATCGCCCGACTTACAACACAATCACCACAACACGTCAATATGTTCAAATCGATGAACACCTTTTAACTGTGGTCGTCGATTGTGAAAAACAAAATAAGTTGAAGAAACCTCTTGGATTTCATCTGGCAATACGTAATCCTTATATACGTGGAATCGCGTTCGCTAGACCAGATCATCAGAATGGCAAAACCCACCACTAATCCAACATTTAGATGCGGGTTACGAGCTGGATCAATATGCATAGTGTTGGTTGATTCCATTATGAGATAGTCAATTTGCAATATCCAAAAGAACTAATGGAATGTCAATTCAAAAAAGTAAATACAGGACAGAAAAAAAATATTGCTTATGATAATGTTTTTCTTATCCAGCGACTAAAAGTTTAACAACATAAATCAAACACTGATAGGATATAAATTGACATACGTCACTAGCGTTAAGTGAGTGACAATTTTACAATTACGAGTGTAACACCCTAAGTTGGGTTGTCATATTTAAAATAAATTGTTGCATAAAATAAACAGACAGCCCTCAGAGCAGTAATGAAAATAAAAATCTATACACCAATGTTGTCTGACCTCAATCGGTATAATTGACAAAATAAAATCGTGAAATTAAATCCCTTAGAATATATTTTCCACATGGTAAAAATCAATCTCCAATTAGCAATATAAAAACCAGACTCTTCCGTGGCTATCAAGTGTGCATGTTCGACAAAAATTGCAATACATCTGTACGCCTGATGATATAGGGGTCCTGAAATCAAACAAAAACACTTATTGATTTAATTGGTTTACACCAAAAACCACTAAGACATTATTCCACTCATATTGACCCAAATGCAAACTTTGACTTTATATAAACTGCAGCGATACTTCAGCATAAACCTGGAACACTTCATTTGGAATTAGGTTGAACATTTTAGTCTCAAACTTCCTCTGTGCTTCGTCGGTTAATACATGGCACATGGCACATGATTATATCAGTATTAATGATGACATTTGGATGATTTGGCACTTGCAATGTATTTTGAGGCAGTCAAGAAACGAAAATATCATCTCCTCTGGAGTATGTCTTAATTTTTTTAATTAACCACAATAATCAATCAGTTAAGCACACTTTTAATACTCACTCTTTTTCGATCCTCTGCTGTAACATTGGGCTGTTTTTGAGTCCTCTGGCGCATCGACGGCACGTTGACGGGGTGACACGTGGTTAACTGAGAAGGGTTGTTCCTGGTTATTCTGGCGATCGTGCGAGCTGGAAGGGACATGCCACGGTGTGGAGATGCAGTGGATCTTGTTTCCCGCTGCTCGTGGTATTGGCGGCGTGTGAACTTTTCCCAGCATGGATAAAGAAGAACAAAACTGTCTAGAACATTGAAGGTTGGAGCCTCCTCCAAGCAGGTCAAGCATTTCTGATCCTTCATTTTATTTCTTTTGGCACATTCTCTGGACCCAAACCAGCTGCGCGTTGTGATTGCAGTGGTCCCAGCTGTAGGGCGAGCTGTCAGATCAATTCAGAGGATTGTTCTCAGCGCTTGTTGGTTGATATTCCAATTAATGACAAACCACACTTTTGCTGCTCTGATAATTATTTAATAATAGACAATGATCATCATCAATTAGGAAAACGCACATCAGAAATAAACGGGTTATCAACTGGGATCCCCTCGGGATATAGAATAGACATTCCTGTTTTGACAATGACAACAAATATGAATGATCCGACCCCAATTTTAATACCAAATTCGGCATCAAGGGAAGTAAATAGAAACAATGACAACTTACCACACAAATAACCACTCGCTGCAGTAGCATGAATGATGATATACATATTTTGCAAACTGATGTTACATTCACTTGAAGATAGGTGTATGGTGGCCGAGAACTGCCAATCGAAAAATCCTGGTTTTGGAGGATTTGTTTTTATTTTAATAATTCTTTTCATTTTGATTTGTAATTATTTTTCCTTTTTTTCGAAAAATCCTGGTTTTGGAGGATTTGTTTTTATTTTAATAATTCTTTTCATTTTGATTTGTAATTGTTTTTCCTTTTTTTCGAAAAATCCTGGTTTTGGAGGATTTGTTTTTATTTTAATAATTCTTTTCATTTTGATTTGTAATTATTTTTCCTTTTTTTCAATTCGTTTTTATTTTCAATTTTAAATTAAAGACGAGTGAAAGTAAAATCAATTGAAATTCAAATTTAAATCAAAATGAAATCAAAGTAAAATAAAATGAAATAAAAATTTAAGGCAAAGTAAAGTGAAACTGAAATGAAATGAAAAACAAAACTAGTGGCAGCGCTCGGCCATACGAAAATTTTAATTTAATTTTCAAAGCAAAGTGAAATAATTTTTCGCATGGCCGAGCGCTGCTACTACCAGCGTGCCTTGCGAGATTGAATCTTCCAAAATGGCGGACGGCCGTATGTCACGTATGACGATGTCGATCCATGATGATAATCCAAAAGGAAGCTATGTCCCAATATGTTCAGCAAGGTTTGAAAAGATCTGAAATCTTCTTCGAAATTTCAATGCCATTGGCTGCGTTGCATAAAGGTTGTCGAGAACGAGTTAACGACCAGCGGCCCAACTGGGTTCACTTTTTGGATGGCCATGGCAAACTTAATTGTTATTGTTAAACTGAAAGAGACGGTCCTTCATGACTCCTACGATCGTGATAGTTGTACTGCCGTTTTATATATTATCTGGAGGCAGAGAGCCGTAAGACTAGCCTAGCAAATGTCTAGAGGTCATTGGTCTCTACGGTTTCCGGTTTGTAGAGCTCTGCAATTTGCCACATGTTTTGCTTTTGTTTTGGCTCATTTCTATTTGCAAGATATGCCTAAGCTCCCAGAATGTTTGCTCTGGATGGACAAGCTAAATAATCAACATTTTCGGGAAATGTTGATTATAAATTAAATCAATATTACTATTCAAAGATATATTGTATATTATTACGGACATATTTATCTTTGTCCTTCTTCGCCAGAGACTGTTGTAGCTTTACTTTGAGAAAGCCAAAATTTGGTTTAGAGAGATTCTGTGTTGTAAAGGTCATGCTTCATGCATTAATTTGATCGAGCGTTTTGTCTCTTGAGCTCGATGTTTTGGTTTTACCTTCCTTGTTCGTTGTGTTACGTTCTGGCACCACATGATTAGATTTAAAATCTCACGCTCGTAAGTTAATTGTTTTTCGTGTTGTATATGCTCGATATATGCCACCATATGGTTTAGTTCAGGCAAGAAGACGGCCACCCTCTCAGAGGTTAAATTTGAGGTCAGGGGTCTCGCCCTTTAAACATAAACATAAGCAAAACAAGCGAATCTCGCCTTTCGTCACGCAATATCAACCATCAGTGCTCAACTTGAAACAAATACAGCTGTAAATACTTATGCAAAAATGGTAGCAATTGTTTCACGAAATATTCTACAAAGATCCCCCGATTATTTCATACAAAATGACAGATCCCTAAAAGACACACTCTTAAGTGCAAAACTCTGAAACGACTATCGCACGTGGATATGAGTCGCGCAGGCCTCAAACGCCTGGGTCCATTACATCATGCACTTGGTCTCTCGTAAAATTAAGCCCATATTCCTGTCTGATCGTCTTATGCAGTGCTCTGTAACCTAATGGCTACCCGGGGCCTTTTAACTCGTTCTCGGCAGCCTTCATAAAATTATCGATCCCAACGCCATTGCAGCATAAACTTTCGAAGTGACGAGGCCTCCTCTGAAGGCTACGGATACTACCCGGGCATTGTGGAAAATCACGTCTCAAAAAGTCTAAGATTTCAGATCTTTTCAAACCTTGCTGAACATATTGGGACATAGCTTCCTTTTGGATTATCATCATGGATCGACATCGTCATACGTGACAAACGGCCGTCCGCCATTTTGGAAGATTCAATCTCGCAAGCCCGGGGGGGGGCACTTCCTATAAATGGGCTAATGGGGATGTGCCGCTGGATGGGGTCGCATTTTCACGACTGGACTGACTATAATGGGGTCGCCATTTCAAGCATTTTTTATAGGGTGACTAGAATGGGGTTACACTTTTCCGGGATTTTGAGAGTACGAAAATTCTGGCAAGTTTTGATTTATGAATGGAAATATTCGCCGAAAAAAATCTTACCGTATTTATTGCTGTTGTTCAATGTTTGACAAACAGCTCCCAGAAAGTGACTAAGTTGGGGTCGTAAAAATTAAATTTACCCAAAAGTGACTAAGATGGGGTCTATAATTGGCCATAGAATATGACTATAATGGGGTAGGGGTTCTGATAGGCCAGCGGCACATACCCAACAAAAATTTACCCAAGTACCCCCCGGGCTCGCAAGGCACGCTGGTAGTGGCAGCGCTCGGCCATGCGAAAAATTATTTTCACTTTGCTTTGAAAAATAAATTAAATTTTCGTATGGGCGAGCGCTGCACTAGTTTTGTTTTTCATTTCATTTCAGTTTCACTTTACTTTGCCTTAACTTTTTTATTTCATTTCATTTTACTTTGATTTCATTTTGATTTAAATTTGAATTTCAATTGATTTTACTTTCACTCGTCTTTAATTTGAAATTGAAAATAATAACGAATTGAAAAAAAGGAAAAATAATTACAAATCAAAATGAAATGAATTATTAAAATAAAATACAAAATCCTCCAAAACCAGGATTTTTCGATTGGCAGTTCTCGGCCACCATATAGGCGGTACGGATCCTAAACATCCAGCGATTTTATTTACCTTCTTATTTACCAGAGTGTAATTTATCGGGTTCAATCGGGTCTCAAACCCAATCCATCCAAAATACAAACAGTCACAATATTTCCAATACAGTCCAATACTACGGGAGTTTAAGCTTTTCTAGGTTTGTGTAACTATTTCTGTCGCTTTTTCAAAGGTTTGACCAAAATTGATTCCCCATTGAACAAATTAACAAGCAAACAAATGTCGGTATTTGTTGAACTTAAACCTTTCCCGTGTGACTGGCTTATTATGTATGCGTGAGAATAATAGTGTAATTAGAAGTTTACAAGACTTATGCAAGACTTATGCAAAACTCCGCGACAGTTACTTCTGGCCTAAAATGTACATGGATGTTCAACATTGGTTTTTGAGCTGTGAACACTGTGCTATGAAGAAAAATCTGAGACAGAGGCTTCCTTCCCTCCTGCCAATTCCTGACGAGGCTCCGTTCGAGAAAATATCAACGGATATCTGTGGGCCCCTCCCCGTCTCCAACAAGGGCAACAGATATATCCTCACTTTCCATGACATGTGCACAAAATGGTGTGAAGTCTTTGCAATTCCAACCACGGACGCCCGAACCATCACAGAAATCTTTGTTAAAAAAATTGTCAGTTGTCATGGAGCCCCGCCGATGTTGCTGTCAGACAGGGGGTCTAACTTCCTCTCCAGCCTACTCCGTGAAGTCTGTTTTTTAATGAACACGAACAAAATTTTCACTAGCGGTTATAGACCTCAGACAAACGGACAAATGGAAAAGTATAACTCCACAATGATGAATAGCCTTTCTATGTTTGTGAGCTCACACCAATGGGATTGGGATGAACACCTAAATGCCGCCCTGTTTGCTTATCGAGTTTTCCCATCAGACGTCACTGGCGAATCTCTGTTCTACATGTTGTATGGCCGAGAACCTCTCTTGACTATGGAAACAGCTTTGTTGCCGCCAAGAGAAATGCCTTATCTGTTGCCGAAGCATAGGGCCCCATCGTAGAGAACATCGAAATAGCACGCAGAATCTCCTATTAGAACACGAAACGAGCGCAACAGAAAATGAAAGAACTTTTTGATCGCCACACCGTGCCTCCTCCTTTCCATGTGGGAGATAAAGTCTGGGCGTACAGTCCCAAGAACTGCAAGGGTCTTTCCAAGAAACTAGCCCATCATTTCCACGGTCCATTCTGTATTGTAGAATTTCTCTTGCCGGTACACTGCGTTCTTTAACATCTCGCACATTACAGTCGGTAATGCAAATATAGCTCCGCAATCTCCTGTTAAGAATCTTGGAGTCTGGCTTGACTCAAACTTATCTATGGTGGATCATATCACTAAGACCAGTTCCGCAGCGTTCTATCATCTCTACAACATCAGAAGAATAAGAAGGTTCTTAAGCAAAGAATGCACAGAAACACTGATTCATGCTTTTATATAAAGCCGGCTTGACTATTGTAACAGTCTCCTTTTTGGAGTGCCTGAACGCCATCTTTAAAAATTACAAAGGGTTCAGAATGCAGCTGCACGATTGATTTTCCAGGCGAGCAGATATTGCCACATCACACCTCTGCTGAAGTCATATATTTTTTAAAATTTTGTTGATTACTTTTAAAGCCGTACATGGTCTTGCTCCAGCCTACATAAGTGAACTTATTTCCGTTAGAGAAACTGCTGGAAGACATTACTTGCGTTCCAATAATGGTTTACGCCTTAATTATAGCCAATGTAAATCACTCGCTACGCTTGGGGATCACTTTTTTCGTGTGGCCGCCCCTACATTATGGAACGAGCTTCCAAGTGAAATAAGAAACATGTCATCAGTTCAAAGTTTCAAGAAAGCTATCAAGACCTTTTTATTTTTAAAAGCTTTTTAATTGTACATTTCTTTTTAGAGTTATATACATTTTAAACTTTTTTAGCTTGTGAATTTAAATTTTAAATTGTTTAGCTTTTTTATTTTTTAATTATATTGTAATGTGCAATTAAACATTTTTAAATTGATAATTGCGCAATATAAGTTAATGATTTATTATTATTATTTTTATTATTATTATTTGAGCCATAGACAATCGTTGAGTATCCACTACCGATCACATTACCCGCTTAAGCGCTGTATTAATCCTGTCTCACGTCCGATACGTCAGCATCCAGAAGATATCGATGAGCCTTATTTGTTGGAAAGTGATCTTCCAGCAGACAGTTTTGTCCGTGAACAGGGCGACTCGACAGTCCCTGACGAAATTTAATCGACTGTACCGATTCAGAGAATGACGATTCTGAAGGCGGCCAAGAAGACAAATGGTAGGAGCAAGAACAAACAGAAACTCGAGTTGACGAGATGCTAGAGACCCCTGAGCAAGATTTGGATCAAGGTAATATATTTTCAGCTGAAGAAATCGTTAAACAACTAACGTGTGCTGGCCAACCGGAAATTCTCATCAAGTGGCTCAGGTTTCCTGCTACTCACAATATATGGGAAAGAGCCGACAATATCCTAGACAAACGCCTTTTGGAAGCTTTCTACAAGAAACATCCTCCTGCAAAGCGTTTGACTGACGGTCAGGATTTTAGTCCAAGAATTGCAGCCCTTTTGTTGGACGGAAAACGCTTCAAAAACACCAGTAATTGCTTCAATTTCACCTGGAGATTTTTGGCCACGGATTTAGTTACGAAACTATCTACCGAACCGTCCTTGGCAACCACTATTGACGCATTACGGCGTGGCTTTTTACTGATGCAAGATCCGATCCTATTTGCACCATGGAACAATTAGCACCTGTTACCTATCAAAGCGACGGCCTTTGCTATGGAGGATCAATGGTTCGAAAATGGTTCGTGGTCAAACAAACTGACTTAGAACAATGTCAACAGTCAACAGTCCTTTGTCCTGAAAATGTTCTCGCCGCTGTTCAAGATCCGTTTTGGTTGAAACTCAAATGGACCCCCGAATCTCAACTTTCTTTTAACCATGCTCATATACCCTTACCCAATTGTCATAACCTCTGTCCGACAGTCGATCTCGGTGGCTGATATTATCTCTCGGCTGCAAATACTAATCTTTCATTAACAACATCAAATAATACTTCACATGTGATTTCCTTACGACCGCTCACGATTTATCACTTTCCTTGCGAACATTCATTCCATTCACAGCGTACAGGTCTCTCGCGAATTCGTTTTCGCTTATTTAATAAGGGTAATTTTCATTTTATGCCATGGATTACTTTGCCTTTCAATAGTACTGTTTTGACAAACATTATTATTTATTATTGCAAAACCACTTCACCTCGATAATCATACTCTTCAATCATTAGATGAAACGTATAATACAATCGACCAAGACTTATCCCGCGGTCTTAAGCACTTTTTAAACATGATATTAATGGAATTCATTCAATTCCTGACCTCTTTTCCTAGGATTTTGCTTTACGTATCTTTTGCTTTTTTGTTGTTCAGTTTGATCGTTTTGTTTGTTTTGTATCTTTTATTCATTCAACACAAATTACACTCATTGCAGTGTCGCAATCCTGCTAGAATTCCTCTGACGTCTAATTCATCTACATCCACTGCTTTGTAGGCGGTGAGTTTGTGCAGCTTGTCATCTGTTAAGATTTCCATTCATTCTTTTTCTGTTTTAACGTGTTGCCATTTTTGCTGTTTAATTTGCCGATTCCTTACGAAATATTTTTTCAGCCCTGTCATCCCACTCGTTTTTACCATTTTAAACAAAATTCTTTTTGCCGTTATCTGTTTTCTATCGATCCAGCTGACATTTGCTTCTTTTTACGATGTCATTTCTATTTACAAGGTGTAATCTCTCTATCACTATTTTTGTTTGCCCTTTTCAACCTATTATTTTATTTTCTTGTAATTCCTTTTAAATAACCTAGCTGGTCCATTTGAGAGCTCCACCTCGTTTTCAGTCAGTTCTATAGGCCTTATGACAATGTCTGCTTCTAAACTGAGTGAGTGAGTGTGAGTGATACTTTATTTAACCTCGGAATTCCATCAATTACATTGGTTTTCATGAAAGCCGAGTGAGATTTAAAAATTTAAATAGAGTTAAATAACACATAAATATTAGAGTGGGACAAGCTATCAATAAGAAGATAGTAACATATCAAAGTCAATATCTTCCAGTCCTCTTTTAAAGGCTGCAAGAGATTTAGCTGACTTAATTGACTTAGGCAAGGAATTCCACAATTTAGGACCAGCATAAAGAAAACTCTTTTTCAAAAAATCAGTTTTCAGTAATGGTAAATTAATATTTAACCGCCGACTTAGATGGCTTTCAACATGGAGATCTAGATGAACCTTTTGAGCCGAAATGCCCGGCCATGGCATGTGACAGAATCGAGGGATTGTATTCCTGGATATTCGATTCTAGCAGTCTTCTGTCATGGTCTGCTGCAAATTTGGCAACGTACCGGTATCAGAGTGCCATGGTCCATGGATTGTCCTTATCGTCACAGGGGCTACCAGCCGACCTATTTCCAAGCGTCGTTGCGCACACGATTTATGACATTCTACTAGAATGCTTGGCCGACACCAAAGGACCTGAACGCCCGCAGCGAATTCTGATGTTCGTCAAAGGTCGGAACAAGCTTCCGATTCTTTGAGACGCAATTTTTCAGTCCTCTCTACCAGTTCCCGTAGACATCCGCAGCTTGTAGGATCTTCAATGTCCTACCGTGGGGCACCTGTGTCCGAGCCTGGAAGGACAGATGGTCTCAACAAAGTTCAAAGCGATTGAGTACGCCATCTGGCTCTCCTCCATCGGTATTTCATAACTGTTTATTAATTTTGTTTTATCTTTTCAACGCTGAACATTGTTTTATTTCGTTTTTCATGTACGTTTTTTTTTTGTCGCTATTGATTGTTATGTCTAACGCTCGGTCCAGGAGGGCTCGAACTAAGGAGGGAGGAATGTTAGGGGAAAATCCGCATTATTGAATTATGAATTATAATCTCAATAAAAATCATTTTCGCTTGTAAAATGTAGAATCAGTAAAACTACGGTCGTTCGTGAAATTTTAACTCAGTAAAATTACTGTAATCCAGAATTGTACTATGAATGATGTAATCATCCCATAAAAATAGTAGCCGTAGTCATATGATTCTTAAGTAAAATTACTCTGAGCCAGTACTTTCTAAATTTAGCACATATTGCCAACGTGGCAAGAAATTTAATTTACATTTCTATACCGAACTTTCCAGAACCTTCGCTGAGACAATTGGCACACGTGAAATGTACATATTATGCTTTATTTTTAGTCATCGAATTCGTGCCAGACGTTTATGTAACGTTTCTCGTTTACTTAGCTGATGTAATATTCAGACAGCCGTGAGTATAAAAGTTTGTAACAAGATTGTAACTGTAATCTCGATTTACGTCTACCTCTGATTGATGTAACAGTTCAAGAGAAGATTAAAGCAGCGTTGAGAATCAGTTTTCTGTGTGTCCTGGGTTGTCTGAGTTCCACTTGCCGCAGATTCCCGTGTACAGGATATCGTGATGAGTTTCCATTTCCGCAGCGAGCGAGTGCTCTAGAGTTAATTCCCCCAAGTCATGTTATTATCGGCCGTTAAAGTCCAGTTCCGTTTCCCATCTCGTCAGTGGAAAAACCTATCATCACAGAATGCTGAAAAGCAAGCAAGGAAGAGAATGAGGGAGCTGTTGAACGAATTAGTTTAAGATCTCGCAGCAGAGCAACCTCCAACAACACAGCAGCTTCCAGCACAGCACCATCCACGTGCACAATGCGCCCCACCCCCCTCCCCCCCCCCCAAAAAAAAAAGCAGAGTTGAGGGAAAAAAAGCTGAAATAAGAAGAAAGCGAAGCGGAGACACTGAGAGGAGGGACTTGAAAAGGAAGAAGAAAGAATTGCAAGAAATAGAAATCAGAAGAACACTTGAAGAAATGAGGAAAAAGAAAAGAGAAGAAGCAAATAGACAGAGGATTGAAAAGAGAGAGAGAGAAGGGTGTGGAAGAGAACGAAGAGAGCACGAGAAGACAGAGAAGAAAGAGAGCCTGAGAAAATCTCTTGTTCTTGTTGCTGAAATCGACGGCTTCTAGCATGGACCAGAGCCCTTTACAACCTTGTTCCCAGGGTCTCTCTCTCCCCGCCCCCAGTAACTGGCTTTTGCGTGTGACCGTTTGGAATTTTCAGCGTCCTGGCAATTTAATACTGGCGGTCGCGCGGCTCATCCAGCTGAGAGTCGCAAAATAGACAATTTTTCCAGTTTCTGGATCACATCATGGGGAAATGGTAGAAGTTTTGCTAGGTTGTCCAATTCGATATTGAAGCGATCACGATGCCGCTTTGAAGGATTCAAGGACCCTTTGAGGCTGAAAAAAGTAGAACAAACAATTAACTTTGCAAACACTCACTGACAATACAAATTAATACGTTACTTACTTTATCGAACTGAAAAACAGTTTAGATTCTGCACATGCTCTGATTGGCTACAAAGCTACATGTACGTTCTAATCACACTAAGAGACCACTGTTTAATAGTTGTTATTGTTTTCTTGGCATTAGATCTAACATCTTTACATATAAAAGAAGCCAAGGCAAAATGATACACTGCCATAAGCACTCCAGTTAAGGCCGTGGGGGACACCTTAGGCTCATCATTATGCATTTATTTAAAGCGTATGCACGAAGTACAACGACTGACATCGACAACTTTACGAGATATTTATGACTGGACTAACATATGAGCGCGTGCACGTGATTTGTAAAAAAATCCCTGTTCCTTTGATATTTTAACTAATTTAAAACAACACTTAGCGATATACGTTCATATAGATTGTAGGAAGTCTTTGAGCTTATCAGTTCATTTATTTACTATATGAAAGATTCTCTGGCACATAAAGGCTCCGTTCTGTGGAACATGGTCAGTTTTAAGGAACACGATTTTACGCAGTTGAGTAAAAACGACTTGTTTAACCCCACAAGAACAAAAGATTATATAAAAGAATTTAAATTCAACACCATAACTGCCTCGAGCGTGCGCCGCAGAGATCGGAATTTTATATATGATTGATATTTATACTATGTGAATAGGACTTTTTATTATTTTATACAGGGCCTCAAACCCGCTATAAAGAATTATGTTATTTTACAACAGCCCAGTAGCTTTGAACACGCAAAGTCGCAGGCCCGCTTAAAGGAGTCTTTGCCAGACCCTCAGCCGGCAGATAGAAAAGACGAAATTTTACAAGTTTTAGCCAAAATGCAAACTAGCGGCAATAATTCACAGCCCGCTGTAGCGGCTTATAATACGCCATACAATAGCGGTAGATCCCAGGGCCAAGAATTTAAAAAAGAAAAGCCTTTAGAAAAAAGCCCTTATCTCGACAAGTGAGACAAGAAATACGCAGAGCTCGTAATGAACAAACCAACGGCCAAGACTATAGAAACCACCGTAGCTTTGACGGGCGACCCATCTGCCACTACTGTAGAAAAGTAAGCCATATTGCGTTCGCATGTAGGAAGCGACAAGCTGATAATAGGGACCCGCGAATTCCTTTTCAAGGGCGAACACGGGATGCAAACCCGAGGGCCGGGGATGAACGACGCAGTTTCGTTCCTCCTGGTGAACAAAATTTAAACTATATTCGACTTTTTTTGAACCGGGACAAGAAGGGGTCGTTTTAGATGTAAATAATATTTCAACTAGCGAAGATTCGACTTGTGTTCTTTCTACTAATGTGCCAGTGACAGAATTTACTAGATCTGAAGGAAATGTTGATTTAAGTAGTGATAACAAACCTGAGAATCAAGCTGTGTTTAATTCGCGCGAGTCTTCTATCCCGGGGAGGCTCGAAAACAATTCAATAGCTGAAGTTAAGCCAGAATATTTTGCAGTGCGATCTGAACAAATGGAAGACCGCAAGCGAAGAGAAAGAGAATTAGCAGAGGAAAATTCAGGTCCAAAGACAACTTTAGCAGATCTTGAGTGTAGCAAATTAAATAGCGAACCAGTTTTTGTAAACAAAACTAAAACAGTTAGGTTTGATATACCAGATTCTCAGGAAGAAAAAGACAAGCCTGTCACAGTAGAAATGAATACTGTTAGTTTAATCCAGGACAATAACAGTTCTGCTCATGATAATTTTGAACTTATGGATGGTGTTGGGACACAATTAAATACGCAATCGAACAATATGCGTGAAATGCAGGAAATTATTTCTGAAAACGAATATTATACAGGAAGCGCGCAGGGAGAATTTAGTGAAACTGCGCTAAATCAGACTCAAACTTATGGTTTTAAAACTAATTCACGGCAAAGTGAATATAGCGCTGACGTAACTAAGGAAAGCAGTGATGTAATTTGTGGAAATGAAATTTTAGAAGATTCTATGTTGCTAACTAATTCTACAGTTCAACATGAAATAAATTTAGCTGATGCGGTTATGACGCCGGAGGTGCAAGAATTGAATTTTGAAATAGCAGAAATTGAGGAACCAGGAATTGTATTAGGACAACGTCAAATTCAAATCGAAGATCCTGGACAAAAATAACAGTTGCTAAAGAAATTTCCCACGTAAAAAATAAATTTGTTAAATGTTGCTCGAAGCAAAAGAAACAGTTTTTCGCTAACAGAACAAAAACGCTTAAGTCTTCGTGTTCAAAATTAAAGAAGAAAATTGTTAAGTTATTCCGTAGGCCTCGCGTACATCTTTTGATTGACGGAGACTGCGATGAATTGTGTTCTGATAATGAAAACGAAATAAAAACAACATTTATTACGAAATGTAGCGATGTTAGCGAGCATGATGTAATAATGAATCCTTGTAGTGATATTCCAGAAGAGGGAAATGCAATTGAAATTACACAGACAGCAAATTATGCGCCGCCGCGACAATCATTTGTTTGTTTTGGAAATGTCAGCACAGAAGACCTGAGCACAATAACCGCTGACCAGCGTGACATAAAGATACAGTCAGCTCAAATAAACACAAATTGTGATAGCGAGTCTGTCGATGAACAGTACCGTGATAAGTCTAGTAAACTTGAAAACCTGGAAAGCATGACTAAACATGACAAAAGATATAGACTCACAACAGATAATGAAGGTTTACTTGAACAAAAGGAGGTGACAGTTAAATGTATCAGTGAAAATAATGACATAGAAACTAAAGAAGAGCCTATCATATATGAAGAATCAAATAATTATGCACATGTGATGCCAAAACAGGGAGAAATTGACGTTAATGATAGGTTTATTGCACTTTTGAGTTCTATACCGTTAGTGTCGCCTTCGCAGAATATTTCAATTACAGAATATTTTAATTACTGGACACATAAATGGTAAACCAGTTACTCTTTTGATAGACACAGCTGCTAATGTCAGCGCTATTAGGGCAGCGATATGGCGACAAATTCCGCAATTGACTAAACATCATCCGTCGCCAACACCAATAACACAAATTAAAGCTGTTAATGGACAGACAATACCTGTGGTCGGACAAGTACAAGTGCCTTTCGTGATTGATGATAAGGCTTATCCATTTGATGTCTTAATTATAGAAACAATAGCTTATGATGTGATATTGGGGCGAGATTTCCTAGAATACTATAATGCTCAAGATAGATTTACAACAGCGCATTGTGGAATTAAATCTCGACCCAGTCCCTTTTGGGTCAATGGCAACATTTGTCCACGGAAGACCCCGTGAGCAGCCTGGGACCTTGTATTTATTCATGCTAAGTTAAGTTTCATTCTCCCACCTCGTTCAGAAGTTATAGTCCCTGGGGAATTTAGGACACCCGTGGGTTGGAACAATCGGACAGGTTGGTTTAATAGAACCAAGAACAGAATGGAACCGAAGATATCAAATCGTAGGGGCAGCTCAAATAGTTAAGGCCTGGCCCGAAGGCACTACTGTTGGACGAAAAGTCCAAGGAAAAAAACGCTTTTATCACTCACAATGGTCTTTATGAATTCAATGTTTTACCGTTTGGGCTCTGCAACAGTCCAGCTACATTTCAGAGGCTTATGACGCATGTTTTGAGGGGTCTAGAATGGGACATCTGCCTAGTTTACATTGACGACTTAATCATATTTTCAAGAACGTTTGATGATCATTTACTTCATCTTGAACAGGTATTCAAACGCCTGAGAGATGCCAACGTTCGATTAAAACCTAGCAAATGTTATTTTGTACAACGAAAAGTGGATTATCTAGGTCACGTGGTGTCTGCGGAGGGACTAAGCCCCAATCCTAACAAAATTCAGGCAGTAAGGGATTTTCCAGTTCCTAAAAACAACACGGGCATAAGAGCTTTCTTGGGACTTTGGAATTACTACCGCCGTTTCATTAAAGACTTTGCACAAATTGCCTCGCCACTAAACAGACTAACCAGTAAGAACATGAAATTTGTGTGGACCGAGAACTGTCAGAAAGCCTTCGATACTCTCCAATGCGCGCTCGTTTCGGCCCCAGTCCTCTCGTACCCTGATTTCTCTCTACCTTTTCAACTATATGTCCATGCTAGCCAAACAGGTATAGGGCTGACACTAGGGCAAATTGTAGATGGGAAAGAGGTGGTCATTGCATACGCAGGTAGAGACTTTAACCAGGCAGAACGAAACTATAGTGCAACTGAAAGAGAGGCTCTTGCAGTTATTGATGGTATTAAGCGTTTTCAATCTTACTTGTATGGTCGCCGATTTTACATTCATACTGATCATAGTGCCTTGAAGTGGCTTATGTCTATACAAGATCCTACGGGACACCTTGCTCGATGGTCTCTATTAATTCAACAATTTGACTTTGAAATTATTCATCGACCAGGTAAATCAAATGGTAATGCAGATGCGTTGACAGGAGACCTTATGGTACATGTAATCTCAATGCTATAGCAGTGCTGGCTACAAACCGAACGATATGAATCAAAGAAAAGATCAGGACCATGACATATGACTACTGAAAAGGACACTCTACCTCAGATAATGTTCGCTAAACATGCTCCATCAGAGGATGTGAAGACGAGAAAGCAACGAATTTGGACACAGAGTAGGAAAAGCCACAAAGATGAAATGTCCAGCTAGTACTACCTCATCCATTACGTTACAAAGTGTAGTCCATGCCCATGATGATCATCGGGGGGACATTTAGGCTAAAGACCTAAAAGAGGAAGAGAGCGTTATTGGAGGGGATGAAAGGAGTCAAACATTGGGTCGATCATACGTAGACTGTGCCACGCAAACAACCTACGAAAAGCCGAGCACCGCTTCTACCAATACCAGTTGAGGGCGCGTTTGACCGATTGGCTGTCGACTGTTTAGGGCCACTTCCGGTCACGTGGCGGAAATAGATATCTGTCGTCGCAGAATATTTAACCAAATGGCCTGAGAATTGCAGTTAGTGATATCACAGCGGCCACATAGCCAAGCTTGCAGAGAATTATCCCACGACACGGTGGCCTAGGACTTGCCAGATCGAGGCACAAATTTTCTTTCCGCATTAGTGACTGAAGTGTGCAAATTACAAAGCATCAAAAAGCTAAACACCACAGCTTATTATCCACAAACGGATGGTAGTAGAAAAAATGAACTCCACACTTTGTCAGACTTTGTCAACGTTTGTAAGCAAAATCAGAAGGACTGGGACCTTTTGTCCCCGCTGCGCTCTTGCTTTTCGTACCTCTCCATCGGAATCTACTGGGGAGTCGCCGTTTTACTTGCTCTATGGGCGGGAACCTCGACTTCCAATGGATGTTAGTCAGACAGATGTCAATGTGTGCAAATAGAAGGACGGGACCTTTTGTCCCCGCTGCGCTCTTGCTTCGTACCTCTCCATCGGAATCTACTGGGGAGTCGCCGTTTTACTTGCCTCTATGGGCGGGGACCTCGACTCCCAGATGGATGTTAGCGAACACAGGTGCAGAATTGTTAAGAACATAGAGTTGTTGCAACAAATTGCTCTGGAAAATATTGCTCGCGCCCAGCAAAAAATGAAGGAATACTATGATCGCTCCTCGCAGGAGCCTAACTTTTTGGAGGGTGACAAAGTTTGGGTTTTTACCCCACAAAGAAAAAGGGGCTTATCTAAGAAACTATTGCACAACTATCATGGTCCTTACCGTGTTGTAGAACGTCTAAGCCCCGTACATTACCACCTTCGTACTTGCTCTAACACCCCAGTAACATCGATAGTGCATGCTAACCGCATGAAAATCTATGTTGATCCTCATGACCGCCCAATCACTCCACCACGCGAAGACGTAGATGAACCATATCTCACAGAATCTGACTTACCACGTGACAGTTTTACCCCAGAACAAACCGATACGGTCACGAACACTCCAAGTACAGAGAACACGCCATCCTCACATGAAAACACTTCTGACACACTAATTGATAACGAGACCATATTCAATGCAGAAAAATTACTTGACAGTCGCAATCGTAGAGGGAAACTCGAGTATCTAGTGAAATGGGTTGGGTATCCCCGTCGGAGGCCACTAGGGAACCATCCTCTAACATTTTAGATCCACGACTGATTGAGAGTTTTCATGCTACAACTTCAACAATCTAATTGCTTTAACTCTGCTTTTTTTAGGTTCATTATCTAAACAAAATGGTTAGCCCAAATCATCGTATACTGGTTTTAGGTAATTCTTTTATATGGCGCCTGGAAAAATTTATTGAAGGGGCACAGTTTACTTGTTTGGATCGGCGGTTCGGATTGGCTGACAACTTTTTGGTCAAAATTCAAGGGGTTGGAGGAAGAACGGTCAACTCGTTACGTGATTTCGACTTACATTTTGTAACCTCATTCTAGCCAACACTAATTATTTTGGAAATAGGATCTAATGATTTGTGTAATCCGCTCTCACCTGTGCCACTTATCGCAGCTAATATTTTACATCTGATACAACTACTTCATTACGCTTTTAATGTTCCACACATCATTGTAAGTCAGGTTTGCAAACGTAATCCAAGTAACCTTGCTTACCCGTCATATAAAACTAGAGTCTACCACCTAAACTACATTTTGTTGCGACTCATTAAGCAGATACCCTTTGCTACCTTTCGGTTTCACCAACGAGTGACTAGAAATGTTGCGCCCATTCTTTTGCCAGACGGCGTACATTTCAATTCTAACGGGAACCATTTACTTTATCACAGTTACCATGATGCAATAGCCTCTTATATTCTTAACCACGCTCACCGGCATTCTAATCGTAATCGTTTCGTCTCTTTTAGGCCACCATGGTCACGTCCACGCCGTTATGCTCCTTACTAATACGTTTGATGCGTAATCTTAACCTTATAGCAATCCTTACACTTATGCTCATGACCAATGCTGACCATATGGATTCCACAGGCAAACGAGTAACGTTTTACCCTTCATCGCTAATGCTTAGCCATAATGTTCGACCGCTTATTTTCTATTCGGATACTAAGCTAATGTACTCAACCATAAAACTGAAACCCTTTTCCCCGGGCCCCCCCATAAAAAATTCAACTGTTCCGCTACTTATAACGCGTTCTTTACCAGCCTTCTCCACTCTATTTAAGGTACACAGAAGGTAATGACTCGTTTGCTGTCACTGTCCAGTTTTTCCAACCTTTTAGAATGTGACTCACATCTTAGGAGGTATTTTCAATATGCTACAGGGTTGCCTAGTCGCATGGTTTGCCCGCGTCATTACCAGCCAACCTTGGCCGCATGCAAAGCATGGGCGCTTAAAAATTGTAAAGAACTCACAGCACTGAACAAATGTTTTTACAGGACGGTAATCGCCAACGCCACAGTAGTTTCCTTTAATTTGTCATGCAGGCCTTCTCGGAGTTTTACAAAAAATCTATATTGCGCTCGGTCATTCTTGTGAGCCCAATCACGTTGCAAATTTGAAAGTCACTTTACAATCAATATCATCTAGCTCAGGTCTCGCACAATCTCTGATCCATACGATTAATGGCAAATTTGTCTATTTGGTTAGGACGAACAACGCTTTGACTACCAAATTAAATCGACTTTCACAAGATATTCGTCTCGTTGATCGCACATTTTCACAGTGGCAATCTCAGTTGAATGCGTTCGCCAAATCAAATACTTGTCATGATTCTACAATGCTAGAATTTCTGTCCAAACATTCCACAGCTGTAAATCGCGCATTTATTTCTTTATTGCGACTCGCTGAGATTCAGGATGTTTTACATCAATTTGCAAGCTTAGAAAGTCAATCATTATTCGGTTTTCCACAATTACCTTCATTTTTACACTCTCAAATTTTGTCACGTTTGTCAACAGATACTCAAATGGCACATACAGCTAAGGCTTTAGACGATGGTTTTTCAGTCTTAATCAACCCCATGGTCGATATTGAGCATCATGGGTCATACATAGAAGCTAGTGTTCTTTTAACATTACCAGAAATTCCGAATGGAAAGGCATTTTGTACAGTTGAGAATCTAACTCCTATTAAGTTCAACTCGTCTAACGTTTGTTATACTGGACCAATTACTAGGGAAAACCTTGTGCTCTTAACTTGCCCCCATTCTACTCAGATTTTAACCACAGAGGCTTTAAGTAAATGCTATCAAGATTTGTCAACATTTATTTGTCCAACTAACTTGCTTAATGTCGCTACTAATATTAGCTGGCTTGGTTTCCCTTTTAACCTTGACTCTAAACTCACCTTTCCCCGAAATCACGTGCAAGCTAGAGACTGTACTAACCTTCACCCGATGCTAAACCTTGGTGGACGAATCTTTTTGGCTACTATGACCACTACCCTACAGTTGCGTTCAGGAACTTTGGTTACGGCTCCACTTGCCGTATACCACTTCCCTTGCAACGAAAGCTTTGATGGCATGATCACCGGCCTTGGGCGCTGCCCAGAGCACATGACTGTGTCTGTACCGCTGGCCTCAGCCGCTAATATTCATTTTGTACCTTGGGCTTCACTAACGGCTAACACAACCATGGAATACTTTAATCATGTAACATTATCTGTACCTACACCAGTGGCCTTGAACCAATCCATTTTGGACAGCCTCGACGCAACTTTCACCGCTTTGGATGGCCAATTAACTCAATCCTTACAATCAACCTCTGCTGACATTGCTGATATTCAGGAAGCGTCCATTTCTCTAACAGCTGATTATGTCGCCTATTCCGCCTTGAGTGTTGGCCTATTGAATCTTATACTTAACTTCGTGTCATTTTACTTCCACTCCAGGAAACATGGAAATTCCAGTCGGTGCAACACCTGCAGACGCCCGTTGCTTACCTTGCCAATTCAGAATGCAGAACAAGGTGGGCAACAGGATGACCATGACGTCGGTGAGTCACCTCACTAACATTTCTTCGTACTTTCAAGCCTTTGCCAACTCCCCTTATCGCTGGTGCCCACACTGTGGCCGTACACACGGCCTTAAGACAATTTGCCTTCCACAGCCTTTCTTCGACGAGGATACCGTGACAATTATAATTTCACTCGCAAACGGCGACCTTACCTTCGCCTCTCAACCAGTCTCACACATGGATGTTTTATTTGTTATTACGTATTTTGTTTTTGACGAGGAGTACTCGTGGCCTTTTCTCAGGGCATCCCTTCGGTCTCTCAACCTGCCCGCAACGCTCAGAGAAGTCCTAGACAACATGGACACGGTTTTCATGTTGACTTGGATGTTTGAACACGGGATGACCTACACCGCAGAACATTTTATTACCTGGCTCAGTTCAACCACTCCCAGGCTCCAGGCTTTTACCTTCTCCGACATTCCGTGGTCATACCGCACTTTCCGCGGTCTTGTCAAAATCTTCAACTACTATTTCTCCAGACCTCTCGCCGGCTCCGACAGTGAGGAAGAATGGGACGCCCCCACTGGTCAACCAGGTTACCCCTACAGCATGTGGCGACAACGACATTATGAATACGTTTAGAGACACTTCTCCTTATTTTACTTTCATTTTGACACTTTACTATTCACTTTCTTTTCACTTATGTTATAATTTCAAACCTGTTTTCTTATTTTGATGGCCGCCGGGAGGCGCCATTCTAAAGGGGGGAATAATATGTTGGGCAATATTTTGGAAAATTTTAAAGGTTTTATGGGAAGATTTTAATATAAGTTTTTTTGGTGACTCTTTTCATATTTTACGGGGAAATTTTAATATTATCTAGGTGTCGGTTCTTTTTAGTATTTCGAGGGATATTTTATTAACTTTGGGATATTTAGGGTGTTTTTGGGAATTATTTATCTTGGGTAAACAACGGCAAACCGAGCGGCTAGCCGACACAAGCTGTTGGATCTTACATATTTCGCGCCCTTTCAGATCCCTTAGGAATTCTATTACATCATTAGCTTTTGTTTTTACTTTTATATTTAAATTCACGGCGTCGTTTAGTTAGTTTTCCGTCATAGTGTTGTACGAGCTGTAGCGCAGTTTTCTGCAGTTTTCGCCTGTTTTATACAGATAACCACTTTCGCGGCCACAGCGCCAAAAAATGTAAGTTTGTTTATAGTTCGTTTTCGCTACCTTGTAATTTGTGCTTTATAAGTTTCTTTATTTTGCTTTTCAGTTTAAACCTCGCTAAAGACCTCGCTAAAGATCTCGCTAAAGACCTCGCTAAAGACACTGAACTTCAATCTAAATATACTGTTTACTGTGTGAGAGTTTACTATTGTGTGGTTTACTGGTCGCGAGAATTTATTTCGCCTTATGGCAGCTACATAAGTTTAAAATTTTTGAGTTTACCTGGATACAATGGATGCGAACGAAGAAGTTCCCGATGATCCTGGCGTTCGTGTCAGCGCGCGCACGAGGGTGCCGAGTAAACATCTTGATCAGGAAGGCGTTCTCTTTGAGAAACTTCGTCGTCTCAAAAAGGAAAGATCGGGTTATCTTTCGGCTGTAACTTCGAAGAGGAACGAAATCGACGCGCTGTTATTATACGAGGAGAACATTCAGCTTGTGAAGGAGAAAACGCCTGGTTTTATGGCTGCATTCGAAGCATTTAAGGAGGCTCATGTTACTTATTTGTCGAATCTTCAAGACGAGACAAGCGTGACAAGATGTCAGGAACAATTTGTTTACGAGTCTTCGCAAGCAGACAACTTCTGTCAAAAGGTTCGAGAGTGGATTAGAAGTGTGGAATTATCGCTAAGCTTAAACTCTGAAATCAACCCTGAGGACTCTGCGAGTCAGATCGCTTCTCGTACCTATTCTAAGTCTTCAACAAGACAATCACGTCGTTCGAATCGTAGTGGTTCACAAAGAAGCAGTACCTCATCCTTAACGGTTGTACGAGCAAAGGAAATAGCTCGTATCGCGGAGCTGAAAGCAGAGGCAGCTGCGTTTAAGAAACGTCAAGCGTTAGAAGAACAAAGGTTTCGTTTGCAACAAGAGCAAGAGCGTTTAACACTGGAAACCGAAATCGCTAAGTCCGAAGCCAAACAACAAATTTTAGCCACAATCATGGAAGCCGACCAGCGTTCGTTTGTGCCGTGCCAGACAACTTTTGTGCCCAAAGTAAGCAAGGGAAATGTTCCAACACCGAGCGTCACAGGAAATAAGCCATTACCAGTAAAAGATGGCCGCCATTCTACCGTTGATCCGGAATTGCCTGATCATGAATTGTTCAAACGTCCAGAATTACCTGACAAGAAAGCATGTACCGCAGAATCTGAACACTCTGCGGCTTCATCGTCGCCGAGCTTGAGGGCTTTCAATGAAATGCTAGAGCTTCATCAGCACCAAAACGACCTTCAGCGGCAGCAGAATAAAATCGTGGAAATGCTGGCGACACAACAGAAGAAAAGTAATCTTCCCCAGCAGCGAGTTCCAGTTTTCGATGGTGATCCAATAGAGTACGGCCCGTTTGTCAGAGCATTTGAAAACATCATTGAGACTAAAACCTCAGATAGCAATGAGAGGCTATACTATCTCGAACAGTTTACCAGCGGCGATGTTAAAGAGCTTGTTCGTTCATGTCATTTTCTTCCACCGGACAAGGGTTACCAAGAAGCTCGACGGCTATTGAAAAAGAAGTGTGGTGACGATTATCGCGTCGTAACCGCCTATGAAAGCAAGGCGCTGAATTGGCCTGAGGTGAAACCAGAGGACAGCACCTCCCTGAACAAATTTTCTATTTTCCTTATGAGGTGCAAAAACGCTATGGTAAGCAGCAAATATGTTACTGCCAAATATTTTCTGGTTTTCCGTATTTCCTTTCGATCCCTTTGTAGTTTCTTTTGCGTTATTATCTTTAGCTTTTGTGGCTTTTGCCGCGGATATACTTGCCTACGTATAATCTACAAACAAAGAAATCTATTTTCCTTTGTATTAGCTAGCATTTTGTCGAACGTGCTCAGGAAACTTTTCCAGTTCTAGTCAACGTGTCATCGTGTTAAGATCAAAAGTAAGGCTCAACGTCAACGCTGTGAAATCCCTAACGCGGACACAGAAGTAAGTCTTTTTCACTTTGTGCATGTTACGTTTTATAAGTCGTTTTGCATCGTTCCGAAGTTTGTTTTCATAGTTTAAGGTAGTTTCTAGTTAGTCTAATTGTAGTTTTCGCTGTATTTACTTTTTAGTTTTCGAAACCGCTTCTACCGCTTCTACCGCTTTTATCGCTTAGTACCACTTTGTACCGCTTTACCGAATCACTTTGTACATCTACTCATCGCTTCGCTACGCATCGCTTCGTTTGTTAACGTCTCATCGCTTCGCTTCAATAAACTTTGTTTACATCCTTATCGTCGTGAGCATCATTATTGTAGCAAATGGTATAAAAGCGCGTCAAGAATTTTCTGTTCTAACGTGGGATTTAACGATCGTCCTGTGAGTAACACTCTACGCTCACATTCGTTTCGAAAATTCTCGATTTGATTTGTGAATTCAGTGCGTGCCATTCAACGCAACGTCCAAACGCTTGGTTCGTCTGAATTGCAAACGAAAACGTCCGAATTCGAAATGGCAACGAACGGAGCCACGTGCTCAGACAAAGGAACACTGAGTGAAGGTGACGACGTCACGCTCAGAAATAGCGATGAACAATTAGAACTCACGAGCCTTCAAGTTATCGAAGAAGAAAACCCCGAAACTCTAGAAGACGAAGAAGAAGACAAAAACGCCGAAAACCTCGAAAACGATCCAAATGAAGAATCTCAAAGGATTCGGAATTTAACGGAAAAGGGCGAGGAAGAAAAAATTTGTCGGCTAAAACAAAAACGAACGAATGCATTAACGGCGGTTTCCCGCAAACGAACCGACATCAACAAATTAATGACCGACCGGAGAAACCTGGATGTCGTCAAAACTGAACTTAATCAATTGGACAGTTTATGTCAACAATTCCATGACGCCCACAATTTCTATTTTGAGGAGCTACCCACACCAGAAGAAAAAGAAATCGCATATCGCTATTTTGATGAAAAGGAAAATGACATTTTCAAGTATCGAAAGGAAGTCACTAATTGGATCCTTGAGTGTGAAGCAAGGATTAGCGATCATATCGAACGATTATCGGATAAGAGGTCATCCAAGTCACGCTCATCGCATTCGTCACGGTTATCACGCTCTCTGCAATCGGCTCGCATGAAAGAAAAAGCCAAAGTCGCCGAATTAATGGCAGAACGCTCCATGCTAAACGAAAAAATCAAACTTCAAGCCGCTGAAGAACAATTACAAATCGATCTTGAAATTGCCAAAGCCAAAGCCAGAGAACGAGCCTTCGAAGAAATGGAAAGGGAACAAAAACTGAATTTACCGGAAGATGACGAAACTCGTGACTCATTTCTTGCGTTACCACCACCCACCACTGGTCGCAAACAGGAACAGCTGATGTTACCTGGCAATTCTCCAATTCGTTCCACTGGTATCAAAACGAAACGTGAAGAAAGAGAACTCTCACCGCACAACCTAGAGAAACCCGATTCCTATTATCGTGCCTTCCCCGCCGACACAAAGAAAGAAGATGTCACGCATCTTAGCCATATGGAGGACGAAATGTTAAAGGAAGTTTTCAAAATTCAGCATGAGCAAATACAAGGAATGGTAGCCTCCCAAAATCAGTTAGCAACTGCAATTGCCCTACCAGAACCCGAAGTACGAAAGTTCAGAGGGGACCCTATGGAGTTCAAAACGTTTTTGATGGCCTTTGATACGCGCGTCCAGTCAAGAGTTACCAACAACGCAGACAGCCTCTATTACCTGGACCAGCATCTCATAGGAGAGCCCAAGGAATTGGTCAGCGGCTGTCTCCATATGGAACCAGACGAAGGCTATAAAGAAGCCAGACGCCTTCTTCAAAGAGAGTATGGTGATCCTTACAAGGTCTCCACTGCCTACATGAAAAGATTGACCGACTGGCCGATTATCAAGTATGACGATGGCCCCGCTCTGAAGAGTTTTTACATCTTTCTTAGCAAGTGTAATTCTGCTATGAAGACTATCTCACACTTGGCTGTCCTTAATCATCCTCCAAACATGCAGGCAGTAGTGCAAAAGCTCCCCTTCGCTCTTCAAACAAAGTGGCGCGAAAACGTAGTAAGAACGAGACGAAAAGACGGCAAGGTTGCAGGCTTCGCAGAACTAGTAGAATTCCTAGAATACGCTGCTGAGTCTGCAAATGATCCAGTTTATGGCAAAGAAGCGCTTTATAAAGCAAAACAACGGACGAACGAACCTCTGGAGAGAAATAAAAGAGTCCCACCTTTTAAGCATAAAGTCGAAAGCTTCGCCACCGGCTTGGATAGCCACCCCAAGCCCCCGTCTTCATACGGGACCGGGTTGTCAGATCAAAACGTAAACGTACGAAGATGTCCCTCATGCGAAAACTCGCACGACTTGGAGGACTGTGAGTCATTCAAGAAAAAGTCTGTACAAGAAAGGAGGTCTTTCTTATCAGAGAAAGCGCTTGCTTCGGTTGCTACGGCAAAAATCATCTGTCGAAAAACTGCCAAAGGAAAAGAACATGCAAGAAATGTAAAAGACCTCACCCCACTCTACTTCACATAGAAGGCTTCTCCCTTGACAGTGGAAGTGGTGCCGTTAATAAAGAAACAACCGGAAACGATCAGAACAAACCGCTCAAGGTGAACAATGCATGTGTGGACATCCCCCAAGAGTTTAATCCTGAAAACGATATCCTGCTTCAGACCATTCTCCCGGTTGTAGTGATTCAAAAAGGCACCGACAAGCCAGTAAAGACCTATGCTTTCTATGACAATGGAAGCGCAGGATGCTTTCTCACTGAAAGCTTAAAGACACGACTTCAGGCAACAAGTACCGCCACGAAGATCCAATTAGGAACGATGCATGGCCAGAGTCTTGTAGACAGCGCCATTGTTAAAGATCTTGTTGTGACTGACTTGGACGGCAAGAATCCTGTGGAACTTCCAAGAACGTATACAAGACAAGAGATTCCAGCTGATACCGAACAGATCCCGACTCCAGAAATCGTCGGCCGTATTGACCATCTAAAGGGGATTGCTTCTCATATCCCAGCTTTTGATCCTGGACTAGAAATCGGGATTCTAATCGGAAGTAACTGCCCAAACGCACTAATCCCGCTTCGCGTGGTTCCCAACAAAGGTGATGGTCCTTTCGCCCTACAACTGAAGCATGGCTGGACGGTCAGCGGTCCACTTCATTTGTCCTCCGAGCCATCTACAAACAAAGTTACCGTAAACAGAATAACAGTTAAAGAAATTGAAAGCATAAAAGAAATTATCACCCCCAAATCATTGTTGAAGATGTTCGAGTTGGACTTCAGCGAAAACGCCTCGAACAACCTCTCAGAGGAACTGGGCCATTCTCAAGAAGATAGAAGATTTCTTACCGAAGTATCCAAAGGTATTCGGCTCACAGAAGGTCACTATGAAATTCCTCTCCCATTCCGGCAATCTGAAGTGGACCTACCGAACAACCGTCAACAAGCCGTCAAACGAGCGCTCTGGCAAAGAAAGAAAATGATCCAGAACCACCAATACCGGAACGACTACATAGCCTTCATCAACGAAATAATCAGTAAAGGTTACGCAGAGAAGGTCCCTCAAGATACCTTTAAGACAGATCCTGGTAAGGCGTGGTACATCCCTCATCATAGTGTGTATCATCCTAAAAAGCCTGACAAGATCAGAGTGGTTTTTGATTGCAGCGCCAAGTATGCTGGAACGTCCCTTAACGACCAACTACTACAAGGACCCGATCTCACAAATTCACTGGTTGGCGTCCTAACTCGCTTTCGACAAGAGCCAGTGGCCTTTATGGCTGATATCGAAGCCATGTTTTACCAAGTACTTGTTCCCGCAGAGCAACGTGACTTCTTACGTTTCCTATGGTGGCCGAACGGAGACTTAACAGCTCCGCTTGAAGAGTACCGAATGACCGTTCACCCCTTCGGAGCCGTTTCCTCACCGAGCTGTTCTAATTACGCCCTGCGAAAGACAGCGAACGATAATGAAGAAGAATACGGAGGTGCTGTTGCAAGTACGATGCGTCGAAACTTTTACGTAGACGACTGTCTCCGTTCTGTAAGCACAGAAGATAAAGCCAAGAAACAGATCTACAATTTGCGTCAGGCATGCGCAAAAGGCGGATTCCGTCTCACTAAGTTCATCTGCAACCGACGGAGTGTCCTCGAGTCCATTCCCGAGGAAGAACGTTCCAAAGAAGTGAAAACGTTAGACCTTAGTTACGATGAACTGCCCATTGAACGTGCTCTTGGTGTACAGTGGTGTGTCGAGTCCGACACCTTCAGATTTCGCATCACTATCAAAGATAAACCGCTAACGAGAAGAGGAATACTTTCCATGGTATCTTCAATCTACGATCCCCTAGGATTCGCCGCTCCATTCGCACTGAATGCTAAGAAGTTGCTTCAAGACCTGTGTAAAGAGGAAAAGCTTGGATGGGACGACGAACTCCCTGAACCC